>NC_136492.1:143869518-144269518 GCF_053919585.1 Euprymna scolopes
GAGCACTTGCCATGAAAATAACGATAAAACAAAGGCAGGCTCACAACGTCTCTTCTGTTAGAGAGAGGCTGCAGGGAAGAGAAAAAGGCATCCCCACTAAGCTACGAAGTCTATTTTGTACTCTGTCAAGGCAGGATAGGCTGTTTTAGCAGCTCCTGTCCAGATGTGGTCACAGTACTCCATCCTTGGACGTACTTGGCTTTTATACAGATAAAGAATTGCATCAGTAGTGAGATATCTTCTGGAGCGGTAGAAGTGATGCATAGGGGTGTTATTTTTTGAAGTACCAAATATGTGAGTATGTTACATTGTTCTTATTTAGATGAAGACTTATATATTTGTTTTTGTTCATGTTGTAAGAGTCTTAGGGTGATAGAGACAGTCTTAGGAGTGTTCATGTTGTTGAGTGTTCATATTGTTGAGAGCTGGAGACATTGGGGAGATATAGAGACATGATATATATAAAGAGAGAGAGACAGTTCTGTATATATATAATAGACAGTGTACATGTTACTACAAGAGAGCCTAGCCTGTAATTCAACTAGGAGATTTATGAATATCTTGATAGATAGACCGAAAGTGCGTTTGACATTTGCGTTGACAGTTGTACATATAATATAAACACTTTACCTTTCTCGTTTTAATGATGAACACAGAATACGGCAGTTATAAAAACACATGATGATACGTTTATTTCTTCTTCGACCGGTCGGACATGATTTTGTATTTCAGGGATTCAAAGTCGTTACATGGTTATCTCTAAAACCCTCTCACTTCCAGAGGGTGCCTTGACTCTAACGGAGAATCGGTCTGATCTCCTCTCCTTCTCTGATCTGACTGATCTAACTCTCCCTACTAACTAACTTCGAACTCTTTCCTATATTGAGAAATCACACGTATGTCTGGTCAACGTGACTACAACTCACGTTTTTCCAACATGCGCGATTTGAACGTTTTGAAACCATTTCTGACGACCAGGAAATCTCCCATTCTCTTTGTTGTTTTACAAAGGAATTTAACCTACTTGTCTAATTCTGTAACCCATATTTTATTATGCATTCTTATTAAGAATGTGAATAGTTTCCAGCCAAATTTGTATTTATTAAATATTTTAACAGAATCAACAATTTACTGAACATTCCATTTATAATAACATTCTGTGTTTTTTAACTTATGATTGGAATTTTCAATTCAAAGTCTAGCTTCGCAAGTTCGAATCCTTGACTATCCTATTTCATATTTACATTTAACTAATTCCCTATTTTTTACTTACATGAAAAGGGGACAGCCCGTATCATGTACCAGAAGGATCCCACTATTTTCCCAGCGTCTTTAGCAACAGACTTGATGTACGTGTTCCATTTCAGATCAGGGGTAAAGGTCAAACCCAGAAGCTTGTCAAAACATGGAACCTCCCCAAGACGAGAGCCATCCATTTCAATTGATGCCAGATGGGGATCAGAGCGTTGATGATGTAAAGATAAAAGCTTGGTTTTGGATTCATTAAAAGTGACCAGCCACCTCTTCCCCCACTGTACCACGCTCTCAAGATCAGAGGAGAGAGAATTAGAGAGAACTTTGTCATTTACAGCCTTTGATATGTTGCCATAGATGGTCGTGTCATCAGCATAGATGTCAACGAATGATTTAAGTATGTGTTTTAGGAGATCATTGATGCAGATCAGGAAGAGAGTTGGGCCCAGGATGGACTCCTGAGGGACTCCAGCATTAACACTGTGGACCTCTGATTTCTGCCCATCAACCAATACTCTTATGAGCCTATCGGAGAGAAATGATTTAATGATTGAGAAAACATTTCCAGTGATACCGTAGCTGGAAATATTGTGAAGTACGCCCTTATGCCATATCTTATCGAAGGCTTTCGATATGTCAAGAGCAATTGCCCTGAAAGGAAGCCTTTGTCAAGAGATTCACTAATTCTATGAGATATAACCGTTAGCACATCTGCTGTAGATCTTGCGGAGCGGAAACCATATTGCATGTCACTAAGAAGGTTATTTCTGCTGAGGTAGTTGACTACTTCTTTATTTAATATGGATTCCAACAACTTACTCATGACACACAGGAGACTTATTGGTCTGTACTCATAGGGAGATGACTTTTCACCTGAATTCTTAAATACAGGGCATACTGATGAGGTTTTCTCCTTAAGGCAACGCTTAAACGGTTTTGTAAGTATGTGGGCAAGTTCTGGTTGGAGCTTTTTCAGCACTATAACTGGAATGCCCGGCTGTACCTCATCATTTAATTTAATTTTTTTCTTATTAATGAGTTCAATTTACAATGAAAGAAGAGTCGACATTTAAAATCGACGCAAATCATTTGTATATTTTAAAACTAAACATTAATCACAAGTGACTTTTCCGAGGCAATCATCATTAAATATCAGTTGACGTGAAATTGTAAACAAACGCAGACGAAATCTGCTGAACGACATCATCATTACTTTCTTTTCTTTTTGCGAATTTTAATCATCAATAGATGCTTGATTCTATAAAAATACATACACAATCTGCATAAATGAAAATGTTTAAGCATATTGTACGATAGGCCAACTCTGGGCTGCCGGCTAGTACATAGCTAATAAATAAATACAGGGTGACCCAAAAAACGGTTCCCAACTCTAATTAGGCCCCGTTTCTTAGTGTTTTGTCTGAATGAAATGAAACTTTAGTCATAACTAGTTTATTATATTCAAAACATCACATCCAAACACTAGGGTTTTTGGACTTTTTTTTTTCTCCGTTCTACAGCATATGTTCTAGATGGCCTCCATTTAGCTTTTGTGTTTTCTGGGGGTCACCTTGTATGTATATATATATATATATATATATATATATATATATATATATATATATATATATATATATATAAGTGAACGTGTCTGTCTGTGTGTCTGTGTGTCTGTGTACATTTCCCTACGTAATAACTTGATTTGAGTCCAAAACAATAAATGTTAAGGGGTCATAATAGGGGTTAAATTTTTTTAAAAATTGACCTCGGCGGTCTCTACCAAATTACTCAGACAATTTCTGGTCTAAACATTTGAAATTTGACATAAAGGGTATTCAGAGATAGTGCAATCTTTTTAATCGGTTAGGGTCGAAAATGTTTAATTACCAATATATAAATGTATGTATGTATGTTTGCATGTCTGCCTAAAATTTTCGACATAGGCGACATATTTTACGAGATCAGTATCGTTTTGAAGTTTGATCTTTCAGACGACAAATACCAAAAAATTAGCTAAAAACATTAATATCTTCACTTTCAACTGGACACTTTTCTACAGGGGGGGTGGTCGCTTTTCTCACCAATATTTTTTAAACTCATCCTCTTTTTTCGATTGTCTGGCCTTAATTAAAACCTACGTTACATCCGGTTTGGCGATGGTCGTAACGGCAAAGACGTCAGATTTTTCCCTGTTCTTTTCCTCCTTCGCAGTACGGGTTCGAGCTTGCCTTTCTACTACCACTTTTTTTTTTTTTTTTTTTTTGCTAAATTCACACATCCAAACACTCGGGCAATGCCGGGCTGAAATGCTAGTATATATATATATATATATATATATATATATATATATATATATATATATATATATATATATATATATATATATATAAGTGAACGAGTCTGTCTGTGCGTCTGTGTGACTGTGTGCATTTCCCTACGCAATAACTCTGTCAATTTTAAGTCGCCACTCGAAATTTGATATACAGGGTACTGAGATTTGGCCAGAAATTTGTCTGTTAATAACTCTACCAGACTCCTTCGACAATTTTGGGTATAAATACTTGAAATTTTAGATATAGGTTCCTTGGATATGGATCTAACTTGATAACTTGATTTGACCCCAAAACAATAAATGGTAAGGGGTCATAATGGGGGTCAAAGTTTTTTTAAAAAAATTGACCTCTGCGGTCTCTGCCAAATTACTCAGACAATATCTGGGCTAAACATTTTAAATTTTACATAAAGGGTATTCAGAGATAGGGCAAGCTTTTTAATCGGTTTAGGTCGAAAATTGAGCTATTGATATATAAATGTATATATGTATGTTTGCATGTCTGCCTAAAACTGTCGACAGAGGCAACGGATTTTTACCAGATCAGTAACAATTTGAAGCTCGACATTTCAGACGAAAAATACCGAAAAATTGGCTAAACACATTAATCTCTTCACCCTCAACTGGGCACTTTTCTAAAGGGAGGGGTCGCTTTTTTCGCCAATATTTTCGAAAGTCATCCTCTCTTTTCAATTTTCTAGCATTAATTAAACCCTACGTCACTCCCGGTTTGATGGTCGTCGTAACAGCAAAGAGGTCACGTTTTTATTGGTCATTTATGGTAAACAAAGTAGGGTTCACTTGCCTATTCCCTGAGTAAACCCTTAATAAACCTTTTTGCTAAATATCTCTGTGCTGCCTTGCAAGAACTTTACAGTTGATTACTGATAGATTTAAAATGCTCTGGACAAGTGTTTTTTAATTTATTTAACTAGCGCCACTAGAAAGTAGAATCATTTACACATGTTTCCACCTCTCGGAAACATTTCAAATGAACTACAAAAATGTGTTTTTACATTTTTAACATATCTTGAATATAGTCTAAACATTTTAAATACTTTCTGAAAAGGACGCTTCAAAGAACGTCTGAAACGCGTTAAAAACGATTTCAATGATTTAAAAACATTATTTCAATGATCTAAACATAATTTTCAATGAAAAACCAAAACACGGAATAATAAAATAATGTTAAAAAGATACACATTGTTGGTGACCATCCCCTTATTTAAATATACATCTTTCTCTCGTTGGAATTTCTTAACCCATTATATATATATATATATATATATATATATATATATATATATATATATATATATATATATAAATACCAGCGATGGTTGATATGTTGATTTGAAATAATCAACGTTTCGTCCCTATTTTTGTCTCTCTAAACTTATTCATTTTGTGTACATATTTATTTAACGCATTTTTAAAAGTGTATATATAGACATTGAACAACCTAACCTTCCCATACACACACATATGTTTTCCTTCTCTATATGGGTAGGATTCTAACACTGTTTTCTCTTCATTTTCGTATGGTCTATGATCATTTTCTTTTTTTTTTTTTACATTTTTCCTTTTAATATCGTGAAGATGTCCTCTGCAATAGGGACGAAACGTTGATTATTTCATAAATTCATTCGGTTTTTTCTTTTTTCACACACACATATATATATATATATATATATATATATATATATATATATATATATATATATATATTCAAGCACGTCTGATTGAATACGACTTTTTCCCTATTTTTCTTGATATCTTTTCCATTTGCCGACCGGTCTTTTTTATATCAACTGGCATGTTGTATAGTATGGCGCCCAAAAGTTGTTGTTCAGCTATTTTCTTCTCGGGCTCTTTCTATCGGTGGGGCCGATTACCATCAGGAGCGATTGTTGTTGTTGTTGCTGTTGTTGTTTTCGTTTTTCTTTTTCTTTGGGGCTTGGTGTATTTATAGCTTTTTTTTATTTTTTTTTATTGTTGTTATGAAGGTAGATGCAGGGTTGTTGGGGGCGAATTTTTTTTATTTTTATTTTTAATTTCAATTTATTTGTTTAGTTTCTTGTTAATTATTAAATACTGTTAGTGTATTTGTCCCGGTGTTAAATAAGATCCAATTAAAAAAAGGGGCTGTATTTTTTTTTATAAGTATGGTTTCTAGTAATTTTAGTCATCCTGTGCATTTGTTACGGTATCGAATGTTAGTATTGTTAGTTAAGATATTTCGAATGTCGAACGATTGTAGGCTTTTATCATGGCATGTTAGGTGTGGTCTTATGGGGCTATTGTCAGTTTAATGATAGATTAATCGTCGGGAGAGTGTTGTTGTGGTGCAGCCTATGTATGCGTTGTATGCTCCGCAAATGGAAAAGGTATGTGTTCAATGAGACGTGTTTGAATAATGAATTGCTGCCAATATATATATATATATATATATATATATATATATATATAATTATTTACTATAATAATTTTTTACTATAATAATTATTAAATACCTACAGACACTAGTGGTTCATCCTTTCGGGAATCATCAGTGCAGAGTGTCACGATTAAGATCAGTCGATAGATTCGAACCCGACGACAGAAGCCATCCCTGGCTTCATTAGCAAGGACCTAATTCATTCGGCTATAAGCGAAACAATCTGACTGCTTTTTATCCTCTTCTCGAGTTGAGACCTGTCGTTAATGATACCGCCTGCTACTAACTTACCACTGTCTAATGACAATGTTTATATTAAAAAATATGGGTATCATTTTCTAACAATGACTTGGTGTTTAGAGCTACTGACTATAGACTGCTGACACAATCATGCATATTTATATAAATATAACATCTGTTCAAAATCCATATTTATTTTATTTTAAAGATAATAAATTAAATATCAACAGATTTAAAAAAAAAAAAAAAGAGAGCTAACCGGTTTGGAGTAGGCATTTAAATTGAAGTTAGGAATATAATTAAGAGAAAGAAATTATAATGCTATGGAGATTTTTGCAAGGGAAAGGAGAAAGAAGAATCGAATAGAAAGCGCATTGTCCGATATTTTCTCTGCTTACAAAGATTTAATGTAAATGGTTTCGAGAATCTTCAGACGATAAAGAGAGTGCGATTTACTGAGAATAAAGAAAAAGTAAGCTACAATTTTAATGGCACATATGTATTATTCAGAAGTTCCTGTAGTAAAGAATTTGCATGGCGAACTTTTTGTGGATACATGTTGTTTTACACGGATGTTTAATCTTTGCGAAGTTTTTCTAATGTATTACAAACCACATCTAACTAAATAAATCATAGAATTATTATGGTGTGTTGAGATAAAGAACATCTTTTCGAATCGACGGTGGAAAAAAAAAACAACTCGTGTATTCGAGCTAAAGTAACATTATCGTACAGGCATATACATACATATATGCGCGTGCGTGCGTGCGTGTGTGTGTGTGTGTGTGTGTGTAAAAGATAAAGTATAAAAGAACGACAATATAGAAATATATACTAATGCATATAGATTTAATCGTTTATTCAATATGGATGTTGCAACAATAAAGGAAATGATAAAATATATAAGCTCCAAATCAATTTGTTGAGTTTTGTATTATCCGATAAGTCTTCTCTTGCACAATCCCTCTAAATCTTTTAACTCTCTGTATATATATATATATATATATATATATATATATATATATATATATATATATATATATATATTAGTGATGGGGCGATTCCAACATTTTTCCCGATTTCGATATAATTACCGATTCTGTTCTAAATTCCCGATTCCGATTCTGTTAAAATTACTTAACATTTAATTAAATATTCGATGCCTTTTAACAATGTTCAAATGACTGTGTCCGTATATATTTTGCAAAACGTAAAAAATACATCCGGGGGGGGGCGTATATTACAAAAGTAGATTTTTCTGAATATTTTTATTTAATTTTTTCTTTGTAATTGATCAAAAATTTAGAGACCAGATTTGTTTTTCTTTGAAAACAAATCTCATTTGCATTTGGTCGTCGTTAATGCCATTTAAAATTTTCATAAACGATTAAAAAGAATCGACGATCCGTATGCAAAATGAGAAAACAGTTTCGAGGCAGAATAGTTAACAAAACCCGTCTGATGTCAAAAATGAGTTTCTACATAATAATGTTACTATTGAGAAAACCATTCATCGTGACGGATCTTTGTTAACTGTTCTGTAATCGGTAATATCGGTAATCTTGAAGTGGAAGCCATGTTTAATTTCAGAAGAGTTTCCGATGGGTAGCTATTCTATACAAGTCCTGGATATGAAAACTTTTCAGTGGGTAGCTGTTCTGTACAGGTTGTGTACTTTATAATTTTGCAAGCAAAGCGCAAAAGATCCTTCCTGTGTTAACACAAAAAAAATGTGCTGGAATAATGCTAAAAGGTTCACATTTTATAGAGCAATTCTGGTTTCTGATTGGTTGTTTGCAGAACGTGAATTAATTTGATTCGTCAGTTTATATCGCAGCCTTTATAAATAGAATCTTCCAACTTTCAGGGATCATACCTCTATTATATATTTAAAAAAGAAATGCAATATTGTCCCTTCATGAAGAAATTTCTATGTTTTTTCTTGCAATTATAAAGATTGAATCGGTTATTTGATTGATTTGTGTTACTGTAAAAAGAAAAACAAGATGATGATGATGATGATGATGATGATATATATATATATATATATATATATATATATATATATATATATATATATATATATATATAAGTGAGGATGTGTATGTGAGAACACTTAGGTCATCTCGTCAGCGTCAGACAAGGCCAAACTATTTGCAAAGAACTTTGCAGCTAATTCTACCCTATGCGATGAAGGCCATCAACTCCCCATATTTCCTCCTATAACACAGAACAAGCTAGGTAACATACAAATATCCGTGCATGAGGTCGCCAAGCTAATCAAGAACCTAGATTCCAGTAAAGCAACTGGCCCTGATGGCATCCCAATTATAGTGTTAAAAAAGCTTCAACCAGAACTTGCTCCCATACTTACGAAACAGTTTAAGCGCTGCCTTAAGGAGAAGTGCTTTCCGACTCCCTGGAAGACCTCATCAGTTTGCCCTGTATTTAAGAATTCAGGTGATAAGTCATCTCCCTCTCAGTACAGACCAATAAGTCTCCTGTGTGTTATGAGTAAGTTGCTGGAATCCATATTAACTAGAGAAATAGTCAACCACCTCAGCAGGAATAACCTTCTTAGTGACACAATATGATTTCCGCTCTGCAAGATCTACCGCAGATGTGCTAACGATTATATCCCACAGGATTAGTGAATCTCTTGACAAAGGCTTCCTTTCTAGGGCAATTGCTCTTGACATATCAAAGGCCTTCAACAAGGTATGGCATAAGGGTCTACTTCACAAGATTTCCAGCTACGGTATAACTGGAAATGTTTTCTCAATCATTAAATCATTTCTCTCCGATGGGCTCATAAGAGTAGTGGTAGATGGACAAAAATCGGAGGCCTGCAATATGCTGGAGTCCCTCAGGGGTCAATCCTAGGCCCAACTCTCTTCCTGATCTACATCAATGACCTCCCTAAACACATACTTAAATCATTCGTTGACATCTATGCTGATAACACGGCCATCTACGGCAACACATCAAAGGCTGTAAATGACAAAGTTCTCTCTGATTCTCTCTCCTCTGATCTCGAGCGCGTGGTTCAGTGGGGGAAGATGTGGCTGGTTACCTTTAATGCATCTAAAACCAAACTCCTATCCTTACATCATCAGCGCTCTGATCCCCATCTGGCATCAACTGTGATGGATGGCTCTCGTCTGGGTGAGGTCCCGTGTTTTGACAAGCTTCTGGGTTTGACCTTTACCCCTGATCTGAAATGGAACACGTTCATCAAGTCTGTTGCCAAGGTCGCTGGAAAGATGGTGGGATCCGTCTACCGCTCCAGAAGATATCTCACTACTGATGCAATTTTCTATCTATATAAAAGCCAAGTACGTCCAAGGATGGAATACTGTTGCCATATCTGGGCAGGAGCTGCTAAAAACAGCCTATTCTGCCTTGACAGAGTACAAAATAGACTTCGTGGCTTAGTGGGGGATGCCCTTTTCTCTACCCTGCAACCTCTCTCTCACAAAAGAGACGTTGCGAGCCTATCCTTGTTTTATTGTTGTTTCCATGGCAGGTGCCCGTCTGAACTCCAATCTCTGGTCCCCCCTCGCCAATCTTTCACGAAAAACACCCATCTAGCTGAATCCATTGTGAAAAATTTCCCCCACTCTATATCTGTGCCTAAATCAAAACGCGGATTCCATGAACAAAGCTTCTTTCTTAGAACTGCACGCCTGTGGAACTCTGTTTCGTCTGCCTGCTTCCCACGGGACTACAACTTGGATGTCTTCAAATCCAATGTTAACAAATTCCTCATGAACCGCCCCCTTAAGTAAACACTTCATCAAATCTCCACACTAATGTAATGTACTTGCAATAACCCTTATCCCTGAGTGGCTTCCGGGCCTTGATAAGTGGTGATCACTGTGTAAAAAAAAAACTATATACGCAAAGAATATTTGGTTTACAGACTTGAAATTTGGCATATATGTTTTTTAAGGAATTTAATGTTACATTTAATACCCACGGTATTTCTGTCTATAGTAAATCTGCATAAATCAAAATATATTATGCGTATTTTACGACCGGGCAACGCCGGTGGCCTGATAGTAATAAATATAAAATGTGCTGCAGAGCTGGAAAAAGAAGCTGAGAAAAAAACCGACTTAATATAAATTAAGACAACTAAACTAGCTAACATCATTTACTAAATTGAATTATTTAGTGTTTACCCTACATAAAACAAATACATTATGCAGTGGGGAATTTGGATAAAAATGTTAAATCTAAAATATAATGAAATAAAAAATCAAGATAATTAAAAGACCACTTAATTCCTAAGTGTGGCCGATAAATTGATTTGTCAGTCGAAAAAGTAAAGCATGTCCTAAAAGCCTTGTTCAACACACTTTTTCCGGAAAAAAAAACGAAATCAGGTCTGCATCTTTAACAAAATACAACTGTCTGTAAGCTAATTGGGAGAGGGATGGGCAAAAATACATTAAGAATCGTAGTGACTACATAGGAAAATAAATTCTTGGGCACAAAACTCGTTCAGTTTAATGGTGGTTGTTCTGTCCGTAAAAATTATGCAATTTGTTTCTGGTTATATGAATTAGCAAGAGAACTTTGTATAAGCAGGAAACAATAGAAAAAAAAAGATAACTTTACACGAATGATAATTATAAATAACGTGAATGCACCATTTTAGTCTGATTTTCCAACGTTCTGTTTTGAGAAAACATCTTCCAGTACAGGTAATGTATACTGATGTGTCTCCAGAGCGACATACACACTTGTGGAATAAATACGCACATAGGCGTAACTTACCATTAATATTCTTCACAATGATATGTGTTGCCCAGAATGAGTAATTTGTAGGTGAGATTACTCCTACTTCTTGAAAGGCATCAAATTCTTTTTCCACTGTACCTAAAGCTGCCTATTGTACAGGAAGTTTTGTTTTGAAGATTGGTTTTACATCTGACTTCAGTTTTAAAGTCGCTTTAACTTAAGTGCAGTATCCAAGTTCTATGAAAGAATCTCTGTTCATGGAATATGTGTTTAGCGTTATCCACATTTAGAGAGTAGGAGAAATAGTATATAGTGGTTGTAGCTAGTCAAGTGTTTTTATAAACGTTTGGCATGGGGGGCATAGAGTGTAGTCGAGCACCTGCCATGAAAGTAACGATAGAAAGAGGTGGTGAATCTATTATTAACCTATTTTGATTGTTACTCTGAGACCCAAATTCTCCCTCATTTGTTTTTATGGGTGGAGTGGTGCTGACTTTTTAAGTTGACACGTCAAATGGCTCACCTCTCTAAATACTCAATATGAAAGTTGTATTCCTGCGACAATTACCGGTATTTGGATGGGTTCTATCTCTAAATATTAAGTAAGGTTATTGAAGTCTAGCTTATTAAGTAGTACGTCAAATTTCCTAATAACTGATCTTAGTCGATAAACGCTAGATTTCCACATTTTAATAAAAATGCGTAAATATTTTCCTTAGACGTGGGAAGGGACGTCAAAAATTGAAAGTGTCATTCTCCTCTTGCACATATACTAGATTCTAAGTATTTAGTGATTGGTTGATCACGTATTGCAAGTTCAGCCACTGATAATTCTATTTGTTATTGATACAGAATCGGTTTTTCACATAAAGGATCACATGTAGTTTGTTAATATAGCCAATAATTAATAGACCATTCAATAGTAAAATGAAATTTACTAAACAAACATTTTCGAGAATAAACCTTTTTAATGCCAGAATTTCACGCCAAATTGCTAACAGAATTATTGAGAAAGAAATATCGTGGACTGTTGCTACGAAAGGTAAAACTCTAGCCCTCGCCTATAGTATTAATCAATCACAAGATGGAAACCTAAGAAATAAATTGGAAATCGCCATCGCCTGCCGGTTAGATATTCCCATCAAATTATATGTCTGTCTGTATGTACATGTATATATACATCCACATACATGTATATATGTATGTAAGCATATATATATACATATATGTGCAGATAACTGTATATATATATATATATCCTAGACTATATATATATATATATATATATCCTGGACTTCTCCTTGCCACTAAACTCAAGCAGTGCCGATTCAGGAGAGGTGTGGTTTGTGGTTGGTGATTGCGTAACACTTGCCACACAATTACAAGCGCAGCTACCCCTACAGAGGGTATCCTTTGTCTTTCGAGACTGAAATGAAGCATCGATATATATATATATATATATATATATATATATATATATATATATATATATATATATATATATATATAAGCATATGCCTGTACAACAATGTTACTTAGCTGCGAATACGAGAGTTGTTTTATAGAACAAAGTGTCTCACATAAAAGATCAAATGAAAGTTAATTTTTACTTTATTATTAACTAGCGGGGGTACTCGGCGTTGCCCGGGTGTTTGGAGGTGTGTGTTGGTGGGGAGGGTGGCGTAGATTAAAACAACCCTGTTAAAAAAAAACGTTGGTCGGTTGTTTGAAGGTGTAAAAGAAAAATAAACAGTTTTAGTATAAAAGTAGGCTTGAACCGCGAACGTTTGACGCGGAGGTGGAAAGGAAATGGAAAAATAAAATCCTGCGACCTAACCATCTCGACCACGGAAACAGATGGATTAATATGTGTGTTAAGTTGACGTTTATAAACCGAAATTAGCAGGTGCGACAACGTCAAGTTGCGGAAGCCAGTTTTTGTTCCCCCCGCTACGCGGCGATCAAACAATAAAAAAAAAACACAAAAAAAACTAACGTAAGGCAAACGAACGATGACACCAGAAAAACGAACACGTGAAAAATGGCTTAAATAAGCCTGTTTCGATATTAAAATTGAAAAAATCGGTGGGTACCCGGGTGTTTTTGGGTGTCGCTAAGAATAAGCGAAGTAAAAAAAAAAAGTAGGAAAACGACCGTTACGTGAAAAATGGCTTAAATGACACTGGTTCAATATTTAAATTTAAAAAATCGAAAAAAAAGCATCTCACACCACGATTCGAACCCAAAACGTTTACATAATCAACCAAGGCCTTAACCAACTGAGCTAACGTGATGTACATAAAAATTGCTCGGTTTTTCAACTATTTAAAGTAAATCAGGTCACGACGTCATCTGACGCATGCGTAGAATCGGTCATTGTCACGAGAGGACCGTATTTGTTTACCCCCCCCTGTCAAAAATTGTCGATTTCGGGGTGAAAAAGTTAACGTTTTTGGCCATTTTTTCGAGCAAAGGATGGAGCTTCGATGTGAAACCGAGTTTGTGAATTTTCGTCGCGTCTGTCGAAAGTTTTTAGCAGACATCCAAACATACACACATACATACATACATTTTCGCTTATATATATATATATATATATATATATATATATATATATATATATATATATATATATATACGATTCATAATTCCGTACAAAAATAAAACGGAAAAAAAATTTCTTAGATAAAACCGCTTTAATATCAGAATTTCGAGGCATATTGCTAACAGAATTATTATTGAGAGGGAATTATGGACTGTTGCTACAAATTGTAAAACTCTGGGCTTATAGTGTTAATTAATCGAAAGATGGAAACCTTGGAAGTAAATTGGAAATCGCAATCGCCTGCCGGTTAGATATTCTCACCAAATTATTCCTGTATCCGCTTATGGCCGGAAGCCAGCAATGGAGGCGCGATCCTAATCAGATGTTCTCAGTCGTTCGTTTTTCATTCGCTTTTTATGAAATGTATATAATAAACATGTTATTTAGAGTAGGTTCGGAATTAAATTAAGTTTTAAATTATTAATTTTAAGTAATTTAATAATTTAGTTTACTTCTTTATTTTTGAAAACAACATATTTTTATAAAAGTGTATTTGATCCTCAATCGTTAAAGTTGTTCATATTAGAAATTAAAATAGAGATTTGTTTTGTCGTTCGTGTCGACTGATAGTGAATTTCTGCAAATTGAATGTCTTTGCAAACGATACTTGTTTTTTTGTTTTGGATATTTTTCCTTTCTTTATGTCGTTACCTACGGCAACATTCTTTGTTTTCACAATCATTGTATTATCAGGTTTCATGGTAAAAAAGAGTAAACACAACATTGAATTACTTTTTACTAGTGTGACCCATGTCTCGGCGTTGCCTGGAAAAATCAAGAATTTCTTTGTACCATCCCTGAACCCCATATTTATATTTATATTTGAACTATTTACTTTCTATAAATAGCAATTATCAGCAGCACATTTTTTACTAAAGTCTAGTAGTGGTAGTAATAATAGTGATAGCATAGACTAGCAAATGAAATGCGCTAATAATAAAGAAAATAGTTGAAATTTTTATTATATTATGTTTACAAGGATATAATTGTAAAAATTATTTATTATTATTATTATTATTATTATTATTATTATTATTATTATTATTATTATTATTATTTTTATTTATTTATTTATTTATTTATTTTTCACTGGAAGTTTTCACAAGAGTCATTATCAGTACTTGCTTTGGTGTTTAACCATTGAATGCAGTTTCCTTATATATGGTATTATCACGCTGACACACCTATTCTCGTTAAATCACCGAAGTTAAGAAAGTTTAGTCTGGTTAGTACCAGATTGGTGACAGTTTGGGAATACCAAGCGCTGTGTGAACAAAGATATCGACACCGCTTTGGTAGCACTGCAAACGTCTAACGTCATCTTCTCTGACGACGAGAAACAAGCGATTGGGGCTGGCTTGTGGCCTTTATTCCCATGGAACTTCCTCCTTCGACAGAAGTCAGTTCAACGCGCCTCGTGTGAATGTGGCTTGTAAAAATGATAGTTTTCTGACGTTCCCAAAAGAGATTTATTTTAACATAGAAACAGGAGTTTGAAACATACTACCATTCCGCACGAGAGTAGAAGTGAGAGTCATAACAATAGTGTTGAATCACCGGGAGGTGAACGTGGTGTAGTGGTTAACCACACGGACTGACGACCTAGGTGTCTCCAGTTCGAATCCAGTTCGTTCCAGAAAAAATCACTTTCACTTAGAATGTTGACAACTTTTACGTTGTCCATCCCTGATGTCTTTCCAGAAAGAATTCTGGCAAGAAAAATATTGGAGAAACCAATACCAACAATAGATTCTTTAGATTCATACGATACTATGATGATGATGAATTATGATCGCTCTTCAGGTTAGATTTCAGGTTAGGAATCGTTGAGTTTGGTAAGTACGAGATTGGAGACTATTTAGAAATACCAAGTGCTGTATGTACAACGACATTGACACCTTCTTGCAAAAACTACAAAAATTATCACGTCGTCTTCTCTTCGACTTTTGCACCGACTGATGATTGAAACTTATTGACTTTCATTAATCGATGTGCTCTGTTAGTTATTGTTAAAACAGTACAACGTTTAAACCTAACGAATTCGAGTCATTCTTCTCCCATGTTATAAATCTGAAACTTCTAAAATCTTCGATGCTCTAAGCAATAAAACTCCGATCCAGGGCCAAATACATTAATGCCATCCTCTTAAAGCGTTTCTACAATAAAAATCAGTCTTGTTTGGGGGGAGGGTGTATGTCAATGTTTCCGGCCTTTCTTAATCTGACCAATCGTAATATCACATCAAGGTTTTATTACCACTATCCCCGCTGCCAGGAAGTCCTGGTTTCACTCACAACAGCCAGACCTTTTTCCCCCTTTTTCTCAACACGAGTTACGACAAGATTAGGCACTTTACAATCGACTTACGTGCTCGGACAATCGGGAAGAGGGGGTAGCTTTACAACCGGAAGCGCAATACTTGCCAACCAAGAAGAAGAAGAAGAAGAAGAAGAAGAAGAAGAAGAAGAAGAAGAAGAAGAAGAAAACTATTTTCTTTTGTAGATGGTTCACTTCCGAATTCACGAACGCGAAATCTTCATTCTTATGATAACTTATCTTTCGTCTTATTTTCGATTGTGATTCAAACAACAGGATTATCTACGAGCGTGAAGTTCTCGCGTCTCTGTGAAATGCTTGGTCCATTGGTCTGCCCATCTATTACACTTCAGTCTGAAATCAAATGTTCATCGCTAAACACGTAGACATATAGCTGTATCTTAATTTACATACGTCAAAAGAATTTCTATAAGCGGCTCTGTCCGTCGACCAATCTGTCACGTTTCAGTATAAAATAGCATTGTTTACAAATCGTCTGTTCTTCAGTATTTGATTCTTAAGTTTGAAATGGAATTTTCGTTAATTTAAATTTAATCATTTTTAAATTTAAATCAGCAAATCATCAGACCCGGTGCTAAGGTCGCAGGAAAAATGGTTGGATCATTCCACCGCTCCAGAAGGTACCTGATTTCAATCTTCAACCTATATCAGTTAACTAGTCTTAAGATGGAATACTGTTATCACATTTGAGGAGGAACTGCTGAGAGTACCCTTCCATGTCTTTACAGGGTACAAAACTTGCTTCGAAATCTAGTAGGCAGGGATCATTTTTTCTCCTTACTTTCGCTTTCTAACAGAAGTGGCGTTGCTCTTTCATGGCAGGTGCTCGAGTGAGTGTTTATCTAACCCTAACTCCCTGTAAAGCATTCGCAACAAAAACTCATGGATGGATTTGTCCTTCAGGAGAAATCGACTCTAACACTTCCTGCTCTTTTTTCTTATTAAATTTTTCTTAATGTTCATAAATTAGATCCATTGCTCTTTCGGCTTCTTGCAAAATCGGTTCTCACTATCGCCCTGACCCCTTCCTCATACCTGCGACTATTCTTTATTTCTATAAATCTACTATTAGACCACTTATGAAGTATCATTAAATTTTTGTCCTCATTCCACTACAGACTGGAGGTGTTCCTTTAGGGTTTTGCCATTGCATTGAAAATGTGTT
Organism: Euprymna scolopes; assembly: GCF_053919585.1. Lineage (NCBI taxonomy): Eukaryota > Metazoa > Mollusca > Cephalopoda > Sepiida > Sepiolidae > Euprymna > Euprymna scolopes. The sequence continues at coordinate 143,886,635 of NC_136492.1, forward strand.
AATTCGTTTTCCTCTCGTGTCTGTTATAGAGAGTGGTGTCATCAGCAAATATACCCATCTCAGAGACAATTTCATCAGGAAGGTCATTTATGAATATCAGGAGTAATAAAGGTCCAAATATCGGCCCCTGAGGTACATTCGCATTTATATCATATTGTTTTGGCATACGACCATCGAGGACAACCTGGATTCTTCTCATATTTAAGAAGGATTTAATTGTTTAGTATTAGTCCAGTAATACCATATTATCTGATTTTCATTAGAAGACCATCGTGCCATGCTCTGTAAAAGGCCTTAGATATATCCACGGCTACTGCCATAACCTCCCCTGCCTTATCCAGCGCATATTATATACGCTCAGAGATTACAGTTAGGATATCTGCAGTAGGACGGGCTTGCCTAAAGTAATACTGTTGATCAGAAAGACGTTTAGCAACTATAAGGTGGTGGGCTAGAGCTTAATTAAAAACTTAAATGTTTTGGAAAAAAGAGGGAGGAGACTAATGGGGCGATAATTTAATGGGTCGTTTCTTTTGCCAAAATTCTTATAAACTGGTACAGCAGAAGCAGTTTTCTAGCAGTCAGGAAAGCAAGATTCGTTAAGGCATTTGTTGAAAAGTTTGGAGAGGACTTGAGCAACCTTAGCGAAGCATTTTTTATAGTAAAGCCGGGATGATATCAAGTCCATATGCTTTTGAGGTGTCTAGGTTTTTTAATTTAACTTGTTTTCCATCTTGTATTCAACGTTCTGAAAAAAGTCATAATTGTTTTAAAACAACTGTACTTTAAACGTATAGATAGTGCGAAAAACACTCTTTAAAATGATCTATATAAAGTAAAGGTATTATACTGGACACTTATTTGAAAATAAATCATTTGAAATCAAAATTTTAAATTTCTTGTCAACCTAATATCTATATATATATATAATTTTTTTTGTATAGGTATTCATATTAAATATCCATTTTATTTATTTAAAAAGAAAATATGAGTTGTGGAATTGCATTAAGTTTCAAAAAAAATCTTGCTAATTTGCTTTTAATTAAATCCTTATTAGCTTTTTCTTTTTTTCGGTTTTGTTTTGGGATGATCATCTTTAGTTAACTATTATGAGTAATTATATTCATGCAGATATTATGATATATATCATGCAGACATAATTTACACTTGCGTAATATTTGCGTAAAATGTTATAGTAAACACAAACTTCTTTCCATATATATTTATGTATGCATATATATAGTTATTTAAAAAGATTTACCTACCAAACTCCTCTGTCAGTTTTTGGTCTACAGACATGAAACTTTATATTTGGGTTTAGCCGAGAAAAATCGATTCAAAATTATGAAAATTAAAAAAAATAGAATTTGCTCGGTGAAGGTCGAATGTCGGCATCACGAATATGTATACGTAACGCAATTGCTATTTGTTCATGTTTTAATTTTTAGCCTTGGCGCTTCAACCCCACCTCGTTGAAGTTCGTCTAGAACCTGTGTTTATCTGGAATTTTCGACTCATGTCGTCTGGTCCTTCTCTGAGGGTTGTTACATTGAATCCTGTGTGCTGAAAGTGAATATCGAAGCTGCAAGCAGGAAGAAAAACGAACACGTGAAACTCTATTCTACAGAATTGATTTCACAAACTTGTGTATAAATGATTTTACAAATATCATTCAGTTCTTAGTAAGTTTTTTTCGAAGTCTCAAATCTCTTGACGGACAGCGTCAGACGGGGGATGAGGGGGAGAAAGGGTCGTGTCCTTAGGGAACGGCGGTCTCTATATGATCTGTTCTCCCCAAAATCAAAAAGCAATTTCTCGAAACTCTCTCTGACTAATTTTCGCGCGACAGTCGTATATATAGTGAAGTATGTGGATGGGGTGGAAGTTTCCCCAGCCAATAAGATTTCGCCACAAGCCCCAGATTTGCGTGTGTGCAATTCCCGAATCTGGGATCTGAGTTCTACAGACATATTAATTCTCATGACCCCCTAAGGTCAGATGTAAGTTCTGCCATCCGACTTTCAGTTCACCAAGGTCAGATAATATTATGCTTCAAGTTTCCTGTCATCAACTTTAACTGCAAATTATATTTCTCTGGTTTCAAACAATATCTATTTTGACATGAAATAAAATATGCATATTTATATTGTCTATTTTAAATCTGCGGGGTATCTGCTGTCACCCGGAAACGATTAGCTATATAGCATAGTTACTCGGACCCTCCCAGACCCCTGAGGGAGGGGTCTAAAGCTCCCCAATGAGGGATTACGTCACAGCGCAAACATGTCTTCATAGCTCAGGCATTAACGTCAAAGAAAAAAAAGTAAATCGTAAGCTAAACATTTTGGTTTCGATTCTCGGTGGTGGCGCACGAGTTATTATTATTATTATTATTATTATTATTATTATTATTATTATTATTATTATTATTAATTTTTAAATCATTACTATATATTGGGTCCAATATAATATAATGATAAATACGAAAACTGTATTAATCAAAATATTATACTTAAGCGTATTTTACGGCTAGAAAATGTCAGGCGGACTGACATATATATATATATATATATATATATATATATATATATATATATATATATATATATAGTAATCAACACACAGTAGTGTTTCGCAGCTCATCAGTGCGGCTAGACGGGCGACTGCCTCAAGCCAGGATCGAAGCCCGACCGCCCAAATGACAGTCAATGCGTCTCACCATTACGTTATACGTCTGCTGCTGTGTGTAATAAATAAACGAATGCCTCCGCTCGATTTGTCTAATACGTCAATGGCGGTTTGTATATCACTTCCCAATATGCTCAACCCAAGATAGGGAGCATTATAGTCATCCACACACACACACTCATATATATATATATATATATATATATATATATATATATATATATATATATATATATATATGTATATATATAATTATTTACTATAATAATTATTAAATACCTACAAACACTAGTGTTTCATCCTTGCGGAAATCATCAGTGCAGGGTGTCACGATTAACATCAGTCGATAGATTCGAACCCGGCAACAGAAGCCATCTCTGGCTTCATTAGCAAGGACCTAATCCATTCGGCTACCGTTAACCGCGAGAAATATTCTTGACATTTAAACATTTTAAATGCTTTTTAACGCCTGTCAGAGTGATCTAATCGTTATATGATGGTCTGCGCATAAGAGCTAAATTTGCCGACTTTTTATTTCAATTGAAAGTGCTCAACGATAAGAAACGAGATTCTTAAAATGGGTGACATAATTATTTTACTATAATAATTATTAAATACCTACAGACAAGAGTGTTTCATTCTTTCGGGAATCATCAGTGCAGATTCGAACCCGGCATATATATATATATATATATATATATATATATATATATATATATATATATATATATATATATATATATATATATGGGAGAACGGTCGACTGTCAACACGACGGTCTAGGTTCAATCCTTGGCTTGGGAGAGATGCTAGTCTAGCGGCACTGATGAGTTTTGATACAACGGAACAGGACTGTATGTCGATGACTACAAATATATTTTAAGTCCCCCTCTTTGGGTAGAGCACTGTCGTAAATAATCTCACCCGCTACTTAATTGGCTGAAAATGCAAACCTCGTTGTTTGTTTGTTTACGAACAGGCGATTTGAGCTCTATAAAAGTGGTGGCGGGTGTCTATTTAAATAGACATTCCCATGAGTTATTTACGGGCGTCGATTCCATGGTCGAGCGGGAGAACTGCCGACTGTCAACACGACGGTTCTAGGTTCAATCCTTGGCTTGGGAGAGATGCTAGTCTAGCGGCACTGATGAGGTGATACAACGAAACAGGACTGTATGTCGATGACTATAAATATATATATATACTAGCCGATTTACCCGAGCTTTGCTACGGATATATTTGTATTACACAATACTAATTGGCATTTTTTAAATATTTATGTAATTACAGGTTCGAAACCAAAACTTCTGGGTAAACGACATTTCTTGTACCACTGGTAAAAATGTAAACGAAAGTTCTACATTACGTAGAAAAAAAAACTGTACAGGTCCGTTTTCAGTTTGTGTTGCTCCCAAAAATGTAAATTAGGATTTTTGCGGATAAACTATGCTTGGTTGTGTATATTAAAAGTACCCCATTTTTAATAAAGGAAGGACTTTCACATAAAAATTTAATAAACAAAAGATACGGCAAAAATTGAATTACACTCGTAAATCATATCTTAAAAAAATAGCACGGTTCGTAAACTTAAACAGAAGTATTAAACAGATAAAAACACCCGCATTTTTGTACTTCTGCAATTATTTTTTTTTTTTTTGAGTGACGCTGAGACATAAAGCGACACCCCCTCCCCCCGAAAAAAAACATAATTACGTCGAAACTCCCCCACACAAATATATATTATCAACTAAATCAATTACCCAGACAGGAAAACATAAGATCTTTCTCAAAAGAAACTCGAAGAAAAAAAGTGAAAAAAAAAACGCGTAGGAATATATCTGATATAAAAAGCATTACTTTACCTTGTTTCTTTTTCAAAGTATTATGGAAACGATTATAAAATTTAGACAGTCAAGTGAATAGTTGAAAAATGATTTTAAAATCGTCCGTAGGAAATAAATTTTAACCTTACAATGAATCGACATTTATAGCCGAGACTTTAATAGAGGGCTAACGATTTAAAATATTTCGTGGAAAAATAAAATCATCCTTAGCCTAATTATTTTTTTATCAATATTTGTAACTTTTACATTTATAGAAAATAAATAATTAAAACAAATCATTTTATCACCACATCTCTCGATTTGGTTAAAAACTATATCCGTTCATAACCGGAAGTGAAATATCAGTAAAAATTACTTAAAATGTGCCAGTTTAGCAAATAGTACAAAATAACTTGAATTAAAATAATTTAAATAAATTAACTTTAAATAATACTCTTAAATAGAACAATTACATCAATTACATTACTATAATCAGTGTTTTTAATTGAGCGAATTATTTAAAAAGATTTTCTTTAATATAATATGCAATTTAGATTAGTTCTATTATGTACATTGCCTTCAATATAGTGTATATATATTGATCGTGATGCTATTTATTTATATAGAAAATCTTATAGTAAATAAAATTTATATAGATAACCGTTTTCAGCAGGAAGTTTTGTATATATTAATCAAATTGTGAACAAACAAACAAACAGACAGGATTACGGATTTATATATATATATATATATATATATATATATATATGGGTGTATGTTGTTTTGAAAAAAGGAAAACCGAATGAATTTATAAAATGGTGATCAACGTTTCGTCCCTATTGCAGGTGACATCTTCAGGATATTAAACGGAAAAATGCAGAACAAGAAAACGATCATAGACCATACGTAAGTGAAAAGGAAACAGTGTTAGAATCCATACTCATATCGGGAAGAAACCATAAGTGTGTGTATGGGAAGATTGGGTTGTTCAATGTCTCTATATATACACTTTTAAAAATACGTTAAATAAATACCTATGTACACTTTTTTCTCTAATCTTATTCATTCTGTTTAAATTATTTAAGGAGCTAAGTAGCAAAGCGTGCGTATACAGAAAATAAACTTTACGTTACGATAACAACACACACGCACAAAATAATGTTAATAAATAACAACATCAGTGACAAAAATGCAATTCATAATTATTATAATTAATAAAATGTAAGTGGAAAACATCCAGATTAAAATTATATCACTTCCCAACACAAAGAAAAGAGAAACGAGATCCCCGCCAAAAAGAATAAAGAAACATGTAGATTAGAGGCCACCTGTACCCTTACCTGATAAACGTACGCTTATTGCGTACAATAAATAGGTGTGTTAATAACTACGAATGTGATTGGCTGACTAGCAAACTCACTACCACAGGAACATATAAAAACACTAAGCAACATAGATTCCATGCAATAGTCAGACCAATTCTCATAAGGGTGAAACTCGGAAAATTCTATGTGGCTTAATTGCCATATATATTTTCAAACCTTATTACTATATACATATCATAAATAAACCTGAATAATGTATTACCTTTAACAAAGCAAGCTTATCAAGATAGTAAGAGTTCTACTCAATTAAGAGGAGCAATTCATGAATTAATTTAAAAAGATTAGGAATGAAAGTTACATAGAACCTATTTAGGTCATGCCATTTCGAAGCTAAATGCTTCTCACTGGACGAGGAGTAAAATATTGTTAATTTACAACACAAGACTAATAGCCAAAGGCCAAAGGTTATGAATATGATCCCAGATGTAGTACTGACTCTCAAGTCTAATTTATTTTTTTATTGGTAAAATTCTAAAGTTTACTTGCCTATTTATTTGTCAAATCTTTTGAAATGCTGACATTTATTTTGGCAGCTATTTACCAAACATACTTATAACACCTCTCATTTAGTTCATAGTTTAATATTGAACAAGATTTTTGCGTCGATTTGATCTTCTCATCGTTTGGTCACCGCATTGACACAATTTTAAAATATCGATGGAAATCTCACAATGAATTCACTAAAATCTTTGGTAGAGGTTAATGTTGTTTGCACAGCAACCGAAAAGGCAAACCTATTTACACAACGGTATGACTCCAAATCCACTTGATACCAAACAGACCACCATCTCCCAAATGTACTCTTGCAGACATAAACCACACTCAATGATCTGAAAATGTTCGTAATGCCATAAAAAACACTAGATACATCGAAAACGTGTGGGGCTGATTTCATCTCTGCTATACTATTTTTTAAAAAATGGTCTGCTGATGTTGCCTGGTTCTCTCCAATTTTTTCAACAAATGCCTTACCAAATCTTGCTTCTCTTTTGAAGCTATCTCCGTCGCAGGTCACCAAATGTGACCTGTGCTCGTCCTTCGTAGGGGATCCTTTGCAAGGTATCTCAGTGTAGCGTTAATCGATCTGGTCGGAATCAATTTCTCGTTCGGGTTGATATGCCGCTGCTTCGTCGATCTGTCACGCTGGAAGGGAATCAATCTCATGCACACAAAAGAAAGACAAACTCGATTATCTATTTTACTGGTTAATTACAATATATATACATATATACAATTGTCCATATTTTGACAGACTCCATTGAGCAAAAAATAACAATAGATTGATTTCTCTTTCTCAATACGGCGGTGAAAGGGTGCGTGAAGAGAGGGGGTGACGACCTTTCGATTGTATTGGATTCTCGCAAAGTTTCAGCTCAATTCTGCCGGTTTCGGCGTGGGAATCCGTTCATATAGTAAGGTGACGGGGTGGGCCGATGCCGCTCCCTGGACCAATCACAACTAGTTACGTCACCTCAGGGGAGGTCCCTTCTTCCCCCGATTGCACCTGTGGATTTGTAGGCGGTATTCTCGCGGTCGAAATGTTAAGCCCGTGACCTCATCAGTATGGTAACTGCACTCAAAGGCCAAACAACCTGAGTCATCATTCGTTGGTATTGGAAACGAAATTATATTTTCTTTACGCCTATCAAAGTCACATTAAGTGGTCGCTTTCATAAAATAATGAATTTATAAATCAAATATTTCTCTCGGCAAGGTGGTTGCCGTCGTCCGGGGAGACAACGATACTTAAAGAATAAAACGATCATATCTGCCCGGCATTCTACAGTGTTCGTGAGTTGCAGCCTCCCTTCAGTGGGCAGCCCAGTCGCTCCCTGAGACGGTCACGTTACACTCTTACTGCTGAAAAATTGCTTCTGTTGTACCAATTTAAGAATTCTGACCAGAAAATTGATCCAGTCAGTTAATCGTCCCATTAGCTTCCTTCCTCTCTTCACAAAAGTTTTTGAGTCCTTAATCAATCAAGCAGTAGTACATTTCCACATAGATAATAAACTTCTTTCCGACCGATGGTATGAACTAAGACAAGCCAGATTTAGCGCAGATATCCTACACGTATATACCGTGCACTGAATAGGGTAGGGGAGGCTACGACAGTAGCCTTAGACATATCTAAAGCCTTTGATAAAGTTTGGCTCGATTGTCTTCCCATGAAAATTAAACCATACAGTATTATTGGATGAATACTTAATATAATCAAATCCTTCTTAGATAATAGATAATAGATATAGGTTGTCATTGATGGTCGCACGTCAAAATAATGATATAAATGCGAATGTGCCACAAGGATCAATCCTTGGACTTTTATTATTTCTGATATTCATAAATTACCTCCCTGATAAAATTGTCTCCAGGATGGATATGTTTGCTGATGACACCACGCTCTATAACAGACTCCAGATGAAAATGAATGAACACATATCTGTGATAGGATCCCTTACCAAGAGACCCTTTGTCACGTAACAGTCAATTCTCAGTCACGGAACCAAAGTATGACCCTATGATCCTCCAAGTCACTGTCTCGATCGACAGCGACTAAATGTAACTTCTTCGTGTGGCAGAACCCCGATGATCGATTTGGTTGATATACCATCGCTTCGCCGGTCTATCGCACGCTAGAAGGAAAAGCAATTTCATGAGCACAAAAGAAAACAACTCAGCGCTCTAGTCTACTTGATTAATTTCCAGAAAAAAAAAATTATATACAAATCTATAATTATGTACTATTGTCTTCCAGTTCAGTGTTCAATAATATTCGATTCCACAGCGTCTATAAGTAGGTTTCTCTCTTCGATATAGCGGTGAGGTTGGCGTGGAAAGAGAGGGGGGGCGTGCAGCGATTCTCTACAAGTTGCTCTGTGAAACTCTCAACAACTGACTGACTCTAAACTCTCATTTTCGACTGTGCGCTCCGTTGATATACTAAGGGGAGAGGTGAAACCGGGGTTGTTCCCTGAACCAATCGTACCCAACAACGTCACCCCAGTGAATTATAAACATCCTCTCTCCAGAACCCTGAGTCATTACCAGTTTTCAAATACAAAATCAAAAAATGTCGATTTTTATAAAAAACGAAAATCACAATCCTAATCTTTTCTCTCAGCAGGGGTTTTCGCTGTCGCCCGGGCACACCGATGATAATTAAAGAATAAAAGAATCATATCTGCCTGGCTTTCTCCAGTACTTCGGGAGTCTAAACCTCCCCAGTGGGGAGCTAAACCGCTCCCTGGGACCGTCACATCATATATCTAAGAAAATGGTTAAAGCTTACAGGGAGACCTTCAGTCTGTAGTGGAATGAGGCCGTAAATGGATGGTAATCAATGCTTACAAGACTAAGCTTATTTCCTTTAATAATTACAACTTTCTCAACCACTGATTGCCATGGCCTAAAGATACACTACCTGAAAGTACTTCGCTCAAGCTCTTCAGCTTAACATTCACATATAACGAACTGGAAAAGACATATCGAGGCAATTGCCAAGGCTGCTGCGAAGAAAGTGAATCTCTCCCATGCTAGAAGGTTGCTCACACCTGCGTATCCTGTATCTGTACACAGCCACCATTCTCCCACACATGAAGTATTGTTGCCACATCTGGACTGGTGCATCTACCACTAATCTCTCGCCTTTAGACAGGGTTCAAAAAAAGAGTTGGAAACCTAATAGGTCACGCACTAATAACCAAACTCCAACCTCTGTGCCATCGTCGAAATTTGGCATCCTTGTGCCTATTTTACAAGTATTTTAATGAGATGTGCTCTGACGAACTCAAAGCACTTCTGCCCCTGCAATGAAAATATCTCCGACTAACCCAACAAAATCCCACCCTACATCGTAGAGATCTCTAGATGTCGCAAATTCTGCAGCTCAAACAGTTTCTCCCCTCGAACTGCTAGACTTTATAATTCCTCCCCGTGTCCCTGCTTCCCTAACTGTATTGATATGCAGACGTTCAAATGTACATCTCGTAATGTAAACAGAAAAATGTATTGTGAACAGACCAGCTCCCTATATATTATCCCTGTATATTTTGTCCCACATGATAACCCCCTGCGTCAAAGTGGCACTGTACATTGTTGAAATAATAGTAAAAAAAAAGAATACTTGAAATATAAACATTTACAAGTTTGTCAAATAAAAAAAGAAATTATATCTACATTTAAAAATATTCCTCACAAAAATAATAAATTCTACTTTTTCGGCGACAATATATGAACACACTGAAAAAAACAAACAATTATTTTTAGAAATTAGAGTGGTTTACATAAATTTTTAGCAAAATAAGCCACCGAACTATTCTAATTTATTTACCACTAACCCGGTTTGAAGAAAACCATACTTCATCGTTTTGTTTTTCGTATTATCACCCGGACTTAGGGTTATTAGTAGGAAGGAGGCGTATCTTTTACGGCTTTTAAAATCATTTAATTTATACTAACGTTTAAGTAGGAACATTGATGTGACCAAGATTTAAAACAAATAAAATTGATTACATGTCTGGTCCAAAACAGGAAATGATTCTCCTCTTTCTTCTTCTTCTTCTTCTTCTTCTTCTTCTTCTTCTTCTTTGTCTTCTTCTTCTCTTCTTTTTCGTCTTCTTCGTCTTCTATGTCTCCTACTACTACTTCCTTCATCCTCCTTTTACTTTCCCTAATACTCATTCATCCGAACTGCAAGACTTTAGTATTCCTTCCCTGACTGTACTGACATGCTGATGTTGAAATGTAATGTGAACAGACATCTCGTAATGTGAACAGAAAAATGGATTGTGGACAGACCAGCTCCCTACACAATATCATTGTATATTTAGTCCTACATGCTAACCCTTTACATCAAAGTGGCGCTGTGACTTGTTTTGGGTGAAATAATAGTTTTAAAAAAAAAGATTACTTGAAATGTAAACATTTACAAGTTTATCAAATAATAAAAAAATTATATCTACATTTAAAAATATGCCTCACAAAAATTGAAATTCTACTTTTTGGGCAATTATATATAAACACATTGAAAAATAAAAATTAACAAAATTTTAAAAAAAAACAATTATTTTTAGAATTTAGAGGGCGGTTAATGGCGTGTATAAAGTTTACGTAAAATAAGCCCCCATTTCCGGACCATTCTAAATTTTTAGATCAATTAACTAAATTTTTACCAATGACCTTAAGTCTGAATAAAACCATACTTTGCTTTGTTTTTCGTATTATCATACGGACTTAGAGTTATTAGTAGGAAGGAGGCGTATCTTTTACGGCTTGTGACAATCGTTAAATTTATACTAACGTTTAACTAGGAGCATTAATGTGATCAAGATTTAAAACAAATAAAATTGATTACATGTCCTTAAAACTCTGTCTGATCCAAAAGAGGTAATGATTCTTATCGTTCCTCCTCCTCCTCTTCTTCTTCTTCTTCTTCTTCTTTCATCCTCTTTTAACTTTGAATTCACGTTTCTACTTCTTCCTATTTCTTTTGTTTTTCGCTTCCTCTCGTGCCTTTTTCTCTTCTTTGTTCTCTCTTTTTATTTCTCATTTTGTCTATTTTTCTACTTCATGCATTAGTTTCTTTCCAATGTCTATCTGTAACTTTCATACGGAAATTTTTAATGGAGAATTAGTAATATGTATAAACAAAACTAGATCGTAGTTGAAAAAAGGGCACAAACATCATTAACGGTGCATCAAGATATTTCGCTTTAGTAGAATGAGCTTTATTGTACAGAATTGGACATTTTATACAATGAAGGGATTAACCCCGAAGAGGGTAAAACTGTTAAGAACGAGTAATAGATATTGCATATACTTTTCTTTTTATTCTTAATGTTATGTAAAAAGGGACGCACCCCAGTAAGTAAAAGAGCAAATTAGATAAGTTGAAAAGGATATTTGAAAAAGGTTAGAATTGAACGAAGTAAGAAAAGTAAAAAAAAAAAAAAGAATACATTTTTTTTATTATTATTACTTTTTCACCCCAAACAAGGCGCATTGCCACTTTGGTGTAGGGGGCTACTATCAGGGGCAGCAACTACTGGGGCGCTATGTTGGGATTTGGGCAGCAAGATGTCGGTTCACGTTGCACTTGAACTTCTGCATGTCAGTACAGTTGGGGAAGCAGGAACTTGGAATGAAATTCCAGAGTCTAGCGGTTCTGGGGAAGAAACTACTGGAGTAGAAAGATCTTTTACATCTAGGGATCTCTACTGGGTGGGGGTGAGATTTAGCTGCCTGTCGGGTTTGTCGGGGGTGTCTACGTCGTGGGGGCACAAGTGTATGCAGTTCGTCAGAGCATTCACCATTAAAGTACTTGTAGAAAAGGCAGAGGGATGCAACGTTTCGTCGATGGGACAGAGGCTGAAGCTTAGATGCCAGTTCAGGGCCTATCAGATTGGCGACTCTTTTTTTAACCTTGTCTAGGAGTGAGAGACTAGTAGCAGATGCACCAGCCCAGATGTGACAACAATACTCCATACATGGGCAAATGGTGGCCTTGTAGAGGTACAGGATACTTTCAAGTGTCAGTAGTTTTCTAGCACGGTAGAGAGAGCCTACCTTTTTCGCAGCGGCCCTGGCAATGTTTTCAATATAATTGTTCCAACTCATGTTTCCTGTGAACGTTAGGCCAAGCAGTTTGAAAGATGTACTCTCGGACAGGGAGTCACTGGCCATTGCTATTGGGGGCAGAGAAGGTTTCTTGTAATTATTGACGGAAACCAGTTTAGTCTTGGCAGCATTGAAAGTGACCATCCATTTATGTCTCCATTCCACTACAGATTGGGGGTCATCCTCTAGTGTTTTTGCCATTTCTTTAGATATGTGTTCATTTGTATTCCTGTCATGCCTGTTATAGAGTATAGTGTCATCAGCATATATACCCATCTCAGAGGCAGTTTTGTCGGGGAGGTCATTAATAAATATTAGGAGCAATAGAGGTCCAAGGATAGACCCCTGAGGCATTCCCGCATTTATATCCCACTGTTTAGACGTACGACCGTCGAGGACAACCTGGATTTTTCTCTTATCTAAGAAGGATCCAATTATGTTAAGTATTCTACCAGTGATACCGTATGATTTAATTTTCCTGAGGAGACCCTTGTGCCATACCCTGTCAAAAGCCTTAGATATACCTAGAGCTACCGCTCTGCCCTCCCCCGCTTTGTCCAGTGAATGGTATATACGTTCAGAGATTACAGTGAGGATGTCAGCTGTGGAGCAGGCATGTCTAAATCCATATTGTTTGTCAGTCAGAAGTTTAGCATCTGTAAGGTGCCGGACTAGAGCCTGGTTAATTATGGTCTCAAATATTTTGGCGAAAAGTGGGAGAAGGCTAATGGGGCGATAATTTGATGGGTCAGTTCTTTCGCCAGAATTCTTGAATACTGGTACCACAGAAGCAGTTTTCCAACAGCCCGGAAAGCATGATTCATTAAGGCATTTGTTGTAGATTTTGGAGAGAACTGGGGCTACTTCGGCCGATACATATTAAAATCCTAGGAATGCAGAACGATTGTCATTGTTCTTGCAAATAACTAAATATTATTTATATCAGAGATAGATATTTAGTGCATGAATGCAGTTAATTGTTCATTCTTTAAAAATAACTGGATATTAAATATGTCAGTTAAAAGAATGGACAATACGAGTTTAGAAATAATGATTAACAAAATAGGTTAAAACGATACAATTTATTTAGGAATTTTTTGTTACTAGAGGCGTGTGAAATCATGTGCAAGGCGCACATATAATTTGAAATGTGAGTGAGTCATATTGTTTCACCACGCCTCTGACTTCATCAAGAAAGGAGATTCCCAATATATTGAGATAGGGTTCGAAGTTAGAAAGAGTTACAGAAAAGAGACAGAGTCAGACTGTCAGAGAGCGACTTAGTCAGAGTCGACTCGGCCACACTGGGAGCTGACGCCCTGTTGGCAGCAAGAGGGGAGGGAAGAGGAGACTATAGTCGTAAAGGCTTAAGTCCCTGACTATTATCATCACCAGCTGGTATGAATAAAGAATCATCTGTCGCCATTCCACTAAAATGAAAAGGTAAATGTGTTTTGTCTATCATCTTGTAAACGAACTTTGTATAACTCCCTCAGTGCTAATTGTCTGTTCCCTCCTCAGAAATCATCAATAATGAATCTCCTCTCTATATCTGCTAAAAGAACTTTACACATCATATCTCTCAGCCTCTGTTGTAAATGAAGGTGTAAGAAAGCCTTTTACTCCAATAGTTTCTACCCCAGAAATGCAGAAGTTCAGGTGTAATGTGAACAAACATATTGCTACTCATCTCTTTTCATAATACCCCTGCAAATTATGTCCCTAATAGTAGCCCGCTACTTCAAAGTAGCACTGTGCCTTGTTTGGGGCGAAAATTGATTTTAAAAAAATTTTTTAATGCTTTTGCAATAAAATGTATCCCGTCATCTATCAGGCAAAAGAATCTACACACCCCTCAATGAGATACGGTTTCAATATGACAATATACACTCCTCGATATATCTTCTCTACAATATACGCACGCTGATATTTCTTGGCCTTCGGGACAAGATCAAAGTGTAGTATCTGTTCTTCAGATGCTGCACTTCTATTTCTTGTTCTCCTTCGGTGGAGGAGAAATCCTTCACGACTGAGACAATTTTATTTTTGTGCCTTTTCTCCACGTTAAAAAACGACCCTGGTGTCTAACTCTGTCCCGTGGGGAGGCATAGTAAATAGGTACACTCACAAAGTGACATTACTAGATTTCTTCATTTTTAATTTTATTTTTTGTTTACGTGTTTTTATTCTTATTATTCTGTCCACCAAATTCTTTTAGTTTATTTTTCTCCACCTATTTTCATTGTATTTTTCCGCTGGCCTCAGATTTAACCTCTTCCTTCTTCTGGATTATAATTTTGTCTACTCCCTCTTCCGCATCCTCCCCACTCCCCCTTCTACTCTTTCTTGCTTTATCCTCCCATCACATACGCAACTTAATACATCCAGCGTCTCTAATTACCGGAGATCTTGGTCAAAAAATGTTCCGTCCTATTTTTGACTGCCTTCTAGCTGTTAACTTCTGTGTCGAATCCTTTTCATTTTATCTCATGTTTGATTTTAGTGTGTAAATGTTTTTTTACTCTTCGGATGTAGTAACAGACTATCACATGACTTAAATTTAGATAATTACGTGATTTTCATTTCAAATGTGGATTTTTGGACAAAGATGTTATACGTATTATTTGGAGTCATCGGACTACTGTTCTCATCTTGAGTGTGATTTTCACAACGTTTGAGTTTTTATATGTGATTTTAAGACGTTTCTCTTCTTCAGACGTTTCTATTCTCTTCATTTCCTCACTAAAATAATATATTTCTCTCACTCACGCCTCTTTCAATTATATTATTATTTCTTTTTCCGTTTACTCTATCTTTTTATCTTTTTCTTCTTTTCGTCTCTCTCTCTCTCTCTCTCTCTCTCTCTCTATCTATCTATCTATCTCTATCTCTCTCTTTATCTCTCTTCCTCTCACGCATTGCGTAATGAGAGTATGATAAATCATTGGATATTTTAGTTATCGAACTCTAACAATGTTCTTTTCGGACAGCTGCCATCGGCTACGAACGAGACGCAACGAAACTTACCATTATTACATACCGTTTTTGTCCATTCTATTCTTGGTTGCCATTGTCTATCATGAGAGACGGATTTGCCTTACAACATGGTGTCAGAAGTGAGTTATTTCCCTTTTAGTCGTACATGTCCCAAACCAAAATAATGCTTCTCGCTATTATTCTGAGCTTTAGTGCAGCACGGGATTTAACGTACTTTTAAAAGAACGAGTTCTCCACCCCCCCCACACACACACACGCGCACGCGCGCGTGTGTATATATATATATATATATATATATATATATATATATATATATATAAAAGATTTTTCTTTTTGGCATCGAGAGGTTCCAGGTCTCCTGATAAAGTCTCTTTGACTGAAACAGATGGCTATTTGTAGCGACCATATGTAACTGTTTACCTCAAATAATAAGAAATACAAATATTTTGCTTTTTTTTTATTGAGCACTATTTAACAACCTCGTTGTCTTCATTAGTCCCGACTTTTGAACACCTCAAACCCGAAGTATATATATATATATATATATATATATATATATATATATATATATATATATATATATATATATATATATATATATATATATATATTCAAGTGAATATTATTAAATGCAACGGAGACACATTACTTTATCATTCTTTTTTTAATTTTTTTATTTTCCGTATAATCATTTTGTATCAAAATCAAAAATATTAATAAAAGTTCCATAGTTGTTGCTGTCACGAGCGCTTTCGATTCGTTCAGGTATTAAAGTCCGAATGAGCGAAAGTGAGAATTAAAAGGGAAAACTAAAATATGCAGTAAATGGCGATAAGTTAAAATATATAGAATCGATGAAAAGTCGATAAAAATTCGAGTATTACAAACAGCAAGTTCGTGGACACCATTAACGAAGTCCGTCTAATACGAACTACGCAAGACATTTTAGAACGTTACTGCTTTTCTCGAATGCGATATCATTTATAGTGAGTTGAAAGGTTCTAATATATGACGCTTCAAGAATTTTTAATTTTTTTATATTGTATAATTTTTATGCTGTCAACAAGGACTATATATATATATATATATATATTTATATATATATATACATATATATACATATATATATATATATATATATATATATATATATATATATATATATATATATATATATAAGACGGTTGTAGCAATGTAGAATACCGTAGTATTGAAGTAGCGTGAAATATTAACAAAATCGTTTGTTAATATTATAAACCTTTTTATTTTCTCTTTTTACCGTATTCTTTTTAGTTTATTTTTCTTTTAAAAAAGAGACATTCATCTCGAAATTATCAAACGCATTTACCATCCCGATCATATAAATCAGTAAATCCTTATTTGCTGATTCTTATATATGTGAATGATTTTGAAAAATAAAGCTTTACATCATCTTCGTTCATTTGTTTGCTTTGTTCGTGCCTCACATCATTTCATTAACTTGGCATTCTCCGTTGCTACAGATTTATTCGACATTTTCATATTTGTTTACCAGTAATGCTTCAGGCAAACTACCTTTTCCACACACATACACGCACACACGCACACACACACACACACACACACACACACACACACATATATATATATTATTTATATTATTATTATTATTATTATTATTATTATTATTATTATTATTATTATTATTATTACGATTATTATCTTTATATTAATAGGATAGCGCGTGTGTTATTTATTTTGTGTGTAACGTTTACGTCTGAGTGACTGTCGTTTGATTGTTATGGACTTCCATATCTTGTAATAAATAATTTTACCAAGAATTCTTCATAAGTTTTGGTATCGGTTTCGATTATAGCTGATGGTACTCCAATAATATGTTTTTAGAAATAATTTTATCAAAATTCTTTATAAGTTTTGGTTCGGTTTCGATTATAGCTTAAGGACATCAAGTTATATGTGTGTGTGTGTGTGTGTGTGTGTGTGTGTGTGTGTGTGTGTGTGTGTGTGTGTGTGTGTGTGTGTGTGTAATTTTTTTTCATAAGTTTTGGTTTCGATTTAAGCTGATGCACCCAAGTCATATGAATATATTTGTTTATTTTTGAAATCGCAACTTTATAATATCTTACATTAACTCTATAATAATATATACGAAATCTTATAATAATATATACGATATCTTACATTAACTCTATAATAATATATACGAAATCTGCAAGAATTAAAATATATTTAAGCATATATTACGACGGGCGTCCCTGCTAGCTTGGACAAATACTTGGAAGTTTTAACACAAAAGCTACAATAATATCAGAGCGTCTCAATTTACGCTGAATATCTACAGAATGCCAGCATCAATTTATTACATACGAATGAGTCTCCTGTGGAATTTCCACGGGTTTCGCTAGCTATTATTATTTACTCACTAGGAGTATTCACACAAGCCATCATCAAAGATTGCTCTTTGAGAAGAACTTGCGGTGTTCCCTGGAGTCTGAGTGACAACAAGTCTCCCCATATTTCCAGTACTCTCCCCATCCCACGGTAACCTTTGCAAAAGAATTTGCGTTATCGCAACAACCACTTACCATTGATTTCTCGTTGGCGGCGACCATTGGCCTTCACTGGAATTTGGGTGGCAATAAGACTTCCTAAGATCCCAGTCCTCTATGCACATCTCCAACAGAGGTCTGGCTAGTGCTTTCTCTCACTGGCTTTTTCTCCTCCTTGACCCTCATTATTTTGTGCGGTGCCTGTTTATGGTGATACTCACATGAAGAAAAAAAGGTGGGGCCGATTTTTTTCATTTATACACTTTCAGTTTTCTATGATTTCATGTGATCTCCCTTTATTATTATGTTTGGGTCACAAGGAGTTTTCATACAGGTCATAAAGGATTTCTCCTTGAGAACACCTTTAGTGTATCCTGGAAGTTGAGTAACAACAAGTCTCCCCTGATTTTCAGTACTCTCCGCCTCCTTCGATAACATTTGCAAATGAATTTGCAGCAGTAACAGCCGCTTACCATTGATTTCTCGCTAGCAGCGGCCATTAGTTTTCACTGGAGTTTGAGTGGCAATAAGCCTCGCCAAGGTACCAGTTCTGTTGGCATTTGTCCAGCGGATATCTGGTCGGCGCTCTCTCCTCAGTCTTTCCATCCTCCTTGAGCCAACTGGACTTTTTGGCATTATTCGTTGGGGGAGATAATTCAGTAATTATTATTATTATTATTATTATTATTATTATTATTATTATTATTATTATTATTTTCAGTTGCAGTACATGCGGTTTTTCCCTGGCAAATTTAGCTGTTGGATAATTAATCACTTTATTGGTTTCCACAATAGTGTCCATGGATTTGTATGTGACTACCTCACTTGGAATTTTAAGCTAGATAATAGCGTTAAACTCATGGACACCTTTGTATGGAGTTGCAAGAATAGATCGTTCACTAAGCCAACTGGAATTCGTATAATTAATTTGAATATCTGAAAACCCCTTTTTTACCAACTCTTCTTTTGGTGTAACTAAATTACAGAAGTTAAGAGTCAATGAATTTCGCCCTTAACTCGGATCAGCCGGCACTTTTCCGCGCTCAATTTCCCACAAGCGATGCCAAAATTTGTGCGGATCGAACATTCTTAAACTGGACATATTTTGAGTTAAGTTTAATGTCTTCACATGGCACTAAAAAGTAGAGTATTTGGGCCAAGCATTTATTTAATCTGCTGGTGTTGATAGAAGAATTACGGATAACATTTGCCTGAAATCTCCTGCAAGCAATATTACTGCATTCACAAATGCCGTGCAAATCTTACCAGGCTCGACAAAGAGCCTAAAGTGATTTTTTGCATGCCATTGTGCATTCATCCCAAACAATAAGCTTGCATTTCTGCAATATTTTTCACCATACTGAATGTTTGAAGATACTGAACATGGGATTTTTGAAAAATTGGATGTTTAATAGTAGTTGCAAAATAGAATGAGTAGTTCTTCTGCTTGGCAGCAAGGGCTAAGGCTATGTCATTTTGTCACCGAATGGCTGCTAAAATAAATTTAATTAGAAAGGATTTACCAGTTACTCCTGGCGCTGTTCAAGGTAGCAGTAATTTCCAAATAACTTCTATTCTTACACTAAGTAAATTAAGTGACTAAAATAGGGTTTATCCATTAAGAGAAAAAAACACAAAAAAAGGCAAAAAAAACTACCGTTCATTTTAATTTTTTATCAAATGTCCGTAGAAAATGTCATTTTTTTTTGTCAAATTTTTTTAGTTAGAAAAGTGAAACAAACTTTCTTGTGTATTTTTCAAGTATTTATTTTTTCAAGTATTTATTTTTTTCAAGTATTTATTTTTTCAAGTATTTATTTTTTTTCAAGTATTTATGCAAACAAAAAACAAAACAGGTATTTTTTGTCCGAATCCTTGCAGTTTTTTGTTTGTTTTTTGTTTTATTATTTTTTTTTGTTTGTTTTGTTATGCCAGGAAAGAACATTTTCTCAGACTTTATGAGTGGAAGTGGGGTTTCAGCATTCCTATTTGGTACGCTCACCAAGAAACCCTCCTTATCGGCGGAGTCGTATCAACCGAAAACCCAGATCGGTGTCAGAAGTCTGCCGACGTTATATTTTCGGCGGTTGAAGACGGACTCGTCGATATCAACCGTGTGGCCTGGGCCTCCTATCAGCCGGGGATTCCTGAGAAAGTAATCCCGGCAAAATTTTCGCAGGAAATTCTTCGAATCAACAATTGTGTGGCATGAGCGCAACCCACATTCGCGCTGGAGGTTTCTTGTAGTCGCCATCTCGTACGCCCACAGGTAAATTATTTTCAGGATGCAGGCGATCCTTAGCCGCGATTCGGCAAATAGGCCCCTGTTCTGATAGTTGCCCAACAGCGACATTTTAGGTTGCTGCATCTCCAGTCGTATCCGTCCGTGAAGCTTACTCGCTTGGCTAGTAGTACGCATTCCTGGCCGTAAGTTGAGCACTTCATCGACTTTGCCAATGATTTCCTGCTCTGACAAAACTGTATCACAGCCTCCATGGTTTGGAGCTGATTAACTAGGATGGTGAAGTTCATGTAAGCGCTTTTTGAATTTTAAGCAGGAAACGATCGAATTGTTTCTTTCTTTCTTTTTTCTCTCTTCCAATTGGTATCGGAATTCTCGTCTTAGGCGCGCACGCGTGTCGAGTTGAAACTGAAAAGTTTGTTTCATACGCATGTGTATCCACAATCGTTATTTTCCGTCATTTCAAAATAGGGGACCGAAAAGAAACGATGTCGAGAAAAAACATTTTTTTTTAAATATTGTAATACTTTTTACTTTTAAATATATAAAAATGTGAAGGAAATCGGACCTGTTGTTTATCGAAAACAAACATACCAAGAGTTTCGTGTATATATATATATATATATATATATATATATATATATATATATATATATATATATATATATATACTAGCATTTCAGCCGGGTGTTGCCCGTGTGTTTGGATGTGTATATTGAGCAAAAAAAAATGATAGTAGGATGTCAAGCTCGAACCAGTAACGCGAAGGGGGTAAAGAACGGGAAAAAAACCTGACGTCTTTGCTGTTACGACCACCGCCAAACCGGAAGTGACGTAGGTTTAAATTAAGGCTAGACAATCGAAAAAAGAGGATGACTTTCGACAATATCGGCGAAAAAAGCGAATTTGCTTTTTCTCATCTTGTATTCAGCGTTCTGAAAAGAAGACATAATTTGATTGCGTCATAAATTCCTAAGACTCTTAATGTTTTTTTTTAAATGTCCATGATGAAAACGTGTTTCCTTGGGAACACTTCGTGTGCGCTGATTTGCTTAACTACTTAATATCTCAATATTCCCCTTTCTTTTAGCACGTGTGACATCTATCGACTAATTTCACTATCTACCACTTTAGGGTGACCCCTTGGATATTGACCTCCATCTGTATTGGAAGAGGGGCGTAAATGGATGGTAAGATTTACTGTTGCCAAGACTTCCCTCTACCTTGCTAGAAAAGTACTCATACCTGACACTATCCTATATACGCCCATGCATAGAGTATTGTTGCCACATCTGGACTGATGCATATACAAGTCTCTCGCTCTTAGACAGAATTCAAGAAAGAGTCTCCAGCATAATAGGTCCCTCACTATCAACCAAAGTCCCACCGCTGTCCCATCACATCCCTTTGCTTGTTTTAAAAGTACGTTAATGAAATGTTCTTTGACGAACTCATAGCACCTGTGCTGTCTCGACGTATATACCCCAGACTAACTCAAAAATAAGCAAAATCCCACCTCTTCACTGTTAATATCCCTAGATGCTAGAAAGCTTTCTACTCTAATGGTTTCTTTTTTGGGGTCTCTCTCTCTCTCTCTCTCTCTCTCTCTCTTTTGGGCTACTAGATTTTAGAACTCTATCTCGGAACCCTGTATCTCTGATTCTACTGACATGCAGAAGTTCAAATGTAATGTTAACAGACACTTATCTACTCAACTCCCTACGTAGTGTTTCTATAGATATGGTCCCAAATAGTATCTCCTTACATCGAAGTAGCAAACTATGCCTTGTTGAATAAAAGAAAAAAAAGAATAGCAGTTCTTTATGTGTTGATTTTTTTTTGTTTTTGCACGATCCAATTTTCCCCCCGACATTTTAATAGGTTTCTTAATGCAATAAATAACTGAATAACGTGACTGCGCAATATCGATTCGTTCGTTTATAGCCAGAAACCAAATAGCGAAAACATGTCCCTGTACAAATAAGCATCCAGCTGGGAGGACTATTTACTAAAAGGATATCAAATTCACTTTCAATCCAGTCAATGTCAATGCCTCGTATTTTGATCATCAAACGAGTTGTTCCCCTGAATGCTTTTACATAAATAAAAGGTTTTTTCTGAAATTAATTAAATGATGCTAATGATGAAATGAGTTAAACGATGCAGGGCCAATTTCAATTCTCTTGAATTATAAATCGCATCTAAAGTACAAAGGCGATAACTCGATTCGTACTTTCGAACTTGTTAATTGTGAACTTCGTTTCTTTAAATGCACATGATGAACGACAACAATACTGCGTTGAAAATGGTGATTTATCGCATACGTAAGACGATTGAACAGAATTCGGACTTTTGTGCAAACTTTGACACTGAGTTCTCATTGTATTTCTGTTACACTTTGTCTCCATGGCCTAATTTCTCTTGTTTACGTCATATCACATCAGATCTTCTGGACTACTTTTTTCCAGATAGTAACTATCACAATTTTTCGTCAGAATTTCAATTAACATCACTGTTTGCACATTGTGATGAATCTGTATTTTCCCTTATCCATTATTTGTCTTATTGTCATCATGGATTAAAGAACGTTCTGATTTCCAGTTATTCTTCAGAAATAATTCTCTCGTGTTTTTCTTGTATTTTATTATGAGTATTATTTTTTTTCCATACGTAGATTCGAATTGAGACGCCTTTGCCCATGTTGCACACATGCGTTGTTTTCTATATATACAGGGTGTCCACAAAGTCTGGCTACATTATGCAGCCAGACTTTGTGGGCACCGTGTAGATTATGCAGCCAGACTTTGTGGGCACCGTGTAGATTATGCAGCCAGACTTTGTGGACACCATATATATATATATATATATATATATATATATATATATATATATACGTTGTCCGTTGTCGATGCAATTGCTCGATTCAATCTAATTCTGGGTTCTAGCTTTATCGTTAAAGGTGTATATGAACTGGTATTTATATATATATATCTATAATCTCCTCTTAATGTCTAATATGTATATATGTATATATATACACATATGCATATATATATATATGTGTGTGTGTGTGTGTGTTAAATAAAAATAAAATTACAATTAAATTTACCAAAATGATCTAAGATGGTAAAATTAAAATATATTACAAATATTAAAAAATTAATATTTATAAAGTAATCTCAACCAGATGTAAAAGCTCGATAAAACCAAATAGGAGATAGAGCTTATAATAATCCATTCATGTGTAATCACCTGCAAATGGAAATTCAATTAACTTTCTTTAAGTTATATACTTGGATTTTACCGTCACTGGATTATTTATCTTCCACCAGACTATCCATTCATATGTAATCACCTTTTTCTTCACCATATTCCCTCTGCTTCACTTTTTTTGTTTTCAAGTAAGATCTTTGGCTTACTCGTTGTTTCATCAAATACTTTTGCATGCAAAATTTGATCCCGCATTTTGCTAATTCCTACCCTCTGATGAGAAGGAAAGTATTTCTTCGAAACTCCGCGGATTAAGGACTATTCATTTATTAAGTGTTTCCTTTTCAGATTAAATATATTTTTAACTCTTTTTCAAAGTGTTTTAACATGTTTTATCAACTATTTGCTCTGATATATACATATATTAATATAATGTATATATATATATATATATATTATATAAAATATAATATATATATTAATATATATAATATATTAATATAATATATTATATAATTATAATACATAAATATATTATATTAATATAATATATTAATATATATATGTATTTATATATATATATATATATATATATATATATATTACACAGTGATCACCACTTATCAAGGCCAGGAAGCCACTCAGGGATAAGGGTTATTGCAAGTACATTACGTTAGTGTGGAGATTTGATGAAGTGTTTATTTAAGGGGGCAGTTCATTAGGAATTTGTTAACGTTGGACTTGAACACATCCAAGTTGTAGTCAGGTAGGAAGCAGGCAGACGGAACAGAGTTCCACAGGCGTGCAGTTCTTAGAAAGAAACTTTGTTCATGGAATCCACGTTTTGATTTAGGCACAGATAAAGAGTGGGGGAAGTTTTTCACAGTGGATTCGGCTAGACGGGTGTTTTTCGTGAAAGATTGGCGAGGGGGGACCAGAGATTGGAGTTCAGACGAGCACCTGCCATGGAAATAACGATAAAACAAGGATAGGCTCGCAACGTCTCTTCTGTGGGAAAGAGGTTGCAGGGTAGAGAAAAGGGCATCCCCTACTAAGCCACGAAGTCTATTTTGTACTCTGTCAAGGCAGGATAGGCTGTTTTTAGCAGCTCCTGCCCAGATATGGCAACAGTATTCCATCATTGGACGTACTTGGCTTTTATATATATATATATATATATATATATATATATATATATATATATATATATATATATATATATATATTAACGATACCGTGTGTGTTATTTTGTGTGTCGGGCTTACATTTTTCCTTCCGAGTGGCTGTCGTTTAATTGTTATGACCTTCCATTTCTCGTAATAAATAATTTTAACAAGGATTCTTCCTTAGTTTTGGTTACTGTTTCGATTATAGCTGAAGGCACTCAAGTAAACTATTTTTTTATAAATAATTTTGCCAAGAATTCTTCATAAGTTTTCGTTTCAATTTCAGTTATAGCTACAGGAACTCAAGTTTATATATATATATATATATATATATATATATATATATATATATATATATATATATATATATATATATATATCAGAAGTTTTTTTCGGTTTTGATTCAATCTGATGAACCCAAGTCATATAAATATATTTTTTATTTTGAAAATCACAATTTTATAATATATAAGAATCGATAGAAAATTGACTCTATAATAATATATACGAAATCTGCATAAAATTAAAATATCATATTTTAGTGGATTTTACGAAGGGGCTATATCGGGCCTCCCTGCTAGCTTAGATAAAAGCTTTTACAGTTTTAACAAAAGAGCTACAATATATGGGCCTCTCCAACTACGGAACTATAGCACGTAACGAAGTTTTTTTTTGTTTTGTTTTGTTTTTAGTTATAAACACTGAGGTTTATTTCAAGCAAAGACTATCCTTAATTGTTTGCATTGAAGACGGACGCTTTTAGCAGATAAGATGTGAATTTGTGATATTTTTTTTTATTAGATGCAAATGCTAATATTAATCATATTTATTTCAGTTTTTAATTTGTATTTTTTATTTCATTGTTTTATTAAATGTATAATAGGCTTTCTAGTCCAAGAATGTACTGATCTTATGTGGCAAGTTTATTTTAGATAAAATATAAATAGATCCCATAATTCTGTTTTCTTGACCCCCTCCTGGCCTTCGAATCCCTATAAAACGACATACTTGTCCAATAACGGAACTATAGCACGTATATATATATATATATATATATATATATCTGTGTGTGTGTGTGTGTGTGTGTGTGTGTGTGTGTGTGTGTGTGTGTGTTTTTAACGCTTAGGTTTATTTCAAGCAAAGACTATCCTTAATTGTTTGCATTGAAGACGGACGCTTTTAACAGATAAGTTGTGAATTTGTGATATTTTCTTTTTTATTAGATGCAAATGCTAATATTAATCATATTTATTTCAGTTCTTAATTTGTATTTTTTTATTTCATTGTTTTAATATATCATAAATAGATCTGACAATTCTATTTATTTTCAGTTAGTGGGAGGGGAATCTATCGCCATGCTTTCCTCTTACATGTCAATTGAACTTGTAATACCATACTTATTATAATTATGTATTTATTTTTTTAATGGAGAGTTGTGGGTGCTTTATCGGCAGTTCCCATCACTCTCGCTTCTCCAAATTTGTCCCTCAGTCCTTATTTTCAAATATGCGATTTTTCTGACAAAGGGAGAAGAAAAAGTTGTATTCTAGGTCGGCAGTATTTTTGCGTGAACAGTAACCTTAGATGTCAGAAATGTCTGTTTCTATGTCTATCCTTGTGATCATGTTACTAATAAGGAGAGCTAAATGTTTATCTGGTCTGACGTTATCCGCCTGATCGTCTGGGACCCGAACCTTAGATTAACCACTAAGGAGACTGTTCTATTAACAGGCGCAAAGTACTAGGGCTGTTGTATTGCCATTTGGTGAATGTATTCTGGACCATGCAGTAGCTTCTGGTGGAGTTTCTCGATGCCATATTAGTGGGTAATTGTTACGGCTTTACCTTATCATGAGCTACAAAAAAATGTATTTCTCTTTTTTCTTACTTTCCCTCCCTGCCCTAACCAAGTCTATCGTGTTCTACAAATCTCAAAACTCCATCATGATAAGTCTCCAGAAAAAAATACACGAATAAATCCGGAACTCCAACTTCCAACGGACCGACAATTTCCCTAGATGAGTCCGTAATTAAACGATACTCTAACTCAAATTTAACATTCAAATCTGACCCCTAAGATCGATATAGGCATGGAATATGTGCCTCACTCAGATTGTTCATGAACCCACCCGTGTGTCCGATATTGACGGTCAGTTTGCAAGTTCTACATTTTTTCTCAAAACTTGCCAAGAGTGATGTTCATCTTTCGTTCTGTCTCCACTGGAATCTTTCGACCACTCGGTTGTATCAGTTAAGATAAAAAGGAAATGTAATAAGTCCTCAGACGTATCTCTCCAGTGTACATTATATCGATATACACTAATATGATAGTATGTGTGTTACTTTGTGTGTCAAGCTTACATCTTTTTTCTTCCGAGTGGCTGTCGTTTAATTGTTATAACTTTCCATTTCTTATAATAAATAATTTTACCAAGAATTCTTCCTTAGTTTTGGTTTCGGTTTCGATTATAGCTGATGGCACTCAAGTAAACTATTTTTTATAATAATTTTATAATAATTTTACTAAGAATTCTGCATAAGTTTGATTTCGATTATAGCTGAAGTAACTCAAATATATATATATATATATATATATATATATATATATATGAGGTTGACAAGAAAGTTCTTGTAGAATTTTTAATTTTGATTTCTAATGATGTATTTTCAAATAAGTTTTCGTTATAATATTTTTACTTTATATATCTTTTTAAAGAGCGTTTTTCGCACTATCTAATCGTTTGTTCTTTTTAATTTTTGAAATCATAACTTTATAATATACAAGAATCGATAGAAAATTGGCTCTGTAATAATATATATGAAATCTGCATAAAATTAAAATATATTTTAACGTATTTTGCGACCAGGCTACGCCGGGCGTCCCTGCTAGCTTAGATAAATACTTTTGCAGTTTTAACAAAAAAGCTACAATAATATAAGAGCGTCTCCATTTACGCTGAACATCAACAGAATGCCAACATCAATTTATTACATATGAAAGAGTCCGCTACGGAATTTCCACAGGTCTCACTAGTTATATATTGCCATTCAGAGACATGCCGTCGATATGACGTATCTATACTGTCTGGGATTTAACTGTTTGGGCGAATCATTTCTGTAATGAATATCAATTATATTCAATAAGCATTTAATTAATTAATAATTCAAGCGATTAATGCCTCCCAATATGTCTGCCCATGCGGCTACGATTTCACAATTTCAATATCGATTATATTTACAGGAAGTGTTAAGATTATCTGTAGAAATGTTTCAAATTACATTCGAGTAGGATCTGGTGAATATTTTACTTTCAAAACCATCCGGAACTATTGTGTGAGAATGAATTAACTAATATTATGCCTAATATTGACGAATCGTCTCTGTTGGAAAATTTTGTAGTGGTTTCTGTCAGAGAAGTGAAAATACAAAAGCCTAGTAGTAGTAGTAGTAGTAGTAGTAGTAGTAGTAGTAGTAGTAGTAGTAGTTTCCCTAACATAATGTACAAGAAAACTAAATATACTAAAGAAAAAATAAGGTTTATATCATTTGAATTATTCAGACTACAGTTCTTATCTGGATTGTGATTCGCACAACGTTTCGATCGATGTAAACTTTTTCAAGGATATCTTTTCAAACTCGGGAATCTTTCTGTTGAACTCCAGAATCTGGGCAGAATTTCGAACGAAACCTTTTATTTAATCCACTGGGATAGCATGCTCTCGTTCCTTCATCCTTGGTTGGGTAGAAGTCTTAAGTAATTCGAAATTGTATTTTTCGTATTATCCGCAGAAGACTGAATTTATCCTAATACTTCATTCAGACCATTCTAGCACAAATTTTAGGAGCCTTAAACAATATATATATATATATATATATATATATATATATATATATATATATATATATATATATATTGGACTCTCGCGTCGATTTTGACGTATAGGTTCCAACAACTTATTGTTTAAATTCATTAATGATTCAACCTAAGATGACATTTAAGTCCTGCAAGAGACTTACAAACGAGTCCATACATAGTACAAGTCTGTGGATTCAGTGATGTAATCGATGGTATGGATGCTGACGATTTAGCTCTTTACCTTTTTTTACGCAGATGATTCAAACTGTCAGAATGAAAACAGCGAAGACTCTCAAAACAAAGTGATTTCCACTCTTTGCGATCCAAGACCTTGTTTTCAAGACTGCTGTGTACGATACCAATTGAAGAAAAATTGCTCTTTAACTTGTCTTTGTACCTCAGTAATGGTCCCCCTACATTCTTTTCCCCTCCGTCCAACTGACTGTACACTAGGATTTTTGGTCCCCTATTATCAGACAGTCTTAGGACATGATCAGTCCACCGCAGTTGTCAGGAATAAATAAATGAATAAGGAATGACTGAATACAGGAATATTGCTCTTTGTGAAAAGGTCAGCGTTGGATACTTTGTCTTAAAGGATTGAGTGCAGACAGCTTTTATAAAATACATCCAATTGGTGAATATGATGCTTGTGTAACCCGACGTGTGTGTGGCTCCTCGACAATCGCCGACTCCCAACGTCGTGTACCGTGGATTTTTCGTTCGACTGTTCTTATGGCCGGATCGTCCTTTTTCCGTTGGCGACTATTGATGAGAACAGACGCGGTTCACAAAATAGAAATATGAACAAACAAAGGAAAAACACAAACGCCAATGTTCACATATAAATTGACTGTTGGACTTGTGAGTGTGTCTTCCCCTGTTCTATCGATGTTACATTTGTCTATCTCTGTTTCACAATCAACTCCAAAATTGTTCACGTCTCTAGTTCACAGTCAACTCTATAACTGTTCAACTATCACTGTCCAACTTTCAACCGATGTCTAGCGAATCTAAATCTTAACTGTCACTGTCCAATTTCCATCCGCTGCGACGGGCATCTAACTGTCAACTGGCTGTTCAACTTCCATCCGCTCTCGAGCGCATTTCGATCTCAACTGCCTGTCCCCTCTACGTTGGTATCACTGGTCGCCCACCCCATCCTGGTTACCGGAAGCTGCCTTTCCCTGTTTTATCAATATGTGTATGTTGTTATTGTTAGCTACTTCGTATCTATTGTTAAGTGTAGAATATTTCCTCTTCCTTTGTCTATTGTACGATATTTCCAATTTCTTTGTTTTTCTAAGCTATTTCCTCTTCCTTTGTCTATTGTAGGATATTTCCGATTTCTTTGTTTATTCCCCTCCCCCTCTAAGCACTTAGTGGCTCAAATCCACCCCAGGGACACTTTATAGTATCACACTTGTATGGAGTCCAAGACTCAGAGCCTTACATGAGAATAGAAATAACAACAGCTTGGTACACTATGATTTTTGTGTCCAGTTGAATATCTTGTTCTTTTCACAAACATTGACGAAGCTTTCCAAAGGCGCAAGTAGCCATAGCGATCCTGTTGACAATTCTATCATCTAGAGACCCACCGTGATTAACTTTAGAGTCCAGATAAGAAAGCGACTTTACATAGTTTAGTGTTTTACCATCCACCTTCAATTGTCTTTTAGAAAATTTATGTTTTGATGCGTTGTGTCCGGCTTGCTTTGGAGTTTGGCAGGTTGATACACTACTCTGTCTTTTTAACTCTGATTGTAAGTCCAAATGCTTTACATGCTGCCGATCAAAGAAGAATTGTGCATCTTCAAACGATGATGAAGAGCAAAAACACTTTTCTGTTCGAAATTCCGTTTAGATTATCAAGTTCGACCGAAATATTTTCGAATTCGGCAAGATACACTGGAAAAGATCGGAGGTTAAATCGACTGAAATGTTGTGTGAATAAAACTTAAGAATAAAATAGTGGTTCGAATCATCCAAATTACACCAATTATCAATATGCATCCAAGAATTCTGAAACAGAAATTTAACAGATCAAACTACTTTGTAGATGTTTCGTTGTTAGGCATAGAGAATTGGCCGAATACAAAGCATTTACCAATCACATGGCGGATGCGTAAAATGCGCCAAGACCAGGTCTACACACAACTTCTAGCGGCTGAATTGATAAAACAATTAAAGTCCAACCGACTTTCTATCTAATCAACGTTATTCGCATGTATTTTAAGTATCGGTCGATTTCGACCTCTGAAGGCAGATAAATAGCAAGAAATTTGTCCCCCATGATTTGCCATACAGCGACGCATTGTCAACATTAATCATCTACGCTGACAAACCCGCAATTCGGTCGACGAAGTATCACCATAATGAATATCGATTCATATACAGCAAGCATTGTAGCAATTCAATAAATACCAATTTAAATTCTTGGCCAAGTGGATGCTATCTTATTCAGCTGTAAAATATTATGCAATGCGTTTATCTCCCTCCCTCTCTCTCTCTCTCTCTCTCTCTCTCTCTCTCTCTCTATCTATCTATCTATCTATCTCTCTCTCTCTCTCTCTCTCTATATATATATATATATATATATATATATATATATATATATATATATATATATGCATATATAGGGTGGATGAAACGCGGAATATTCAGTGTAGCTTAATCGCCATATACATTTTATAACTTACTAACTAGCTCTACCTACGTATTGAGCACTTTTGAAGTAAATACTTAAAGTTTACGCATAAATTTATACTTTCGTATATTAATTTTATGTGAGTAAATGAACTAGTTATATATATATATATATATATATATATATATATATATATATATATATATATATAATAGTTGTATATATTGGATCCCTAGATGTAAATCCAATGAAACCCGGGTGATTATTAAAGAGTGCTCAATGAAGGACATAGATGGTATATAATATGTTTGTTATACAAACATTGGTTACATATGTGCATGCATGTTTCAGTGGAATTCCAATTCAGAGAGACCACTTCAGCAGACCAAAGAAGGGGCGATATATAAACGCGCGTGTGTGTGTGTGTGTGTGCATTAGTAGGCCGCCCAAAGTTGCTCGTCGTAAAAGACGCTTAAATATTATATTCTAATTCTTACATATTTCGTATTTATTATTATAGAGCCAATTTTCTATTAATTATTATCCAATATATTATTATAATTTGAAATACAAATATGACTTAGATGCCAGCTGCCAGAATCGAAACCAAAACGTTTAGCTCACAAGCTTCCTCGTTATCTATCACTCCGGTGTCGTTACCGCCTGAGCTACCGACAGATGGATATGTTAGATTAGAAATTAAAGCACTTTAGCAGATTAATGATTAATTTTTGCGCATGCGTGAACTGGAGTAATAGCTTTATTCGATTTACTCCTGCTAAAGTGAATTGCTTTTGTTTTGTATTTTTTTTCAATGTTGCTCTCTTATCAGCTAGCATAACAGGCTTAAAATAAAAATCGAAATTGTACCGTAGGTTCAAATCCCTTGCATATGTAGTTTCAAGTTTGAGACCAAAAATTCAGAGAGGGGGTTGGTAGAGACTTTACACACAAAGACACTGTAACTTATATGTATATATATATGTGTGTGTGTGTGTGTGTGTGTATGCGTGTGTATTATATATATATATATATATATATACATATATATATGTGTGTGTGTATATATATGTATTATGTATATATATATATATATATATATATATATATATATATATATATATATATATATATGAGTGTGTGTGTGTGTGTGTCTTTATATATATGGATTATGCATATGTTAGGTCATGTCATATACTACTGGTACCATGTAACCCAGTCAGTACTACCTGCCTCATGGTCGAGCACCGGCGACTAAACTGGTTCCCCCACCAGACTTGTTTGGTGAGGAGGGTCGCTAATCTCCCTGAAAGATTAAAAACAAGACATTTCAAAGGACGAATGAACCCTTTTTCTAGCACCGGGTATATTTGTGTGTATGTATATATGTGTTGGGGCGGAGAGGGTTCCCGTTAGCCATGGTAGAGGCAACCTTTCTAGGAGAAGCAAATCTCTGATTTTAAAAAAAAACATAAAGCGGGAGACCAGTACCCGCATTAAGCTGGTCTGCAGTTTAATTTGTTGCTGGCTATCTTGCTCTTGCTTGTTGCTGGATCTCAATATTTTGAACCGAGAGAGAGATTTAGCTGTCGTACAAGGCTAAGACTCTGCAACATCATCTTTGCATAGATACTCCCTCAGGCATTTCGGCTCATGGACTTTAAGTGTCTGAGGGAGTGGCACTCGCCTAACAAGACCTTGTAATCATCAATCATCATTATTATGCATGCGTGTGTGTGTGTGTGCGCGCGTGTGTGTGTGTGTGTGTGCGCGCGCGTGTGTGTGTGTGTGTGTGATGTAGAAATATGCATAAACAGAACTGGGTTTAATAATTAAATGAATTCAATCATCCAATAAGAAACAATAAAATGAATAATTAATTAATGAAATTCGTTGTGCAAAAGAATATGCAAATTAAATAACCTTTATTTAGTATATCGCATAGTCATGACCGAGTATATTAAGAATTTTTAAATCGAAAAAGTAGGCTTCTTTTAATATCAATCATTATAAGTTATATATAACTGGAAAAGAAAGTCTATTTTGTACTCTGTCAAGGCAAGATAGGCTGTTTTTAGCAGCTCCTGCCCAGATATGGCAGCATTATTCCATCCTTGGGCGTACTTGGCTTTTATATAGATATGCATCATTAGTGAGATATCTTCTGGAGTGGTAGAAGTATCTCACCATTTTTCCAGCGACCTTGGCAACAGACTTGATGTACGTGTTCCATTTCAGATCAGGAGTAAAGGTCAAGCCCAGAAGCTTGTCAAAACATGGGGCTTCTCCTAGACGAGAGCCATCTATTTCAATTGAGGCAAGATGGGGATCAGAGCGTTGATGATGTAAAGATAGGAACAAAGCTTCTTTCTTAGAAGTGCACGCCTGTGGAACTCTGTTCCGTCTGCCTGCTTCCTACCTGACTACAACCTGGATGTATTCAAGTCCAACGTAAACGTTTTAGATGCATTAAAGGTAACCAGCCACCTCTTCCCCCACTGAACCGCACGCTCGAGATCAGAGGAGAGAGAATTAGAGAGAGCTTTGTCATTTACAGCCTTTGATGTGTTGCCATATATGGTCGTGTCATCAGCATGGATGTCAACGAATGATTTAAGTATCTGTTTAGGGAGATCATTGATGTAGATCAGGAAAAGAGTTGGGCCCAGGATGGACCCCTGAGGGACTCCAGCATTAATACTGCAGACTTCTGATTTTTGTCCATCGACCACTACTCTTATGAGCCTATCAGAGAGAAATGATTTAATGATAGAGAAAACATTTCCAGTTATACCGTAGCTGGAAATCTTGTGAAGTGGGCCTTTATGCCATACTTGGTCGAAGGCCTTTGATATGTCAAGAGCAATTGCCCTAGAAAGGAAGCCTTTGTCAAGCGATTCACTAATCCTATGAGATATAACCGTTAGTACATCTGCTGTAGATCTTGCAGAACGGAAACCCTATTGCATGTCACTAAGAAGGTTATTTCTGCTGAGGTGGTTGACTATTTCTCTATTTAATATGGATTCCAGCAACTTACTCATGATACACAGGAGACTTATTGGTCTGTACTGAGAGGGAGATGACTTATCACCTGAATTCTTAAATACAGGGCATACTGATGAGGTTTTCCAGGGTGTTGGAAAGCACTTCTCCTTAAGGCAACGCTTAAACAGTTTTGTAAGTATGGGAGCAAGTTCAGGTTGAAGCTTTTTTAACACTATAATTGGGATGCCGTCAGGGCCAGTTGCTTCACTGGAATCAAGGTTCTTGATTAGCTTGGCGACCTCATGCACAGGTATTTGTATGTTAGCGTGTTCTATGTTATTGGAGGAAATATGGGGAGTTGATGGCCTTCGTCGCATAGGGTAGAATTAGCTGCAAAGTTCTTGGCAAATAGGTTGGCCTTGTCTGATGCTGACGAGATGACCTCAGGTCCATTGATAATGGTTGGGATAGAATGCACACTTCTGTTCAGGATCCTATTTGTTATTTGCCAAAACTGGTGGGAACTAAGCCGCTGATCAGCTACTTTGAATTTATCGGACTGAGCATATGGCTCTCTTGCATTTTTATTACTCTTTTATAGTGATTGCTGGCGTTTCTGAAAGCAGATTTAGTCTCAGTGCACGTGATGTTGCCAAGCTAATCAAAAACCTTGATTCCAGTAAAGCAACTGGCCCTGACGGTATTCCAATTATAGTACTCAAAAAACTTCAACCTGAACTAGCGCCCATACTTACAAAACTGTTTAAACGTTGTCTTAAGGAGAATAGTTTCCCATCTCCCTGGAAAATTTCATCAGTATGTCCTGTATTTAAGAATTCAGGTGATCGCTCATCCCCTCTCAGTACAGGCCAATAAGTCTCCTGTGCATCATGAGTAAGTTGCTGGAATCTGTGTTAAATACAGAAGTAATCAACCATCTCAACAAAAATAACCTTCTTAGTGACACTCAATATGGTTTCCGTTCTGCTAGATCTACAGCAGATGTGCTTACAGTTATATCTCATAGGATTAGCAAATCTCTCGACGGAGGCAACCTTTCTAGGGCAATTGCTCTTGACATATCTAAGGCCTTTGATAGGGTATGGCATAAAGGTTTACTTCATAAGATCTCTAGCTATAGTATTGCTGGAAATGTCTTCTCAATTATTAAATCATTTCTCTCTGATAGGTTCATAAGAGTAGTAGTTGAGGGGCAAAAATCAGAAGCTCACAGTATTAATGCCGGTGTCCCTCAGGGGTCCATCCTGGGCCCAACTCTTTTCCTGATTTACATTAATGATCTTCCAAATCACATCCTTACATCATTTGTAGACATTTATGCTGACGACACTACCATTTATGGTAGGACATCTAAGACAGTAAACGACCAAGTTCTCTCCAATTCTCTCTCCTCTGATCTTGATCACGTAGTACAATGGGGTAAGGAGTGGCTGGTTACTTTTAATACATCTAAAACCAAGCTTCTCTCTTTACATCATCAACATTCTGATCCAAATCTGGCATCAATTGAAATGAATGGCTCTCGTCTTCAGGAGGCCTCAAGTTTTGACAAGCTTCTTGGCTTGACCATTACGCCTGATCTTAAATGGAACACGTACATCAAATCTGTTGCCAAGGCTGCTGGAAAAATGGTGGGATCTTTCTATCGATCCGGTAGATATCTCACTGCTGATGCTATTCTCTATCTATATAAGAGCCAGGTACGTCCAAGGATGGAATACTGTTGCCACATCTGGGCAGGAGCTGCTAGAAAGGACTTGGCCTGCCTTGATAGAGTTATAAATAGACTTCGTAGCCTCGTAGGAGATGTCCTTTCCTCTTCCTTGCAACCTCTATCTCACAGAAGAGATGTTGCGAGTTTGTCTCTGATGTATCGTTATTTTCATGGAAAGTGTTCGACTGAGCTTCAATCTATGGTCCCCCCTCACCAAACTTTTACAAGAAACACTCGTCTAGCTGTAAACACTATCAATAATTCTCCCCACTCTTTATCTGTGCCTAAACCTAAACGTAGATTCCATGAACAAAGCTTCTTTCTTAGAACTGCACGCCTGTGGAATTGTCTTCCGTTTTCCTGCTTTCCGGCTGACTACAATATGGTTGTGTTCAAGTCTAACGTAAATAAGTTCTTGATGAGCCATTCCATATAAGTTATCAAATTTACCAAATTTCCATTACTAATGATTACTATATTGTCCAATTTCTACTGTACACTCTTTAACCCTTATCTTTGAGTGGCCTCTTGGCCTTGATAATGTGGTGATGCCTATGTAAAAAAAAAAAAAGCAATGGAAAAAGTGATTTCTGTGTGTGATAGCAGTAGCACATTCTGGAGAGAACCATGGATGGCTGTTAAGTTTTTGTTGGAATATTTTCGATGGTATGAATCGGTCTATGCCTACAATTAGCCATTCGGTCAAGTCTGATACTATAGAGGACACATCCTTTTTAAACATGGAATGCAGACGTAGATCAGATGTGAATGTACGGAAGCTATCCCAGTCAGCCATGGAGTATCGGTATACAGTACGGTCAAATTTTGTTTAAATTCGCCCCCTATTATGACACTTTAACATTTATTGTTTTGGGCTTAAATCAAGTTATTAAGTTAGATCCATGTCCAAGGAACCTATATGTAAAATTCCAAGTGTTTAGACTCAAAATTGGCAGAGGAGTTTGGTAGAGTTCTCAAAGATCAAATCGTCGCATTTTTACCCCTTAACACCCAAATTCCTGGCCAAAAATGGATTACAAAGATTTTTTCAAATCTCAGTACCCTGTATATCAAATTTCGAATCTGTAGACTGAAAATTGACAGAACTATTGTGTAGGGAAATGTACACCGACAGACAGACACACAGACAGACAGACACTTTTATTTTTATAGATATAATAGCATTTTATCCCGGCATTGCCCGGGTGTTTGGAGGTGTATATTACGCAAAAAAAAAAGCGGTCAATTTTTTAACTTTAACCTAACCCTAACCCTAACCCCATTATGACTCCTTAACATTGATTGTTTTGAACTAAAATCAAGTTATTAAGTTAGATCCATGTCCAAGGAACCTATATACAAAATTTCGAGTGTTTAGGCCTAAAATTGTCCGACGAGTTTGGTAGATTAATTTTATTTTTATTTCGGACTATTAGTCTCATCTTTATTAGTTGTTGTTTGTTTGTTTTTTATTGGTTCACAACGTTTCGGCCAACTTCCTCTTGCCTTCGTCAGGTGGTAACCGCGACGGATAGGAACTTCGAATCTCCTAACTGCATTCTCAGCCATCACTGCCATCCGTAGTTGTCGTCGTCTCACCACATTTTTGACCAATTACCTCTGGCACGCTTTGGGTGGGATTGAAACCGCTATCTTCAGACAATGTTCATCTGGAACCGTAGAGATTCAACGTCTCTATCAACTGCGCCACGGGCCCCGAAGGGCGATCAAGGTTGGATTCTTTGATCTTATAAATCCACATTTATTTATTATCTGATCTTCCATAGTCGGGTCCGTACCGATTGGTATATATATATATTATTCCTTAATTGGAATTTTTTATTTTGAGATGAGCATTTTTATGTTAATTTTATTTTTATTTCGGACTATTAGTCTCATCTTTATTAGTTGTTGTTTGTTTTTTTGTTTTTTTGTTTTTATTGGTTCACAACGTTTCGAAAAAAAAATAAAATTAACATAAAAATGCTCATCTCAAAATAAAAAATTCCAATTAAGGAATAATATATATATATATACCAATCGGTACGGACCCGACTATGGAAGATCAGATAATAAATAAATGTGGATTTATAAGATCAAAGAATCCAACCTTGATCGCCCTTCGGGGCCCGTGGCGCAGTTGATAGAGACGTTGAATCTCTACGGTTCCAGATGAACATTGTCTGAAGATAGCGGTTTCAATCCCACCCAAAGCGTGCCAGAGGTAATTGGTCAAAAATGTGGTGAGACGACGACAACTACGGATGGCAGTGATGGCTGAGAATGCAGTTAGGAGATTCGAAGTTCCTATCCGTCGCGGTTACCACCTGACGAAGGCCAGAGGAAGTTGGCCGAAACGTTGTGAACCAATAAAAAACAAACAAACAACAACTAATAAAGATGAGACTAATAGTCCGAAATAAAAATAAAATTAACATAAAAATGCTCATCTCAAAATAAAAAATTCCAATTAAGGAATAATATATATAGAGTTTGGTAGAGTTCTTAAAAGTCAAATCGTTGAACTTTGACCTCTTAACAGATAAATTTTGGGCCGAAAAATGATCACAAAGATTTTCCCAAATCTCAGTACCCTATATATCAAATTTCGAGTCTGTAGACTTAAAATTGACAGAGTTATTGCGTAGGAAAATGTACACACACAGGCACATACACACACACACACACACGTTCACTTTTATAGATATACTAGCATTTCAGCCCGGTGTTGCCCGGGTGTTTAGATGTGTATGTTGAGCAAAAATAAAGTGGTAGTAGGAAGGCAAGCTCGAACCCATACCGCGAAAGAGGAAAAGAACGGGGAAAAAACACGACGTCTTTGCGGTTTTGACCACCGCCAATCTGAAGAGACTTATGTTTAAATTAAGGCTAGACAATCGAAAGGAGAGGATATCTTTAAAAAATATCGGTGAAAAAAGCGACCGCCTGTAGAACAGTGCTTAGTTGAAGGTGAAGATATTAATGTTTTTAGCCAACTTTTCGATATTTGTCGTCTGAAAGGTCAGACTTTAAAACGATACTGATCTCGTGAAAATCCGTCGCCTCTGTCGAAAGTTTTAGGCATACATACATACATACATACATACATACATTTATATATTGGTAATTAAAATTTTTCGACCCAACTCGATGAAAAAGCTTGCCTTTCTCTGAATACCCTTTATGTAAAATTTCAAATGTTTAGACAAGAAATTGTCGTAGTAATTTGGTAGAGATCGCAGAGGTCCAATTTTTTTTATTTGACACCTCTTATGACCCCTTAAAATTTATTGTTTTGGGCTCAAATCAAGTTATTAAGTTAGATCCATGTCCAAGGAAACTATATACAAAAGTTCAAGTTTTTAGACCCAAAATTGTCGGACGAGTTTGGTAGAGTTCTCAAAAGTTAAATCGTTGAACTTTGACTCCTTAACAGCCACATTTCTGGCCGAAAACAGATCACAAAGATTTTCCCAAATCTCAGAACCCTGTATATCAAATTTCGAGTCTGTAGACTTAAAATTGACAGAGTTATTGCGTAGGGAAATGTACACACACACACAGACAGACACACACACAGACACGTTCACTTTTATAGATATACTAGCATGGGTGCCCGGAGTTGCCCGGGTGTTTGGATGTGTATATTGAGCAAAAAAAAGTGGTAGTAGGAAGGCAGGCTCGAATCCGTACCGCAAAGGAGGAAAAGAAGGGGAAAAAACACGACGTCTTCGCCGTTACGACCACTGCCAAACTGGAAGTTTCTTATGTGTAAATTAAGGCTAGACAATCGAAAGTAGAGGATGACTTTCAAAAATATCGGCAAAAAAGCGACCCCCCCCCCTGTAGAAAAGTGCCCAGTTTAAGGTGAGTCGATATTTGTCGTCTGAAGGTCGAACTTCAAAACAGTACTGATCTTGGTAAAATCCGTCGCCTCTGTCGAAAGTTTTAGGCAGACACGCAAACATACATACATAAATTTATATATTGGTAACTTAAAATTTTCGACCTAAACCGATTAAAAAGCTTGCCCTATCTCTGAATAACCTTTATGTAAAATTTCAAATGTTCAGACCAAACATTGCCTGAGTTATTGTGTAGGGAAATGTACACACACACAGACACACAGACACACAGACATACAGACACACAGACTCACACACAGACACACAGACACGTTCACTTTTATAGGTATATAGACTAGCAGTTTCGCCCGGCTTTGCTCGGCCCCATAAGGTTATGTGCATATGTATATATTAAAAAGTGCGAATATGTAAAGTAATGACTTTCTCTATAATAGTCTTCCTTAACTACCATAGAGGAAAGACAGACAGACATTTTCACTTTTATAGATATATAGATAGATATTTAGATAGATTGGATGCAATATATAGTAATGATTTAAAAAGTTATGCATTCGTAATGTCGGCGTTCGACCTTCACCTGGCAAATTTCATTTTTTTGAATTTTCACACTTTTGCACCGATTTTTTCGGGCTAAAACCCAAATATAAAGTTTTGCATGGATTCAAATACCTTATATATGAAGTTTCATGTCTGTAGACCAAAAACTCTACGAGGAGTTTGATAGGCATTATTCGTTAAACAATAATATATACGTATACATAAATATATATGGAAACAATTTTGTGTTTACTATAAACTTTGTACGCAAATATTATGCAAGTATAAATCATGTAGAATATCCGCATGATTATAATTACACGTAATAGTTAACTAAAAATGATTATCCCATCAGAAAACCGAAGCAACTAATGGGGAATTAATTAAAATTAATGTTTGAAATAATATTCAAATTAGCTAGATCTTTTGCTATTGAATGCAATATTACAACTCATATATAAAAAAAAATTGCATTTTCTTTTTAAATAAACAGAAAAAAGGGTCACCTTTTTCCTGTTGTTCTTGGCCTTCGGGCCGGAATCAAAGTGTGGTGTCTGTTCTGCAGATGCTGCACTTAAGGTCATGTATCCCAGTCAATGGAGAGGAAACCCTCTATACCGGGACAATTACTATTTGGGGACCCAACCAGAGTGGCCCTTTTCCCTTTTTTTCGGGGAGCTAGTTTAACCCCACTTTTTTGGTGGGAAAGCAAATAAATACTAATAGAAAAGAGGCTAGCCTTTTTTCTGTTGTTCTTGGCCATCAGGCCGGGATCAAAGTATAGTATTTGTTGCGGCAGATACTGCAAACAAAGATCATATGTGAGGGCAACCCCACATATAAGACCTTGGTCAATGTAGGGGCAATCCTTCATACCAATCGTCACTATCCAGTTCCCCTACTCCCCGGGGAGTTGGTCCCCATTTCCCCTTCACTCCTCACATTAAAAAACGGCCTTGTGCCTAATTTGCTCGGTGGAGAAGCAAATAAATACCAACTCACATATAAGACTTTAGTCAATGTAGGGGCAACCCTTCATACCAATTGTCACTATCCAGCTACCCTACTCCCCGGGAAGTTGGTGCACATTTCCCCTTCACTCCTAACATTAAAAATCGGCCTTGTGCCTAATTTGCTCGGTGGGGGAGCAAATAAATACCCTGTTCTGCAGATGCTGCACTTAAGGTCATTTGTCCCGGTCAACCCTGTGTACTGGGACAATTATTAATTTTGGTCCCAACCAGAGTGCCCCCTTTTTGCCCTACTTTTAAGGGAGCTGGTTTTCCCCACATTAAAAACGACCTTGTGTCACATTTGCTTTCGGGGAGAAGCAAATACATAGCTAAATAAATAGAAAAGAGGGTTTTCAATATGAATATCAATACACACAAAAGAAAAACGAATTTATTCCACTCAACCATATATTCTAACACTTATCTATAAAGTGAGGTCAAACAAGTCTTTGGACAAACAAAAATGTTTTTTTTTTGGGGGGGGGTCAGCAATTCGGTACCAATGATATCGAACAAAATTCGGTACCAATGATATCAAACAAAATTCGGTACCAATGATATCGAACAAAATTCGGTACCAATGATATCAAACAAAATTCGGTACCAATGATATCGAACAAAATTCGGTACCAATGATATCAAACAAAATTCGGTACCAATGATATAAATCAAAATTCGGTACGAATGATATCAAACAAAATAAATACATAGAAATGAAAGAAACTAAATTTTTGAAGAAAATAAAGTTATCAAACATTTCCTAAAATAGATAGCGAAACAAGTATTTGGACAGAGTCAAAAAAAATGTTAAATATTTAATTGGGCCTCCTTTAGCACTAAGTACTGCTGTGAAACGATTGCCGTAGTTTTGCACAAGGTCATAGCAAATGTCTAATGGAATTTTTTCCCATTCTTCTTTGACTTAGACTTTTATTGGTTGATTTTTGAAAGGTGTCTTCAAAATTAACCTTTTCAAAATAAGCCATAAATTTAGCCTAAACTCCTTTGGAAGCAAAAGGGAGGAAGACGAGAGAATGTAGTAATTTAGCCAGGCATCGGATTCCCATTATTCTCGTTACCAGCTGGAAAACAAATGTCTTCATATTGCGATGTAAGCGTTTGTTTTCGTTTGTCATCAACCGCAAGGTAATGTGTTTTTGTTTTCATCGTATTATATAATGAACTTTATATGAAACT
Source organism: Euprymna scolopes (assembly GCF_053919585.1). Taxonomy (NCBI): domain Eukaryota; kingdom Metazoa; phylum Mollusca; class Cephalopoda; order Sepiida; family Sepiolidae; genus Euprymna; species Euprymna scolopes. The sequence goes on from NC_136492.1 coordinate 143,929,152, forward strand.
CCTTCCAAAGTATTGACTGTATCCACCTCATCAATAATGTATCTCCACTCTGTGTTTAAAGAACTATTCATTTACACGTCTCCCTTCACATCTCTCTTCACCTATATCAGCCTCCTATTATAAATGTGACTATCCTAAGTAATTGGGCCTTAGTCACCTCCATACAACATCACGTTCAGATTGCATCTTTGAAATTCACCAGCTGTGACAATCAGGCTTGAGTAGAGTGCATTCTAATTCTTGCGGGAGTTATTCATTTGAACGTAAAATCATAAAAATTAGTCAGTCGTCTCATAAGATGTATAGCATTAACATATTGAATTTTAAAGAGTCTGTCACAATTTTAAATGTTTGTACAAAAAAAAGACTGGAAACTTATTAAAGGTATCTCGTGTGTAATTAGGTTTAATAGAAATACAATTCGTCGATTTTGTCAAGTTCGTAATAGCAGTTCGGTATAAATATTTGTTGAAGCAGAGCAGACACTGAAAATTGTAAGGATGTACGTAAGAATAGTATTTTCATATCTGTTGATCATATGCAACATTTTATTTTGTGGTTTGTCTTTCATTATTATTAATTAAAAAAATCAAGACTATCAAATATTCGATATTTGTTTTAAGTAATTATTGAAAAAAAATATGCATATCTGCTAATGTAAAAAATATGGAAGATTATTGCAGAAAGCGTATTCCTGTATGATTTTCAAGCGGTAGATATCGAATGGCTACATGGTGATACAGGTTGCAGGAGGAGAACTTAGAAGTGAAAGAGGGTTTTCTGAATTCATTATTTATTATTATCATTTACGCTGCAAATATAAAAATAATGACAAGATCTGTCCATACAAAATAATCATTTTTTTTTATTCATAACTTTGTTACACAATGAAAACGAAATGTTGGTAAAGATTTAGAGTCCAAAGAGTCCGAGGAACGCTCTAAAGCTGTTTATTGTATAAGAAATAAAGTATACGCGTTTTATCCTGCTGTTGCTGGGTGTTTATATGTACATATATCAGATAATGATGGAAGAGTAAGTTGTCTATATTAACGTGCTTGTTTTACCAGGAAGAGAGTGTATGTATGTTCATTTCAGCTGGCGCCAGGTGCATTTACGTGAAATCATGTACAAACAGTGTGTATGAGTGTCGTGGTTGTGCTTCGATGGACGTACAGAAGTTCGTGTGTGCCTTTCTTTGTTTCTGTAGGGTCCTTTCTCTCATACCCCATCTACCCCAAAAAGGAGGCCAGTCAGAACTATATCGTGCTTACGTCTGTTGTCTCCTTCACAATATTCACTAGCACTAGTCTCTCCCTCTTAGGCAGAGTTTAAAAAAGAAAACTCTCCAATCCAATCCCCAATCTAACTGGTCCCTCACTATCGGCCAAGCTTAAACCTCCGTCCCATCGCCGCAATGTCGCGTCTTTGTGACTGTTTTACAAGTATTTTAAAGGAATGTGCTCTGGTGAACTTATAGAACTTGTGTCCTTTCGACGTGTATATCCCCGTCTGACTCAACAATTAGCAAAATCCACGCCTTCATTGTTGAGGTCACTAGATGCCGGAAAGCATTCTACTCTAATAGTTTCTTACCTCAGACTGCTATACTTTGTATTTTCTTTCCTTGTTTTCTGCTTCCCTCATTGTACGAACCTGTGGAAGTTTAAATGTAATTTGAATCTCGCTGCTCAACTCCTCACAGTCAGGTGTTAGATACGATCCCAAATAGTAGCAGGTGACTATAAGCTTTGTTTTGGGTGGAGAAAGAATAAAAAGAAAAACTAATATCTGGGAATTGTATGCGCACGCAATTTGAGTGAGTAACGCATGAATAAAATAGAAACTTTTAATCAATCAATTATTTTTACTATGCAGTTTTGTGTATCAAGACACCCAGAAAGTGTTGATATGCCGAACAAGTAAGAAAGACATGAAACAGTCAAACCAATCCAAGTACGCATGCGCTTGGAAAAAAAACTTCAATGCCTGCATTTGATTGGTCAAACGTTCGATAACGAAAACAGGATTTATGGAAAAACTTTTTTATTTCTCGTTATGTTTTTTATATATTTTTTTATTTATTTTACCGTTGACAAAATAAAACGCACCCATTTTTTCTTTTTCATATGCGTTTATTTTATTTTATTTTGTTTTCATCTGTTGGATGGAAATTTTTTTTTGTTGTTTATTTCTTACATATATTGGTGCGTTTATTGTGTGCGTGTGAATAGGTGGGGAGTATCGTAAAAAAAGAAACGGTTTAATAAGAGATGCAGATAAATAGAATTATGGGCGGTCGAGAGGGAAACTGAGAATACAAGCCCAAGGAGATCGACTTCCGTTACGTGGTGATTCGATCAGGCCATTACTTCAGATCTGACCGCGCAAATCTGTTACTGTCAATAGAAATGGAAAGCTCAATATAGAACACCAGACAAAGACACACACACCAACAACAACAGACATTAACGCAAATACATATTGTTATGCTTACATGTACATATATAACAGATTCACACACATACGTGTATATATATATATATATATATATATATATATATATATATATATATATATATATATATATATATATATATACTAGCATTTACGCCCGGCGTTGCCCGGGTGTTTGGAGGAGTATGCTGAGCAAAAAAAAAAAAAAGCGTTCAATTTTTTTTAATTTGACCCCTATTATGACCTCTTAACATTTATTGTTTGTGGCTCAAATCAAGTTATTAAGTTAGATCCGTGTCCAAGGAACCTATATCTAAAATTTCAAGTGTTTAGACCCAAAATTGTCGGAGGAGTTTGGTAGAGTTTTCAAAGTTCAAATCGTTGAACTTTGACCCCTTAACAGCCAAAATTCTGGCCGAAAACCGATCCCAAAGATTTTCCCAAATCTCAGTACCCTGTATATCAAATTTCGAATCTGTAGACTAACAATTGACAGTCATTACGTACGGAAATGAAGACACACAGATACACAGACACGTTCACTTTTATATATATATATATATATATATATATATATATATATATATATATATATATATATATATATATATATATATAGCAAGTTCAGCCCGGCTTTGCTCGGGCCCTATGTACTGTCAATAAGTTGTCCTACGTGTGAATACACGTTATGTAAGATTTCAAATTTTCATTTTTTACCAAAATTTGGCTGGGTAATTTCGTAGAGACCGCAAAGGTAATTTTTTTAACGTTGACCCATGTCCTAGTTACCTATATCTAAAATTTCAAGTCTTTAGACCCAAAATTGGCGGAAGAATTTGGTAGAATCTGCAAAGGTTAACTCTTTCAACTTTAACCTTTTGGCAACCAAATTTTCGCCCCAAAACTGATTAAAATGCTTGCTGCATGTCTAAATATCCATTATGTATACATTTCAAATGTTTACACTCAAAATTTGCTGAGTAGTTTGCTAGAGACTGCAAAGGTAAAATCTTTTGAACTTTGACCCATTGGCAGCTCAAATTTTCGACCCAAGCCGATTAATAAGTTTGCCCTATCTCTGAATACCCTTTATGTAAAATTTCAAATATTTAGACTAGAAATTGGCTGAGTAATTTGGTAAAGACTGCAGAGGTCAACTTTTTTTAACTTTGACCCGAATTTTAACCCCTTAATATTTATTTTTAGGGCTCAAATTGAATTATAAAGTTTGATCCATGCCCAAGTAACCTACATTTAAAATTTCAAATGTTTAGACCGAAAATTGGCAGAGGAGTTTGGTAGAGTTTTCAAAGGTCAAATCGTTGAACTTTGGCCCCTTGAAAGCCAAATTTCTGCTCAAGAACTGATTAAAAAGATTTTCCCAACTCTCAATACATTTTATGTCAAGTATCGAGTTCTTTGGTAGGGAAATGTATACAGACACACACACACACACACATTTTCACTTATATATATATATATATATATATATATATATATATATATATATACTAGCATTTCAGCCCGGCGTTTCCCGGGTGTTTGGAGGTGTATGTTGAGTCCCCCCCCAAAAAAAAAAAACAGAAAAGCGGTTAATTTTTTTAATTTTGACCCCTATTATGACCCCTTAAAATTTATTGTTTTGGGACTCAAATCAAGTTATTAAGCTAGATTCATGTCCAAGGAACCTATATCTAAAATTTCAAATGTTTAGACCTAGAATTGGCGGAGGAGTTTGGTAGAGTTCTTACAGGTCAAATCTTTGTACTTTGACCCTTTAACATCCACATTTCTGGCCGAAATCTCAGTACCCTGTATATCAAATTTCGAGTCTGTTTCGAGACTTAAAATTGACAGAGTTATTGCGTAGGGAAATGCACACGCACACACAGACACGTTCACTTATATATATATATATATATATATATATATATATATATATAGAGAGAGAGAGAGAGAGAGAGAGAGAAAGAGAAAGAGAGAGAGAGAGATGCGTAGATAGATTGGATGCAATAAAAGACTCATGCGCCACCACCGAGAATCGAAACCAAAATGTTCAGCGTACGATTTATTTTGCCTCTGCCTCAATGACTGGACTATGAAAACATGTTTACTGCAAGGCTTAAAATTAAAACATGAACCAATAACTACTATGTTATGAATTCCTTATGCCGGCGTTCGACCTTCACCTGGCAAATTTCATTTTTTCTAATTTTCACACCTTTGCATCGATATAAAATTTTGCATGGATTCAAATACCTTATATATGAAGTTTCATGTCTGTAGACCAAAAACTCTACGAGGAGTTTGGTAGGCAAAATTTGTCAAACAAAAATATATGCGTATACATAAATATATATGGAAACAATTTTTTGTTTACTATAAACTTTTTACGCAAATATTATGCAAGTATAATTCAAGTAGAATATCTGAATGAATATAATTACACGTAATAGTTAACTAAGGATGATCATGCCATTATAAAACCGAAGCAACTAATAGGAAATTAATTAAAATGAATGTTTAAAAGAATATTCAAATTAGCTTGATCTTTTGCGAGTGAATGCAATTTTACAACCCATATATAAGAAAATTGTATTTTCTTTTTAAATAAATAGAAAAGATAATTTGTACTTCTATACTGGGACAATTATTATTTTTGGTAACCAGAGTGCCCCCTTTTTGCCTACTTTTAGGGGAGCTGGTTTTTACCCCACATTAAAAACGGCCTTGTGCCTAATTTGTTCGGTGGGAGAGCAAATAAATACCAACCCCACATGTAAGACCTCGGTCAATGTAGGGGAAACCCTTCATACCAATTGTCACTATCCAGCTCCCCAACTTCCCGGGGAGTTGGTCCCCATTTCCCCTTCACTCAAGGAGAAAATAAATACGCTTGGCCTTCGGGCTGGGATCAAAGTGTAGTATCTGTTCGGCAGATGCTGCACTTAAGGTAATTTGTACCAGTCAATGGAAGGGAAACCCTCTATACTGGGACAGTTACTATTTTGGGACTCAGCCAAAGTGCCCCTTTTCCCTTTTTTTTTCGGGGAACTGGTTTAACCCCACTTTAAAAACGACCTCGTGTCACATTTTGTTTTGGTTGGAAAGCAAATAAATACTAAAAGAAAAGAGGGTTTTTAATATGAATATCAATACACACAAAAGAAAAACGAATTTATAGGAGTATATGTGTGTGTGTGTGTGTGTGTGTGTGTGTGTGTGTGTGTGTGTGTGTGTGTGTGTGTGTGTGTGTGTGTGTGTGACTATAATATTTTTAAATAAATATTAACATGTTTTATAGCTACAAAGACTAGTGTCTCATGCTTGGTGCAATCATGAGTGTAGAAAGTGATAATTATTGCTGGCCGGGAGATTTGATCCCTATAAACAAAGCTACTCTGCTGTCTTTTCTCCAGGCCAAAGGCAACTACCAGGCAATTGGAAAGAAATCCAGTGCCAGAAATGGGTGCTCATCTATATTTCTGTTTCGTTCGATTGTTGATTGTTAATTCCAATTGTTGCCCCTTTCACTTCTTTATTTTTTATTTGCTTGTTTGTTTCTTCACTCTGATCGGTGACTCAAAGCATCTTGTCCATAGTTTTACATGACTGCCCAATGTATTCATGCATCCTATCGACGACGTTATTGTTGTGTCGTGTTAATCGCGTATCAAGTCTCAGGATCATAGCGATATCCAATGTCCGAGGCTTGCTCTAGTTATTTAGGTATCTCATTTGCATACCACCGGGACAAGATCAAAGTGTAGTATCTGTTCCGGCAGATGCTGCACTTCTATTTCTTGTTCTCTTTCGGTGGAGGAGAAATCCTTCACGACTGAGACAATTTTTATTTTTGTACCTTTTCTCCACGTTAAAAAACGACCCTGGTGTCTAACTCTGTCCCGTGGGGAGGCATAGTAAATAGGTACACGGTCAATAGCCATTCATGGAATGAACCCGTTCAGATATGAGTACTCGTCAATATATATATATATATATATATATATATATATATATATATATATATATATATATATATATATATATATGTATGTATGTATGTATGTATGTATTTAAATAAATGTTTGTAGGTACAGAATTTATATATAGTTTTAAATAAAATAGGCGAAAGTTTCTCAAGAGCTCTTTCAGCTATCATCTCATCAGGAGAAAATCGATAGCGTTAAAATAATATTATGCCGAAACTTTAAACTATTGAATGCGCCAAAAGTACGGGGACAACTAAAATTAAGTTTATTAACGTTTAAAAACTATTAAAATATTGACACAACGAGGGAAAAAAAAAGAAAAAAAAACTTTGAATCTTTTCTCCCGGTTTTCCCCCCTCGTTGTGCCAATATTTTAATCGTTTTAAATTTAAGTTCCCCATTAGAACTCTTTAAAGTTTCGACATAATATTATTTTTACACTATCCATTTTCTCCTGATGAGATGATAGCCGAAAAACCTCTTGAGAGACTTCCGCCTATTTTATTTAAAACTATATATATACATATATATATATATATATGTGTGTGTGTGTGTGTATATATGTATGTATGTATATATATATATATATATATATATATATATATATATATATATATATATATATATATAAAAGCCAAGTACGTCCAAGGATGGAATACTGTTGCCATATCTTGGCAGGAGCTGCTAAAAACAGCCTATCCTGCCTTGACAGAGTACAAAATAGACTTCGTGGATTAGTGGGGGATGCCCTTTTCTCTACCCTGCAACCTCTCTCCCACAGAAGAGACGTTGCAAGCCTATCCTTGTTTTATCGTTATTTCCATGGCAGGTGCTCGTCTGAACTCCAATCTCTGGTCCCCCCTCGCCAATCTTTCACGAAAAACACCCGTCTAGCTGAATCCACTGTGAAAAATTTTCCCCACTCTATAACTGTGCCTAAATCAAAACGCGGATTCCATGAACAAAGCTTCTTTCTTAGAACTGCACGCCTGTGGAACTCTGTTCCGTCTGCCTGCTTCCCTCCGGACTACAACTTGGATTTCTTCAAGTCCAATGTTAACAAATTCCTCATGAACCGCCCCCTTAAGTAAACACTTCATCAAATCTCCACACTGACGTATGTACTTGCAATAACCCTTATCCCTGAGTGGCTTCCGGGCCTTGATAAGTGGTGATCACAGTGTAAAAAAAAAAAATATATATATATAATGAGAATGTGTGTGTGAGGACACTTCACTGAAATGGTGTTAAATGGTAGCTAGAGGGTGGCTCCATCCTTTATTTTAATTAATTGGAAGGCGAAAACATATTAATTAATTTTACTCTGTTATTTATGTTTCACAGAGAAACTTGAAATTATTAGATTTAAGGACGACGAATAATTATTAAATGTTTAAGTAAAATTATTAAACGTTTAAGCTGTAAATACTTTAGAGGTTATGCATCAACTAAGATGTAAAAAACACATAGCTATTGCCTTTACTATTGTAGTAAAGTTGCAATACATAACCTCTCACCCCCCCATACCTTAATTAACAAATTAACCAATGAGGAAATCGAAAGGATACGAGGTGGTCCCAGTCTAATTAATATGTATACTAACCAAAAAACGTCGAAGATTAGGCTAACATAAACAATTTAGTAAAATGAAGGATGGAGCCACCCTCTGGCTGCCCTTTAACACCATTTAACACAATACGTCATGAGCTGGATAAAGCTGAGTGCAATTTGCATACTTACTAATAAAATACCCTAAAACTATTCACTAAAATAATCTATGTGGCTAACATGCTAATAAATGAAATGTTGATATATACCTACGAGAAATATTATTGTAAAGCAGCGTTATATAATGGAACCAAACACACAATTCATTTCGTACTGGATTTTAAGTTCTTTAACTAGATAGTTTAAGTGAACTGGGAGGTTTACAAATACAGATGCATTTATACTATTATTTATTTTTTCTATTATGTATACAGTCATCTTATTATGTATACAGATGCATCTATATTATTATGTATTTTTTATATTATGTATACAGTCATCTTATTATGTATACAGATGCATCTATATTATTATGTATTTTTTTATATTATGTATACAGTCATCTTATTATGTACACAGATGCATCTATATTATTATGTATTTTTTATATTATGTATACAGTCATCTTATTATGTATACAGATGCATCTATACTAATATGTATTTTTTATATTATGTATACAGTCATCTTATTATGTATACAGATGCATCTATATTATTATGTATTTTTTATATTATGTATACAGTCATCTTATTATGTATACAGATGCATCTATATTATTATACAATATAGATGCATCTACAGTATTATGTATTCCTCAAATTATGTATGCAGTCAGGAAATCCTATCTCTATAATGAAATATATAAATTTATAAAATATATATCCTAGTATTGGGAAAGGGATAAACAACTCAAACGATAGAATGGCAACCAATTAAATAAAGTATGTAGAGAGAAAAAGAGAGAGAGAGAAACTTATACGTGCATATGCTTACATGTTTTACATCTGTGTAATGCCTATATACACGTTAAAATAAAAAAATGCAGCTCCGTGATAACATCAATATTTAAATCATATATAAAAAGACTGTTAATGTGATCATCTAGACTATGTGATTTTGAAATAAATAAACAAATAAATAAAAACGAGAAATAAAATAAATAAAAGCTAGAAATAAATTTTTAAAAAGGATAAATAAAATGCTTATCAGTAAAATAAATGGATAAGTAATGCACCAATATGAACGCAAAACTAGACAAAATATTTGCAATAGATAAATAACAATGATGAGAATATAATATTACTTCAGATCAAAGTAAACACTTAGTCCTAAAACTAGAATATGATCGTAACCTCCTCACTGTGATAGCTTGACCAGGCTGGATCGTATTTCCTTTCTCTCCCTCCCTTCTCATTCCCATTCTTTGCAACACCTTTCTCCTAAATTTAACTACCCGTATTCACAAACTATACACCCCTCCTTTCTTTCAGGGCGTAAATCACATCCAGATATCTTTTTTTTATATACAAAATAAATGAACCTTGATTTTCGTTTCAATGTCGGTTCTTTTCTCGGTCTGGTGAGGTGGATCTCTTTAATTTGAGATTCTACTAAAACATGTATGCACATATGTAACCAATAATGTTTGTATAATAAACAGACTATATACCAGCTCTGTCATCCTCATCCATTTGGCACTCTTTAATAATCACACGGGTTTCAGTTGATCTATATCTAGGAAACCAAACTATACAAACAATATATATATATATATATATATATATATATATATATATATATATATATATATGAGCAAACAGTTAATAAAATATGTTAAAAAACACTTTGAAATGAGTTAAAAACATATTTAATCTGAAAAGGAAACACTAGATAAATGGATAGTCCTTAATCCGCGGATTTCGAAGAAATACTCTCCTTCTCATCAGAGGGTAGGAATTAGCAAAATGCGGGATCGGATTTTGCATGCAGAAGTATTTGATGAAACAACAAATAAGTCAAAGATCTTACTTGGAAACAAAATAAGTTAAGCAGAGGGAATATGGTAAAGAAAAAGGTGATTACACATTAATGGATAGTCTGGTGGAAGATAAAAAATCCAGTGACGGTAAAATCCAAATGTAAAACTTCAAGAAAGTTAAAAGAATTTCCATTTGTACAAGTAAAATCCAAGGAAATCCCGTAATTGGAAGAAGATGGTCCATAATAATCCAAAGGCAGAAATCCATGGAATAATTCACAAAAATGTGTACAAGGAAAAAATAATATTAATAAAAGAAAAATAAGATGTGCTTTTCACTCTACTTCCGAGACATAACTATAAATTAAAAAAATCTGAGAAGAGAAAGGAGAGAAAAAAAAATGATAAAGTTAAATATAAAATATAAAATAAAGGGAAACAAAAGTCAAACTGACCCAGACAGGAAATGTTAAAGGCGCGAAAATATATATAGGGCAAAATAATATAGGTCAACTGAAATGTACAGGTCATCAGTTAAAAAATTATATATATATATATATATATATATATATATATATATATAAAGAGAGAGAGTGAGAGAGAGAGAAATAAAAACGAACAAACCAAGATACGTGTTCATCAACGTTTCGTCTTTATTTCGATACTTCCTCTGGATGAATGAGATTAAGAAAACAAAAGCACCCGTACAAATATTTGAAAATTTTTCAAGTGCAAATTGTGACGGTGTTCTATATCAGAAATGGAAAAAGACGTTGGAAATGGCGTTGTTAAAAAGAGGGAGATTTTTAATAACGTCATATATCGTTAATATGTTGTTTAAAGATATGAACGCTGTTTACATTTTTCTGGAAAAAATATGTCTGTTAAAATGCACGTATATGCGTGTAACAGAAATGAAATGAGTGTGTTTTGTTATGTAATTTTTTGATTGAGATTATATGTATTAATTATTACAGGGGGTGTCTATATGGTGGGAGAGGGTAAACCTGTGTCTACAAATAAATTATGTTATTTTAATAAAAGTTTACTTATTATAGAAACCTTTACGTTGTTTAATTGTGCGTTGATTGGCAATAAGCGCTGATTCAAGAAGTCTCCGGTGTGGTTTGTTTGAAATAAATTTAACTATTTTTGCTTATTTAAGGTCATAGGTGTGATCATGCTGCAATGAATGAGAGAATAATGCATTTAGAGAATTGCTATTTCTTATATCTCTTTTATGTTCATTGAGCCTTTTTCCTAATATACGTTGGGTTTCACCAACGTATCTATGATGGCATTTTTTGCAAAAAAATAGTCTATTTGCCTGCATTGGAAACTAGTTTGTTTGGGAGATGTTTTGTTGTTTTTAATATTTGTCTTATAGTGTATGATTGGAATTCCTTGTGTGTTAAGTGTGTTGCAAATTATCGTATTATTGGTGTGTGTAGGTAAAAGAAGATGTCTGTTTGTTTGTTTGTCTGGTGTATGATTTTTGTTTATTTAAACTTGAAAATATGTGTGTGGCCTTTCGCTTAGCATTTAATATGAAATACGTGGGATATTGCAAGGTTCTCACAGTGTTTATGAGGCATTTGAATTCAACTTCGTCCAAATATTCTGAACTGTAAATTCTGAAAGCGCATAAAAAGAAACCAATAATCATACCTGTTTTTATTTTGTTATTATGGTGTGAATAGAAATGTATGCAATCATTTTTGTGTGTAGTTTTTCAGTCAACTTTGAAGGAAAGTTTATTATTGGATTTTATAATAAGTATGTCTAGAAAAGGTAATGAGTGACTGTTTTCTGTTTTATAGGTGAACTTTATGGAGGGTTTCTTAAATAAAACAGCGTCACAATTTGCACATGAAAAATTTTCAAATATTTCTACTAGTGTTTTTGTTTTCTTAATCTCATTCATTCAGAGGAAGTCTCGAAATAAAGATGAAACGTTGATGAACACATAACTAGGTTTGTTCGTTTTTATTTCTCTATTTTGTCGGAATACTGTTTCCATTATTCTCATCATATATATGTGTGTGTGTGTGTGTGTGTGTGTGTGTGTGTGTGTGTGTGTGTGTGTGTGTGTGTGTGTGTGTGTGTGTGTGTGTGTGTGTGTGTGTGTAAGACAGAAAGTTAAATGGTTGCATATTACGTCTTAGTACGCAATACATTTTTTAAGTGGCTGTTCATGCGAATTCAATCGGCTATTGTTCTTCATTAGCAGCGTACATTCGGCAAACTTCTCACGTCTTGGTTGGAATGTCGATTCTTATTCTTGTTCGAAAAGATAAAAGAAAGAAAAATTCCAATTCGGTTGATTTTTCTGTTTTTCGTACTTTTTAGTATTTTCCGTTTGTTCCTATTCTCTACAGAATATTCATATTCTGCAGATCGCGTTAACGGCTTGACCTGCCCAATATCCACGTCGACTCTGCCAATTCAACGGTTTGTTATTAACCTGTGACCTTCGTATTTCTCGAGGATTATTCAACCCAACCAAGTGATACAACTACAAACGAATATCCTCATGATTATAACGCATTTAATGATTCAATTGCATATGTTTGCTTTTACATACACGCATTCACACACACACACACACACACACACACACACACACACACAATCACAGGCCCATATACATACAGATGAGAAAATATATGCCAGTATTCACACTCTTTATATACATACACGCACATTCAAAAATATATATCTATACAGATTTTTTTGTATATTTTTTGTTGTTATACGTTGTGTAGCTGATTTGAACAACGACATTACGGAAATTGATTACGTGGTGAAAGTAATGAGGAAAGTGACTTACACAAACGGGTGCGCTTCTCTCTATCCTATCGTGTGACGGAATGAGGGAAGGAAAGAGAAAGAAAAGATTTTCGTTTGTACAAAGCTAAGTAATATACATCTGGCATTAATTTGCATAGGAGGACAGAAACTGTTATGAAAAGGACGAGTTGGAAGCACGAAATGGTTTTTAGTTTTTCGACAGCTGAGAGAGAGAACGGACGGTGGAAATTACAGTTGTACTTAGTCTTAATAAAGCAAGAGTTCAAACATATTTTTTCCTTTAATTTTTTCTTTCCCCCCCCCCTTTTTTTTTTTTCATTCACTGGTGGTGAAACTTTGTCTCTGTTACCAAATAAGTTTTCATGAGTGGAGATTCAAATCCTGTTTTTTAGTTACATTGTGGTTGCGTATATCCCAACAGCGAAATCCGGCAATAGATGTTGACTAATGACAGCAAACACACCTCTTATACTACAAGGAGACTTTCGAAACTCCAGTTAGTGGAAGGACCATCTATCTGCGCCGTCAAAGTGTCTATGTTATAAGTTTTTTGTTTGTTTTATTTTTTTACTTATCAAGGCTCAAAGGCAACTCGAGGATAATGAATGTAAGGTGGTAGTGTAGTAATCATTAATGGTGTAAACTATGTAGAATTTGATTATTTACGGGGGACGGCTCAACAAGAACTTGTTTACATTGGACTTGAAGGTTACTATGTTGTATTCAACCGGGAAGCAGGCCAGTGGAACAATGTTCTACAGGCGGGCAGTTCTGGGAAAGAATTTTTTTCATGGAATCTGCGTTTAGATTTAGGTACTGATAAAGAGTTGGAGAATCGTATATAGTGGTTGTAGCTAGCCGAGTGTTTTTTGTGAAAGTTTTGCAAGAGATGGCCATAGATTGGAATTTAGTCGAGCACCTGTCATGAATATCGTTTAAAATTTAGTTATTATAGCTTTCTTAGCATGTGTAGATGATTGTTGACATACACACAGGCATTTACAAGCATATACGTACACACACATACGTACACACACATACGTACACACACATTCAGAAATGTGCACACTATATATACGGTATTCTTTTTAACTTGTTTTCATAGAAATTTGCTCCCGACAAAGGATGAACCCACTTGATGTAAGGAGCTAAAAACATGCTAATTCAAGGCCAAAAACTTTCCAAAGATAAGTATTGAGTGGATAGATTCCAACCCAGAAAACAGCGATTCTTTCTCCTTTACCAGAAACATAACTCATGGAATGTGAGAACTAAAAGACAGCGTAAGGGGAACGAGAGTTATAAGGCTGTCCAAAGGAAACCGATGATACATTTTCTACATTGTTTTGTTTCTTTAATGCTTTGCTTTTTATAACAATTTTTACGTAACCTTATTTGACTAATGCAGAACTTAACAAAGAAGTACGTCTAAAAAAAAGAATGTGAAGCGCCAAGTATTCTAATCAAGGTCATTAACATGTAAATATACACGTTAAGAAACATAATAAGTTTCAAACGACATTAATCTCATACCGGACAATAAGCGTAATAAGGCTCAACTGCAGAATAAGATGTCGAGAAGTGCAATATGTTATGCACTGACAATTGTTTTTTGGATCGATGCTGCAGTCATTGAAGTGAGATGCAATTCAAACGAACGTCAAAATACGATTGGAACCCTTTCCCAACTCTCAGCGTTTTACTTGGCTGGCTTTTCTCTTCAACAACTCGCTCTCTTTTTCTGCCCTTTAAAAACAACTTGTGTTCCCTGGAGTCTGGGTGACAACAAGTCTCCCCAGATGTCCAGTACTCTTCACCTCATTCGATAACCTTTGCAAAAGAATTGGTGTTATTGTAACAGCCGTTTATCATCGATTTCTTGTTGGCAGCGACCAATGGTCTTCACTGGAATTTAAGTGGCACTAAGCCTCCCTAAGGTTCCAGACCTCTTTGCACTCAACCAGCGGAGGTCTAGCTAGTGCTTTCTCTCCTCAGTCTTTCCATCCTCCTTGACCCCCATCATTTATTTTGTGTAGTGCCAGTCTACTGTGACTCACATACAAAACTTACAATTATATCATTTCAGTTTCCATGATTCCCTAATTAAAGGATACTCTAACTTAACATCTAAATCTGACCCCCAAGATCACCATGCGCATGGAATATGTGCCTACATCAAAGATGGCTTTCCATGTGGTAGGGATATCTCCAGAGAAGACCCTAATTTACCTTATATGTACTTCCGGGTTGCACTAGCTTACACCACTGCATTTATATTTGCCCTCTATCGCCCCCCCCCACAACAGTGGGGTTACTATCTTTAAGAGCATATCTGAGAAAATTGACCACATCCTGTCTGCTTATCCTTCGGCTAACATTCACAATTGCGGTGACTTCAATGTCTATAATGTGAAATGGCTGACCCACTCAAATAAAACCGATGACGAGGGGAGGTTCTGTCATGATTTTGCCACTGCCTATGACCTCATTCAGATTGTTAACGAACCCACCCATGTGCCCAATACTGCCGGTCAGTATTCTTCTAGACCTTTTCCTCACAACTTCCCCTGAGCTATGTTCATGTTCCATTCTATCTCCTCTGGGATCCTCCGACCACTCTGTTGTAGCAGTTAAGATAAAAATGAAATGTAATAAGTCTTCAGACGTACCTCTCCACCGTACTGTATATCGATACTCTATGGCTGACTGGGATAGCTTCCGTACATTCATATCTGACCTACCTCTGAATTCCATGTTTAAAAATGATGTGTTAATGGTTAATTGTAGGCATAAACCGATTCATACCATCCAAAAATTCCAACAAAAACCTAAAAGCCAGCCATGGTTCTCCCCTGAATGTGCTGCTGCCATCGCGCAGAGAAATCACTTTTTCCATAGCTACCAACATAATAGCTGCACTGAGACTAAAGCCGTGACCAGCCACCTCTTCCCCCACTGTACCACGCGCTCAAGATCAGGAATGCCAGGAACCACTGTAAAAGAGTAATAAAAAATGCAAGAGAGCTATATGCTCAGTCCATTAAATCCAAAGTAGCTGAGCAGCGGCTTGGTTCCCACCAGTTCTGGAAAATAGCAAACAGGATCTTGAACAGAAGCGTGCGTTCTATCCCAACTATCATCAAGAGACCTGAGGTCATCTCGTCAGCATCAGACAAGACCAGACTATTTGCCAAGAACTTTGCAGCTAACTCTACCCTATGCAACAAAGGCCATCAACTCCCTGTATTTCCTCCTATAACAGACAACATGCTATGCAACATACAAATATATGTGCATGAGGTCACCATACTAATCAAGAACCTTGATTCCAGTAAAATAACTGGCCTTGACAGCATTCCAGTTATAGTGCTGAAAAAGCTCCAACCAGAACTTGCCCCCATATTTACAAAACTGTTTAAGCGTTGCCTTAAGAAAAATTGCTTTCCAACATCCTGGAAAACCTCATCAGTATGCCCTGTATTTAAGAATTCAGGTGAAAAGTCATCTCCCTCTCAGTACAGACCAATAAGTCTCCTGTGTGTCATGAGTAAGTTGTTGGAATCCATATTAAATAAAGAAGTAGTCAACCACCTCAACAGAAACAACCTTCTTAGTGACATGCAATATGGTTTCCGCTCTGCAAGATCTACAGCAGATGTGCTAACGGTTATATCACATAGGATTAGTGAATCTCTTGACAAAGGCTTCCTTTCCAGAGCAATTGCTCTTGACATATCGAAGGCCTTTGATAAGGTATGGCATAAGGGCCTACTTCACAAGATTTCCAGCTCGAGAAAGATTTAATTATGTTAAGTATTCTACCAGTGATACCATATGATCTAATTTTCCTGAGGAGACCCTCATGTCATACCCTGTCAAAAGCCTTAGATATATCTAGAGCTACCGCTCTGCCCTCCCCTGATTTGTCCAGTGAATGGTATATATGTTCAGAGATTACAGAGATCCGCTGTGGAACGGGCTTGTCTAAATCCATATTGTTTGTCAGTCAGAAGTTTAGCATCTGTAAGGTGATGGACTAGAGCATGTTTAATTAATGTCTCAAATATTTTAGCAAAAAGTGGGAGGAGGCTAATGGGGTGATAATTTGATGGGTCAGTTCTTTCGCCAGAATTCTTAAATACTGGTACCACAGAAGCAGTTTTCCAACAACCCGAAAAGCAAGATTCATTAAGGCATTTGTTGTAGAGTTTGGAGAGAACTGGAGCTACTTCAGCTGAGCACTTTTTTAATAGCACAGCTGGGATAAGATCGGGTCCACATGCTTTTGAAGTGTCAAGGTTTTTTATGATAGCATGCAACTAAGCAGGGGTGATTTTCAGATCGTCTAGCGTGGCATCTGTCCGCAAAGGAAAGTCAGGCAGAGGGTGGTTGGAAGGGTCCAGTGTGGAGTTTGAGGCAAACCAACTGGCAAGCATATTAGCCTTCTTGGTTGCTGAGGAGACAACCTCGTGATTGTTGGTTAGTGGGGGAATTGTTGATTGCCCATCATTTACTACACTGTTGTAGATTTTCCAGAAGTCACGAGTTCCTAATTTCTGTGCTTCGATGCGTTTTTTGGTGGTTTCAGTAAATTCTCTCTTAGCTGTCGCTATTTCTTTCTTAACGTTACTTCTAGCTTCTATATACTTGTCTTTTTGAACTGGACTTATGTCGATAAAATCTGCAGTATGTATGCTGCCTTTGAGCAATGGCAGTTGCACAAGTAGAAGTAAACCATTGGGGAGAGTGGGGCTTGCTATAAAATTTCCGCATGGAAACATGTGCTTCAATTGCCATATTGAACCATTCAGTGGTCTTATTTGCGCACTGTTCAGCAGGAAGAGATAAAATATTTCCCCATGGGGCATCTCTGATAAGATCTCTTATGGCTTTCCAGTCAGCTTTTTTATAATATCTCGTTGTTTTGAGCACTGAGATGTGGGTCTAGAGTTTAAGGCGATTTCGACCATTATCACTGCATGACCAGCGTTCCCAAGTGGGCTGTCAGCATTGGTTATACAATCATCGGGAACTGTAGTCAGAAACAGATCTAGAAGTGGTGAGTGTTGTTCTTTCTGGTCAGTGAAACGGATTGGAAACTTAACCATTTGTGATAGGGAGTGAGATATAGAGAAGCTATGAGTTGTGCTGCCCGCTGCATCTGTGTAAGTAGAGAATGCAAGCCAGTTTTTTGTGGTGAACATTAAAGTCATCAAATGCATGTACTTGTGCACTAGTGTCGAGGGAGAGTGCTGTGTCTATGCTGTCAGAGACTTTGTTTATTATGGTGCAGTCCTGGGTCGAGGGAGAGCGGTAGAGAAAATAAAAGTAGCTAATGTTATGTTGCATGTTTAGTCTAAAGCACATAACGGCTTGATCGTCCGATTCTAGGTTTGTTTCTCTAGTCAAGGGGAGGGTGTTATGAATGTAAACTCCAAGTCCGTGCATGTGTCTGTCAGAGTCCTTACGGCAGAGTGGGAGATATCCAGATATGTTAAAGTAGTTAGAGGGGATGGAGGAGTGTAGGTTAGTCTCACTTAGTGCTAAGATATCCGGGGTGTTTGTTAGGAGAAATGCTTCAACATCAGCTAAATTAGTTCTAAGCCCATGGATGTTCGTGAATGCAAGCCTCAAGAGAGGAGGCAAGTTTGATTTATTTGTCCCTAGGCCTCGTTTAAATCCAACAGGATATTTTGTTTAAGTGATAGAGAGGAAGTAAAGACAATTAAAGCAGTTAAATTGTTAGAGGCTGACATTGTCAAAAATATTTACCCTTGTTACTAGGTCAAAAATCAATGAAAACTGCTCGCATGGTACTAGATTTTAAAAGTGAAAGCTGTAAGATTTTAGGCAGATATATAAAATTGCAAAAGACAACTTCTGGACATTATAGTCTTCCACCGACAAATATGTTTTTGCAGGATGAAAAGTCACCAAACTTTGTGTGACATTGTGAAGCTTTAAAAAATGCTCTCAAATGGAAAAAAGAATGAAGACTGAGAAATTACATAAACAATTTCTTTTTGATGCATGAGCGTTTGCTCATGCATCAAAAAGAAATTGGTATCATTGGTGAGAGGCAGTAGGATCTTTCATGAAAAGGAGTTTCTGGCTCTTATTCATGGTGTCTGTGATTCGTATTCAGTTTGTTTAAGACTTAGAAGACTTAGAAGACTTCTGTGTCAGCTGAGTCTTAGACTTCCACTGGTACCATGTAACCCAGTGCTAGCTGCCTCATGGTCGGGTCATCGGCGACTAAACCGGCTCCCCCGCCCAGGGTAACCTGGGTGAGGAGAGTGTGGGGACACACAGCAGGACCAAAAACAAAACCTATCAAAGGTCGGATGAGCTTCTTATGAGCCAACAGCCATCTCCTGCAGCCAGAGTGTGTACCAACGTATCGACCTTGTTTTTCTTTGGGTTTTACCGGCTCTGGTCAAGTTCCACTCGTGCCGCTTGGGCAACGCACGAGTTTCTTTGCCCAGGCTCTTGCAACCGTGGAAGATAGTTATGAGTTAAAAGTCTGGTCAAATTGACGTCGCGATCAGGCCTCTGCAACCGTAGGAGGGGCTATTTAACCTCAGTGGGTGGCTACCACCCGCCTCAAACCAGGCAGCCCCTGGTCGGTAAGGTGTTACCCCGTCACATCCGCCGCTTCGATGGGGTGATCAGGCAATCACGGACGTAAATCATTCACCTGTTACAAAGCACAGAAGACTCCCTCTTCGTCCGGTGATGGGATTGGCTCTTGGAAACCGGTTTAATAACACTGTTTGTAAGGACTTAAAAGAATTCAGACATAACCAATGCTGGATTTTACACCTAATTGACGCATCCACTAGATATTCTGCTGCCAGACTGATTAAAACCAAGAAGAGTGAAGAAATTATTTGCAACATATTTTTAATGTGGATAACATATTTTGGACTTCACAAACGCTTCTTGAGTGATAATGGGGAAGAATTTAATAACGATGGTTAGAAAGACATGAATGGAAAACTGAATATTGAAACCTGAACTACAGCCGTTGAAAGTCCATTCAGTAATGACATTGTGGAACGTGACAATCTAATATTGGCTGAAGCAATGGAGTAAACATTGGAAGATGAGAAATGTGAACCAGAAATAGCTTTGGCTTGGGCTGCTAGTGCCAAAAATGCTCTTCAGAATCATTTTGGACATCATAACCCAAATAAGCTTGTTTTCGGATCCAACATAAATACACCATCAGTTATGATAGACCAGTTACTCACATTAGACGCTTAAACAACCAGAATAAATATGGTTAGAATAAATTTAGATGCTTTACATTCTGCAATAAAAAGGTACATAGAGGCTGAATCAAGCGAAGAAATTCGGAGAGCACTATGATTTAATATAAGACATTATGCGGATGAATGATTTGTGACAGGGGACAGCGTTTACTATAGAAGACAAAATTAGAAAGGATGGTGTGGCTCTGCCAAATGTTTGGGTAAATTTTTTTTTTTTTTTTTACACAGAGATCACCACTTATCAAGGCCTGGAAGCCACTC
This sequence comes from Euprymna scolopes, assembly GCF_053919585.1. NCBI lineage: Eukaryota > Metazoa > Mollusca > Cephalopoda > Sepiida > Sepiolidae > Euprymna > Euprymna scolopes. The sequence continues at coordinate 143,949,476 of NC_136492.1, forward strand.
AGGGATAAGGGTCATTGCAAGTACATTACGTTAGTGAGGAGATTTGATGAAGTGTTTACTTAAGGGGGCGATTCATTAGGAATTTGTTAACATTAGACTTGAAGACACCCAAGTTGTAGTCCGGAGGGAAGCAGGCAGACGGAACAGAGTTCCACAGGCGTGCAGTTCTAAGAAAGAAGCTTTGTTCATGAAATCCGCGTTTTGATTTAGGCACAGATATAGAGTGGGGGAAATTTGTCACAGTGGATTCAGCTAGACGGGTGTTTTTCGTGAAAGATTGGCGAGGGGGGACCAGGGATTGGAGTTCAGACGAGCACCTGCCATGAAAATAACGATAAAACAAGGATAGGCTTGCAACGTCTCTTCTGTGGGAGAAGGGTTGCAGAGTAGAGAAAAGGGCATCCCCCACTAAACCACGAAGTCTATTTTGTACTCTGTCAAGGCATGATAGGCTGTTTTTGGCAGCTCCTGCCCAGATATGGCAACAGTATTCCATCCTTGGCCGTAAAGAGAGTCAATGTGTATTGATCCGACATGGATGAACATTCTACAGGATGCATCCATGTCACGTGATGAAGGTAAACAAGGGCCTTGGAATGCCAAGGAATAAAGACAAGAAAATTCCCTTAAATGAGATGAATGAAGTCTTGGAAGAGGAAGTTGAAGATTAACATGATGAAAATTCCAACAAGGAGGAACTGAAAGACAATATTACAAAGATGAGTAAAGAGAAAATAGTGAAATATAAAATTATTGGAAATAATGAGTTGAAAAAAGGAAAGATTATGAGTAGACAACCAAAATGGCCATTGGCAGAATATAGAATCAGCTGTAGAAAATGAATGTCCAGTGCGTATAAATTGGAATAAGGTTGAACTTCCTCAAGTAAAAGACAGAGATCATGAAGAATATGTTGATTTCCTCAAAACTGAACAAAAACAAGCAGAAGATGTGATTGATGCAAAGGAGGAATAAAAAAAAAAAAAAAAAACATGCAAACTCATAAAGTGTATGAATGTTTCCCTAACATAGGTCAAAAATGCATATCAACAAAATGGATGATAACAGAAAAAGTTAAGGATAACAAAAAGATAACTAAAGCTCGTCTTGTAGCTATGAAGAAAATTCACCTAACCTAAAAAAGACTCTCCAATATGCAGCCGTGAAGCTATGCGTCTTGTAATGTTAACAACGTCCATAAGGATTGGCAGGTGGAGACTCTTGATTTCACCTCATCGTTTTTGCAAGGTGATATGCTAGAGAAAAAAGGCATCCGAGGCCAAAGTCACAAATGTGGAAGCTGAGAAGATGTATTTATTGATTGAATGCTGCACCCCATTCATGGTACAAGAAAGTTATTCAGGAATTAACTAAACTAAAAGGAATAGTAAGTGCATATGACAATACACGGTTTCTTTATCATGATTTATCCGAGAATTTGATGGGTATTATGGTAATGCATGTAGATGACTTTATATTTTGTGGAAATGATTTTTTTTTTAATTTGATTTCAGAATTTAAGAAAATATTCAAGGTTGGAATGCATGATAATGGAACTTTCAAATTTCTGGGATTGTGCATTAGACAAACGGAAGATTGGATTGTTATAAACCAAAACAATTATGTGTCATCTGTTTCTCGAATAGATTTAAAGAAAGGAAGATCCTTAAGGAAAAATAATGAGCTGAGTGAAGAGGAAAAGACAGATTTAAAAAGGCTAAATGATGTCAAATGATGTATCTACCCAGACTCAACCTGATGTATTATCTGATGTGTGTAGGATGAGGAATACCGGGAAATTTCCTAAAGTGAAGTTACTTTTTGAAGCCAACAAATCACTGTTAAAGCTAAAATCAAAGACAGGTTCCATATCCATGGAACCTGTCTTTTCAGTATGCGGAAAACTGATTGGTCATTTTCCTGTTTGCGAATGGCTCCGTGTAGCTACAGCACCAAGGTCAAAGTGTAGTATCTGTTCTTCAGATGCTGCACTTCCATTTCTTGTTCTTTTTCGGTGGAGGAGCAGTCCTTCACGACTGAGACAATTTTTTATTTTTGTACCTTTTCTTCACATTAAAAAACGATCCTGGTGTCTAACTCTGTTCCGTGGGGAGGCATTGTAAATAGGTACAGCACACATAAAACATCACACCAACAAAAGAATTACCATTGGCTGGGATGATTAAACACATGATCTTTCTTTCAATAAGTGTGTTGATGGAAATGCTGAACAAGATGATCCTGTGCAAAGTGATTAGTGTGTGAATGGAAGTGAGGTTATGGTTTGGATGGACGCAAGCTCACTCGCCACTGGGGTTGTGCTAGAGGCCAATGGATAAGTCATCAAGAATGTGAACTGGTTGCGTCCACCGAATAATGTGCAACACATCAACTTGGCAGAACTGGACGCAATGTTAAAAGGAGTTAATTTGGCACTCCAGTGGCAGCCGGAGATTCTGTATATCAAGACAGATTCAGCCTACGTTTACCGCTGGACAACAGATGCCCTGACAGCAAAGTCATGATTTATACTCTAATAGTTTCTTCCCTCAGACTGCAATATGCCTTGCTTGGGATGAAAAAGAATAAAGAAGAAGAAGAAAGAAAAAAAACTAATTGAAAATAAGGTTCACTCCACATCTTCACTTGGTTTGACAGATAATTTTAACACGTATGATGATGCGTGCGAAATATCTAGGCCTTGAGCCACTAGAAAATACATACAGATGAACGCCACTGGAAACGCCTTCTCTGTTGGTCAATAACCAACATACACTTTTTATAAGAATATTGTTTCATTGTTAAAGTTTTAAAACCCATTTTATAAATGCTGGATTGATTTTAGTAAACAAACTTAAAATATAAAATTGATTTTAGTTTATAATTTATTATTGATTGTTTCGTCATAATTTAAAAACTCAAAAGTAAAATTGTTTTTTTGTCAGTTATTTTTACTTATTATTGATTTAGTTATTTATTTGCATTTTTTTTTTTAGAACTAAATAAAATGGAGTTGTCTCCCATGTATTCGGAATACATTATGTCTACGTTGGATCTCAGTGGAATGAATTCACAATTCCACAAATTGAACACTAGTAAAATTATGAATCACTGAAGAATAAATGGTAACGGTTACTAAATATCCATTTATTATATTTTTTTTAAGGGAAGGGGCTTCTTTTTTTCAGCCAAAAAATTAACCGTGGAGCGACTAAATAAAGAAATGATAAATGCATGAAATTCTAAGGGAAATAACTCAGTAAACATACATGATGAATTATCTCCCTTGCATTTCTTTTTAGCCATATAAGGGACAACAGTTGTGGAAGACAATGTTGACGTCGTCATCGTCGTTGTCGTCGTCGCCGTCGTTATTTTTGACGGAGAATTTTTTTTGCATCAAATCGATTTTTTAAATGTTTAATTATGAGTTGCTTGCTGTGTAATCAACAACTGAAGAGGGGTCTTCAACAACTAGTTTTATCATAGTATATAGCAGTGCAGCAGCACTGCAGAGTGCGTTATCGATTTCTCATCAATTTCATGATAATTTGAAACATAGAGAAGATAATTTTTCCAAGTTTGGTTTATTTGTGTTTTATGACTGGCATGTTGAAAATTTAGGGTTTTTTATTTTTATCTTTTTTATTATTATTTTAAATTAAAAACTATTTACCGCATTATTATTTTGACCATTTTTATTATTCAATTTTGTTTTGCTTTTAACATTAGCAATTTTTTTTTTTTTTTAATTAAAAATAAATCATGAATAACTAGCGGGACCTGTGGAAATTCCACAGGGGACTCCTTCATATGTAATATATTGATGTTGGCATTCTGTAAATGTTCAGTGTAAATAGAGACGCTCTGATATTATTGTAGCTCTTTTGTTAAAACTGCAAAGTATTTATCTAAGCTAGCACGAACGCCCGGCAAAGCCCGGTCGTAAAGTACGCTTAAATATGATACTTTAATTCTTGCAAATTTCATATATATTATTATAGAATTAATGTTCTATCGATTTTTATATATTATGAAGTTGCGATTTCAAAAACAAAAAAAAATATATATCCATATGACTTGGGTGCAAAATAAAACCTCATGAAAAAAATATATGTATAACTTCAGTTCCTTCAGCCATACTAGAAACCAAAACCAAAAATTATGAAGAATTCTTGATAAAATTATTTAAAAAATAAAAATAGATCACTGGAGTGCCATCAGTTATAATTGAAATCGCAACTCAAAACTTATGAAGAATTCTTGGTAAAATTATTTATGACAAGAAACGACCCAGATGTAAGCGTAACACAGAAAATAACACACACGCTATCATATTACAATATAAATTCTTGAATAAAAGCCAAAGATATTATTTAAAAAATAAGTTGCTTTAATCAAATGCACAACACCAATGAGATGATGATGACGTCAAAAATAAAAACCCAATAAATGTCACCATGACATTTATTAATATTTTGTTTAATTTTTAAGTTTTGAACGATTATCGAGTTTCCAAAGATGACCGTCTCAGGTCCACCATTTTGTTCTTGTCTTAACGTGACACTCGGCATTAATTGTGTTTTAAAGTAAATAAATGCTTTATAAGGAATAAGTTAAAACACCAAAAATTTATCCTGCTAGATAGAAGAGTAACTTACCTTGTATTTGGCAACATTTGTTTCATGGCCATTTTTTCGTGTTGTTTTTTACATTGCAACTCAAAACCACTGACCTGTTAATGACTACAAATTAATCAAAGTTTTCCTGTACAGACAGAAACCACACTCATAGATCTGAAAAACACCCCTTCTCATTTCTGCGATATTATAAAAAAATCTTTTCTTTTTTTTTTTTTTTTATTACATTTTCACCCCAAACAAGGCACATTGCCACTTTGGTGTAGGGGGCTACTATCAGGGTTAGCAACTACTGGGGCACGATGTTGGGATTTGGGCAGCAAGATGTCGGTTCACATTACACTTGAACTGCATGTCAGTACAGTTAGGAAAGCAGGATCCTGGAATGGAATTCCAGAGTCTAGCGGTTCTAGGGAAGAAACTACTGGAGTAAAAAGATCTTTTACATCTAGGGATCTCAACTGTGTGGGGGTGGGATTTAGCTGCCTGTCGGGTTTGTCGAGGGTGTCTGCGTCATGGGGGCACAAGTGGAATGGCTAACCCATTCAAATAAGACAGATGATGAGGGGAGGTTTTGTCATGATTTTGCCATTGCTTATGACCTCACTCAGATTGTTCGCGAACCCACCCGTGTGCCCAATACACCCAATCAATATGCAAGCCTCTTAGACCTTTTTCTTTCAACTTCCCCTGAGCTATGTTCATGTACCGTTCATTCTCCTTTAGGATCCTCCGACCACTCCGTCGTATCAGTTAAGATAAAAACAAAATGTAAGAAGCCATCAGACGTACCCCTCCACCGTACTGTATACCGATATTCTATGGCTGACTGGGATAGCTTCCGTACATTCATATCTGATTTACCTCTGCACTCCATGTTTAAAAAGGAAGTGTCCTCTATAGTATCAGATCTGACCGAATGGTTAATTGTAGGCATAGACCAATTCATAGCATCTAAAAAATTCCAACAAAAACCTAACAGCCAGCCATGGTTCTCCCCAGAATGTGCTGCTGCTATCGCGCACAGAAATCACTTTTTCCATAGCTACCAACGTAATAGATGCACTGAGACTAAAGCTGCTTTCAGGACTACCAGCAACCACTGTAAAAGAGTAATAAAAAATGCAAGAGAGCTATATGCCCAGTCTGTTAAATCCAAGGTAGCTGATCAGCGGCTTGGTTCCCACCAGTTTTGGCAAATAACAAATAGGATCTTGAACAGAAGTGTGCGTTCTATCCCAACCATTATCAATGGACCAGAGGTTATCTCGTCAGCATCAGACAAGGCCAAACTATTTGCAAAGAACTTTGCAGCTAATTCTACCCTATGCGACGAAGGCCATCAACTCCCCATATTTCCTCCTATAACACAGAACAAGCTAGGTAACATACAAATATCCGTGCATGAGGTCGCCAAGCTAATAAAAAACCTAGATTCCAGTAAAGCAACTGGCCCTGATGGCATCCCAATTATAGTGTTAAAAAAGCTTCAACCAGAACTTACTCCCATACTTACGAAACTATTTAAGCGCTGCCTTAAGGAGAAGTGCTTTCCGACCCCCTGGAAGACCTCCTCAGTTTGCCCTGTATTTAAGAATTCAGGTGATAAGTCATCTCCCTCTCAATACAGACCAATAAGTCTTCTCTGTGTTATGAGTAAGTTGCTGGAATCCATATTAAATAGAGAAATAGTAAACCACCTCAGCAGGAATAACCTTCTTAGTGACACACAATATGGTTTCCGCTCTGCAAGATCTACCGCAGATGTGCTGACGGTTATATCCCACAGGATTAGTGAATCTCTTGACAAAGGCTTCCTTTCTAGGGCAATTGCTCTCGACATATCAAAGGCCTTTGACAAAGTATGGCATAAGGGTCTACTTCACATGATTTCCAGCTACGGTATAACTGGAAATGTTTTCTCAATCATTAAATCATTTCTCTCTGATAGGCTCATAAGAGTAGTGGTAGATGGACAAAAATCGGAGGCCTGCAATATAAATGCTGGAGTCCCTCAGGGGTCAATCCTGGGCCCAACTCTCTTCCTGATCTACATCAATGACCTCCCTAAACACATACTTAAATCATTCGTTGACATCTATGCTGATGACACGACCATCTACGGCAACACATCAAAGGCTGTAAATGACGAAGTTCTCTCGGATTCTCTCTCCTCTGATCTCGAGCGCGTGGTTCAGTGGGGGAAGATGTGGCTAGTTACCTTTAATGCATCCAAAACCAAACTCCTATCCTTACATCATCAACGCTCTGATCCCCAGCTGGCATCAATTGTGATGGATGGCTCTCGTCTGGGTGAGGCCCCGTGTTTTGACAAGCTTCTGGGTTTGACCTTTACTCCTGATCTGAAATGGAACACGTACATCAAGTCTGTGGCCAAGGTCGCAGGAAAGATGGTGGGATCCTTCTACCGCTCCAGAAGATATCTCACTACTGATGCAATTCTCTATCTATATAAAAGCCAAGTACGGCCAAGGATGGAATACTGTTGCCATATCTGGGCAGGAGCTGCCAAAAACAGCCTATCATGCCTTGACAGAGTACAAAATAGACTTCGTGGTTTAGTGGGGGATGCCCTTTTCTCTACCCTGCAACCCCTCTCCCACAGAAGAGACGTTGCGAGCCTATCCTTGTTTTATTGTTATTTTCATGGCAGGTGCTCGTCTGAACTCCAATCCCTGGTCCCCCCTCGCCAATCTTTCACGAAAAACACCCGTCTAGCTGAATCCACTGTGAAAAATTTCCCCCACTCTATATCTGTGCCTAAATCAAAACGCGGATTTCATGAGCAAAGCTTCTTTCTTAGAACTGCACGACTGTGGAACTCTGTTCCGTTTGCCTGCTTCCCTCCGGACTACAACTTGGATGTCTTCAAGTCTAATGTTAACAAATTCCTAATGAACCGCCCCCCTAATTAAACACTTCATAAAATCTCCTCACTAACGTGATGTACTTACAATAACCCTTATCCCTGAGTGGCTTCCGGGCCTTGATAAGTGGTGATCACTGTGTAAAAAAAAAAAAAAAAAAAAAAAAGTGTCTGCAGTTCGTCAGATCATTCACCATTAAAATACTTGTAGATCTAGACACCTCCAAAGCATATGGGTCTGATCTCATCCATGCCATACTAATTAAGATTTGGTGAGCTAGCCCCTATTTATCCAAAATTTTTCAACAAATGCCAAGCCGAGTTTTACTTCCCTGATAGTTGGAAAACTGCCTCCATTTTACCAATATTCAAGAATTCTGGGGAAATAACTGACCTGCTCAATTATCGTCTCATTAGTTTTTCCCCCTTTTTGATAAAATTTGATTCTTTAATTAATCAAGTACCAATCTTGTAAATGCTAAACTTCTTTCTGACAAGCAGTAGGGATTATGGTAAGCCTGTTCTCGAATATTTTAACTACCATCTCTGAATGCACTGGATAAGGCAAGGGAAGCTAGATCTGTAGCCCTTGATATATGCAAAGTCTTTGGCAAGGTCTATGATATGTAAAAATGAAAACAACAAAAGGAATTGTCACTTTAACTTTTAAAAACAACTTTATTGGTTATCTTTGTTAGTAAGAATATATATGAGAGAAATGGGTTAGTAGCTGAAAGTGTTCTTGTGTGGAAACGTAGATTGAAGGCCTGTTGAAAGAAAAAAATAGTTCATGTAAGGATGGGGACAAAAGATTAGACAGTCCTTAGATGTAGATTAGACAGGCTGGTGAAATGAGAAAGAAAGAGAAGTGTTCATGTGTTATAGTTCGTAGTATGGACATGTGTCCATGTAGAGACGGGGCAAAAGGATTAAAGAGTCCAGTAACATGAGAAAGAAAGTTTTTGTGTGTGTGTGTGTGTGTGTGTGTGTGTGTGTGTGTGTGTGTGTGTGTGTGTGTGTGTGTGTGTGTGTGTGTGTGTGTGTGTGTGTGTGTGTATATCGTATGTGGAAATAAGTTTGTGCTTGAAGATAGCCATGTTGGCTTGTTTGTACTCACACTAGCCCAAGGCCTGAAGGGTCCAAGTGATGTCTGCTGCCAGCAAGAGCAGGGAGGAAGAGGAGGAGTCTGTTGCCGGTTTCACGTTTTATACACTCGGTCATGTGACTGAGAGCTGACCTCCACTTGGATAAGCCAGAAAGAAAATGGATTACAAAATCTCAAGCCACGAGAATTAGCTCCTGCTTGTACTTGTTGCAATTTCAACTGCTACAAAGAAAGGGCTCCTCATGACAATTAAATCTTATGGTATTCCTGAAGGAATACTCAACATAACCAAATCCTAGACAAGAGAAAATTCCAGGTTATCCTCAATGGTCATGCATTTAAAAAACGTATTAATGCAGGTGTCACTCAGGGGGTCAATCCTTGGACTTTTATTACTCCTGATATTCTAAAATGACCTGCCTGATACATATATATATATATATATATATATATATATATATATATATATATATATATATATATATATATATATTAAATCATAATTCAATTAATTTAGAAAAAAAAAACTCTCATTGAAATGAAATGAAGTGGTTGAGTTTCATACCAAAGAAATTTTATTATTCTAAGCAAGACAAAGAATGCTTTAGAAAATTAGAAATTTCTAATTTTCTAAAGCATTCTTTGTCTTGCTTAGAATAATAAAATGCTTTGATATGAAACTCAACCACTTCATTTCATTTTAATGAGAGTTTTTTTTTTAAATTCATTGAATTACAATTTAATTCATTTGCTCTATCTTGCATATCAAGTAATTCCTGTTTAGATGGGATAACTTATAGAATATTATTGCCAGTAATATTTTGTAAACCTACAATCTCACGTTTCCATAACAACTGATTGTTAAATAAAAACTATTCTGAATGAATATATATATATTATATATATATATATCTATATATCTATCTATCTATATATACATATATATATATATATATATATATATATATATATATATATATATATATATATATATATATATATATATATATGCTGCACGCATATCAAAGGCAATGGAAGAAAATCTAGAAAATGACTTTTAGACTGTGATACATAGAATATTGGTGCTGCATCTGGGCTGGTGCATCTACCACTAGTCTCACTCTTAGAGACGCTTCAAAACAGAGTCTCAAATTTAATAAGTCACATACTTTTAGCCAAGTGGGTAATTGTTACAGCTTTACCTTATCATGTGCCACAAGAAAAAAAAAATTGTCTTTTTCTCTCTTATTCTCCCTCTCTGTCCTGCTCCAACCAAAGTGTACCGACCTGCTCCACAAACCCCAAAACCTTAACAATCATGACAAATCTCCAAAAAAGAAACACGAATAAACCTAGAACCCCATCCTCCAACGTAGACCCCTACTACCAGGTCTCCTTCTCCAACATCAGGGGTCTACATTCCAACCTTCCAGAGGTTGAAACACAATTACAGGAGACAAAACCGGACATATTCTTTCTAAGTGAAACTGGCATAGGGCCAACCACTTCTCTAGACGAATTCATAAGTAAAGGATACTCCAACTTAAAATCTAAATCTGACCCCCAAGATCGCCATGGGCATGGAATATGTGCCTACATCAAAGATGGTTTTCCATGTGGTAGGGATATCTCCAGAGAAGACCCTAATTTACCTTATATGTGCTTCCGGGTTGCACTAGCTTAAACCACTGCATTTATATTTGCCCTATATCGCTCCCACAACAGTGGGGTTACTATCTTTAAGAGCATATCTGAGAAAATTGACCACATCCTCTCTGCCCATCCTTCGGCTAACATTCACATTTGCGGTGACTTCAATGTCCATAATGTAGAATTGCTGATCCACTCAAATAAAACCGATGACGAGGGGAGGTTTTGTCATGATTTTGCCATTGCCTATGATCTCACTCAGATTGTTCACGAACCCACCCGTGTGCCCGATACTACTGGTCAATATGCAAGCCTTCTAGACCTTTTCTCACAACTTCCCCTGAGCTGTGTTCATGTTCCGTTCTATCTCCTCTGGGATCCTCCGACCACTCCATTGTATCAGTTAAGATAAAAATGAAATGTAATAAGTCTTCAGACGTACCTCTCCACCGTACTGTATATCGATACTCTATGGCTGACTGGGATAGCTTTCGTACATTCATATCTGACCTACTTCTGCATTCCATGTTCAAAAAGGATGTGTCCTCTATAGTATCCGACCTGACCGAATGGTTAATTGTAGGCATAAACCGACTCATACCATCCAAAAAATTCCAGCAAAAACTTAACAGCCAGCCATGGTTCTCCCCAGAATGTGCTGCTGCCATCGCACACAGAAATCACTTTTTCTATAGCTACCAACGTAATAGATGTACTGAGACTAAAGCTGCTTTCAGGACTGTAAAAGAGTAATAAAAAATGCAAGAGAGCTATATGCTCAGTCTGTTAAATCCAAAGTAGCTGAGAAGCGGCTTGGTTCTCACCAGTTCTGGCAAATAGCAAACAGGATCTTGAACAGAAGCGTGCGTTCTATCCCAACTATCATCAAGAGACCTGAGGTCATCTCGTCAGCATCAGACAAAGCCAGACTATTTGCCAACAACTTTGCAGCTAATTCTACCCTATGCGACAATGACCATCAACTACCTGTATTTCCTCCTATAACAGATAACACTCTATGCCACATACAAATATCTGTGCGTGTGGTCACCAAGCTAATCAAGAACCTAGATTCCGGTAAAGCAACTGGCCCTGACGGCATTCCAGTTATAGTGCTGAAAAAGCTCCAACCAGAACTTGCCCCCATACTTACAAAACTGTTTAAGCGTTGCCTTAAGAAGTGCTTTCCAACACCCTGGAAAACCTCATCAGTATGCCCTGTATTTAAGAATTCAGGTGATAAGTCATCTCCCTCTCAGTACAGACCAATACGTCTCCTGTGTGTCATGAGTAAGTTGTTGGAATCCATTTTAAATAAAGAAGTAGTCAACCACCTCAACAGAAACAACCTTCTTAGTGACATGCAATATGGTTTCCGCTCTGATAGATCTACAGCAGATGTGCTAACGGTTATATCACATAGAATTGTTCCAATATTTCTCACGAATGTAAACAAAATTTGTTATTGTTTGAGAAAGAATGTAGCAGTTAAAGGAATCTGGTTATGTTGATGTTTTTAAAAAGTTGACAGGGAAAAGTGACACAAAAAAGATTGGAGATGGAGATTTGATTCGTCAACCAAGCGGACGCAACGATATACTTCTCTCTGTCGCTCTCCCACTCCTCTTTCTCTCCACCATAATAGAGAAACAACGAGGAATAAAAACGGACTGTTGCTTACACCAAATGTGTTGTTGTGTATTTGAATTCTAGAAAAAGGTTCATAATATAACAATATTACGGTTTGTTAACAGAAACGATCATGCATCTCTTAATTTAATTTTCTTACTACTTTGTTTTTGTTAGGATGGAGCATTCTTCTGGCTGTTAAACATTCTGCCATTAGTTTAGTTACTCCAACTGAGAGATATTTTTAAGATTTTAACCGTCCATTACAGTGCAATTGTTTGTGTTTCTCTTGCACTTGGTTCAATGGGTATATTCGCCAGATAGCTTTGAAAATTATTTTTCATTAGCTCAGTTGCTCTTATAATGACTGAAATGATGGGCATTTTCTTAAGATTACAGTTTTTTTCATGTCATACATAAGTTCTTGGTATTTTGTTATTTTCTCCTTCTTAACACCAGCATCATTAAGGATGCTTACTTCAACTAGAGTTGCTATTTTCTCCCTATTGTCCCATATCAATATGTCAGGTGTGACGTGATCTGGGTCTAGCCTAGGGGTTAGGAATTTCGCAAGAATTCTATACCAAAATACACGTCATAAGAAAAAGTAAAAGTGTGGAATTTTGCCGGCCATAATAATATCACAACCGCATGGCATTTCCCAAGTTTTGAATCAGTGGAATCGTCACGGACTACCTGATAACATTCACGTTTAATAATAAAGATGGCAGGGAATGGAAAACGTCGGACACCAAATGAATAACGTTAAAATATATAAATTTATTATTCAAACAAAAAAACAAATGAAGGAAATAAAAATAATAAAACAGTCATAATGAGAGTCCAGTCACAGACAACATCAGATCAGGATGTGGGGGAGGTCATTGGTGGAGATATATTATTTTTTTCTCTTCCTTTTCTCTCCTTTTCTTTCTTTTCTTTTTTGATAACACACAGAGTCACAGTTAAAACAAAATATTAGAATATTCAAAATGAAAGTCGGGTCACAGACTTTGGAAAAACATAAAGACACAGACCAAACAAAATATTAGGATAATCAAAATGAAAGTCGGGTCGCAGACAATATCAGTTTGGGATGGAGTTATGATGTCTCTTTCCTTTTGGTGATGCATAAAGTCACAGTTGAAACAAACATTAGAACAATCTAAGTTAAAGTTAGGTAACAATGTTCTTTCTCTCCTTATCTTTCTTTTCTTTTTTCAATTCTTTCACCTTTATGCTTGGTGAGGGAAGAATTTATTTCACGGAAAGAACTCGACTGCCACTGAGTGGACTGAGGGGGGTGGGGGTGAAATATGAGAGAATGGATATCGAACGATACTTAGCTTTTTTGGTGGAAATTTCTTCCCTGACGCGTGCATTTCGATGACGTGATAATGTCCTTAGTTTTTCTTTATAACTTCTTTTTCTTTCTTCGTCATCTTCGATATGTGGTTTGTCCTGACAAAGTTCTCGGATAGAATGGCTCTCGTTAAATTATGTTGACCAAGGTAATTCCATGTTGGAGTAAATGTCCCTTTTTGGTCTCATGGCCGTCCGCCAAGTTGAGTTGAGTTGATTATTTCTCGGTCACCATGCGTCGTCCACGCAGGTGCATATTTCTGCTTTTTGGGGAGCAGAAAATATTGTCGGCGTTTCACAACGGCTGTCAACTCGAAAACTGAACTTTTCCGCGCGCTTTCTTTCTGCGCTTACGTCACGATCGTCTGATGTCAGTTGTCATGGTTACCTATGTTTGCGTGGGTGTTTGACTACTGCTTATAGTTGATCAGTGAGGGAGGGAGGGGTTGCGCCGTTCGATTGTTCGCTGTTCAACTTAGGAAGGGGAGGTCTGCTGCTTGACTTGGAAGGGGGGAAGGGGAAGTCTGTCTGGCTTGACTTGGAAGGGGGTGGAAGGGAGGTCTGTCTGGCTCATATCTATATATCCATTATGATATAAGAGGGGGGGTATATATGTTTCTCTTAACACAGGCTTAATAGCCGCGTTTTCTATATATTTAGCTGTATGGTATACAGTAGTTGAGCGATAAATTTGTTGCCCTAAAGAAAACGACAGTACAGATTTATTTTAAAACTTTTATTGAAAAAATCAATTCATGTAACTTGATTATGTAGTAGAACTGATATCCATCCAATATAGCCACCTTTAGCCTCAATCACCACTTCGATATGGGTCTGGAACTGGGAGCATGCCATTTCCACAAGCACCGGTGGAAGCTTGGCGAATACTCGGCGAATGGCATGGCAGTGATCAGGCTGGCTTTGGTGTTGTGGGAAGTCATGTTCGTGATGTTCTCGACTTATGACCAATCGAAGTAGTCCAGCAGCTTCAGGTCGGCGGAGAAGCAGGGTCAAATGAGAGAAGGGTACAAAGTTGTAGCATTCATTCTGATGCCAAGCTTGAGTCTCTTTGGACTTGTGAACTGGCGCCAAGTCCTGCTGCCACACCTAGGGTCGGCCAGCAGCCACCTGATTGGACCAGGGGATCACCACACTCTTTAGCACATCCTGGTTCATTTTGGTTTGGACTTTCAAGCTGACTTCAAAGATGTGAGGTGGCATGATGTGGCCCTCACTTGAAATCACCATAAAGACCATAACCGTGGCCGGAAACTTTATTGAGCTGTGCTCTCAAATGTTGAACTGTCCGGATTTACATTTTGAAGGTGCTGGCAATGGTCCTGTTGTCATAACTTAGATCTGTAAAGAGCATATGTTGTATAGCAATTCATCTCCGATCTTGCTTGTTGAACATTGTGTCACTTTTAGATATGATAGGAGGCTTCTATTGCTCTTGGCAACTGTTTTGAACCTGTCCAGGAGCAAGAGACTAGTAGCAGATGCACCAGCCCAAATGTGACAACAATACTCCATACATGGGCGAATGGTGACCTTGTAAAGGTACAGTATATTTTCTAGGCATAAGTAACTTTCTAGCACGGTAAAGAGGGTCCACCTTCTCCACAGCGGCCTTGGCAATGCTCTCAATGTATCTGTTCCAACTCATGTTCCTTGTGAACGTTAAGCTGAGAAGTTCGAAAGAAGTACTTTCAGGTAAAGTATCTTCAGCCATAATTATTGGTGGTTGAGAAGGTTTCTTGTAATTATTGAAGGCAACAAGTTTAGTCTTGGCAGCATGAAATGTGACCATCCATTTTTGCCCCCATTCCACTACAGATTGGAGGTCATCCTCTAGTGTTTCTGCCATTTCCTTAGATATGTGTTTATTTGTTTTCCTCTCATATCTGTTATAGAGTGTGGTGTCATCAGCATATATACCCATCTCAGAGACAATTTATCAGGGAGGTCATTTATGAATATTAGTAATAATAAAGGTCCAAGGATAGACCCCTGGTGTATACCTGAATGTATGACAGAAGAATTTTAACTCAATAACAGTTTTCATAATTTCATTACTCTAAATGCCAAAATTATTTATATCTTTAACTAATATTGAATTACCCTTAATCGATAAATTACCCTTAATCGATAATTATATTAAATCTTTTCTTTACTTTTAATTTTTCAAACTTTTTCATTTTTAACTTTAAATTAATTTACAACTTCTATATTCTTTGATTGAGAAATTAAACTCTATTTTTTTTCTAAAATAAATAATAAAAAATAAACATTACATAGTATCTTAAATTATAAACGGTAAATTTGAATTTTAACACTGAATCAGCTAAACAATTATTAACAACCCCAACTCTTTTACTAAAGGAAACCATCCCTCCATCAGTAAAGTTATCTGCTAACCTAATTTTCGTATGAATACATGAAGTTTGTCTGGGCGAATCCCCACGTAGGTGTGTATTCACGATTCATATTTTTTCTTTCTTTTTTTATTTCCTCCCCTACTTTTCATTTTTCTATTCCTTTTCTTTTCCTCCCACCCTGTTTATATTTCTATTTTCTTTCTGTCATCCTCTTCTTTTTGTTTTTTCCATATGCAAAAACATGACGCCTTTTTTAAATTTGCAATAATTAAGTAATTTCGTTGTTTTATGTCTCCATTCAACAACTACATCTTTCACAGAGAAGGAACTCGCGTCACCTGACAAGGTTATTGGTTATTTATGACTGACCAAAAAATTGTCATCATTGTGTAATTAAAATGTTTATCTGAGTATAAATAAATAGACGCACATGTGTGTGTGTGTGTGTGTGTAATTAGTTATTTTTGAAAAAAGAAATCCAGCAGAGTGCTCAATTATAAGGAAAATCCGAAAATAAGGATGTATTATTTATCTTTTGTTTACAGAATGTTTTAGGTGAGATAAGTCATTGGTACCGTCAATGTGTGTGTGTGTGTGTGTGTGTGTGTGTGTGTGTGTGTGTGTGTGTGTGTGTGTGTGTGTGTGTGTGTGAGAGAGAGAGAGAGAGAGAGAGAGAGAGTTCTTTCCTCATAGGTTCTGAAACGGCCGAACCTATCTTTTGCAAATTTCACACAAAGCTAATTTATATGTCTGGCAATGTTCTTAGATATGCATTGAACAGAAATCCATCCAATAAGTATGAAAAATCGAAAAAAACTCTTAAAAATAGGTTTTGTCTTATAGATAAGAAAGAATAATTTTTTGCAGGGGAATATTTTACGTTACACTGGCAAAGGAGAGAATAAAATTTCAGAAAATCATTTCTTACATAAACAAATTTATTATAATTTTGGAGATATAGCTTAGTGGTAGAACATTTGACTACAGATCGAATGATCATTCGATCTGTAGTCAAATGTACCTAACCCAAATGTACCTCACCCAAACCCAAGTGTACCTCACTATTTTATTTTAATTTTTCCTTATTAATGAGTTTAATTTACGATAAAAGAAGATCACCGGAGTTCATTTCTTTGTTTGCAAATTTTAAAACTAAACATTAATCAGAAGTGACTTTTCCAGGGCAGTCATCGTCAAGCCCAAATATCAGTTGACATGATATTGTAAACAAATACAGACGGAATTTCATGAACCACATTATCATTATTATTATTATTTTTTTTTTTTTTTTGCAAATTAGTCCACCAGGCAAATTATTCCTTACAGAAGATTGATTCTATAATAATAAATACACAATCTGCATAAATTAAAATATTATGTTTATGTGTATTGTATGACCAGGTAACGCTAGTGTTTGCATAAATAAAGAAAATTTATACACATGTATGTGTGTTTTTTTATATGTGCAAAGCATTTAAGATTTCACCACAAACACAAAAAAATTTTCTCACACAAAATATCTTTAACGCAGTTGTAAATTTTTAAAAATATGAACATGTTTTTATCTCTGACTATCGTTTTTATCGCCTTTATTTTCAACAATCAGTTGTGTTTATCCATTTATTGAATATTGATTGTTTTTGTGGACCTTGATACATCCAGTGTTGCGACCATCATCTATATTTTGTTGTAAATTATGCTTGGTAATTTGCGTATGTGAGTTAATTGTAATTTATGCAAACTTTACTTGAGTGTAATTATCTCAAATAAAAAAAAAACTTTCACATGAAAAAATGAAGGAATTCTCATATGTAGTGAAGCCAAGACTACTATTTCTCCATTACATGTCTCTTTTTCTCTACTCTTCCCTTTCCCCCTTCCTTCCTTCCTTCCTTCCTCCTTTCCTCAAAAATGTGATCAGAGGTTGTAACCAATCAGGACGGAGAACAGTTCTGGTGGGAAAGACAAAAAGAGATACAAAAAGTGTTGGAAGCAAAAAGATGGAGACGTGAGTGGTTCCAGAGTCAGGGGACAAAAATGAAAATCACGAACTTTCTATAACCCGATACAACTTGTACGCTGAAATGAATATAAAATCGTTCCGTTTGGAAGTTCCTTTATTTCTTTATTATTATTCCCAGGTCGGTTTCTACTCCCGTCTTATTAATTTCGACGACTCCCCAAAAAGGGGACCCGCCGAAATGGTGAGCTACCCAACAAGAATTGCATTATGGTAACCGCCATACATATACGAGAGGAAAATAATTTACCTTACCTCTACTACTAAACAGACTTACTTCACCAAAGGAACATCTTCCAGAACAACCATTTTTGGAAACCGACACCGGAAACTTATTAATTATTTCTTTGTTCGTTTGTCACTGCTCTTTATTCAAAAGATGACTGTTCTTAAATCGTTGTCTTTACTGTACAAGTCAGAGAGTAATTTTCAAATAATTTCTAATATCTTATCTAAAACCGGTTCTATTTATACATGTACTGAAGTGAATTTGCCACCACTACGAACTTACATTTTCATATGCCAACGCAGGACACAACCATGACCTGGTGATAATAATTATTACTTCAACTTCATTCCTTTCCATCTCGGAAAAAATGCTGTCAGTAATTAACATTTTAGATTTTTTGAATTACCTCCCTTGCATTTTTATATTTTGTGGTTTGAGTTGTCCCCCTTTGCAAATTGGCTGTTTGGAGAAATGGAAAACTAGATGGCTCTGGTTGATAGTCAATTTGCATAAGTGGAGAAATGGGCAGCATATAAACGGTACTTTTTTAAAGCAGGCGTGAAGAGCGCAGAGAGTGAAACGACGGTTGGAAGAAGTGACGGTGAATTCTTTTTATGACGGTGAATTATTTTTGGACGTTGAAGAGCTCGACCTTTTGGAAGGAACAGCTGTGGCTTATATATATTTTTTTTATTTCTTTTTTTTCTACTTCACTACAAGCTATTTCGGCGGGAACTATGGAAGCAAAGAGGATCAGCAGTGAAATGCTTAAGACGTTCTCTGGATAGAGAGATGTTATAACCTGGCTGACCAAGGTTAAACTTGCCACAATGTCAATCAATCGACCCTGCGCCGAGTAGACACGAAGCTGGTGAGGTTCAGGTGGCAGAGAACTGGAGCAGGTTGGTGATAGACGTAACGCACTATCGACAGAGGCCATATCTGTCAATGGTCGACTGTGGACCAGGAAGAGTAGCCATTTGGAGGGAAATCAAGGCGGAAAATGCAGGTGAAATTGAAAAGGTCTTGGAAGAGGTGTTTTTGGAGAGGGGTCCAGTGACGGAAGTGCTAATGGACAATGGAACTGCCTTTCGCTCAGCTGCCATGGAGAATGTGTTGGATAAGTGGGGAGTGCGGCGCTATTTCAGGGCTGCATATGGACCAGGCGGAAACGGAATTGTGGAACGGCATCACAGGACCATTAAGGCTATAGCTTAAAGGGGCCAGATTTCGCCGCCAGAAGCTGTCTTCTGGTATAATATGGCTCCAAAGTCAGGGCAAAAAGTGGAGTCAGTGCCGCAGAGGGCAGTCTTCAAGTACGAATGGCGGCATCTCCGAACTGCACAGGTACCTGCGGAAGAAGGCGAGAAGCGAGCGACTGTGCGAGTAGGGGAGGAACTGTGGATCAAACTGCCTGATGCTCGCTGTACCACATGCTGGGGCATTGTGACAAGTGTCCAGTCCCCGAACAATGTATCTATCGACGGCATCCCTCGACACATCCTTGATGTGCGACCGGTAGTGGTGTCATCAGATGAAGACAGCAACGTCGAGCCAAGTAGCGACGTTCACGAAGAGGCTCCGCGGAGATCACAGCGAGAGAGACGGCCGCCATGTTGGTCGAGCGACTACGTGATGGGTTGACATGTGATGATCGTGTAGATCAAGGGGGCGTGTGGTTTGAGTTGTCCCCCTTTGCAAATTGGCTGTTTGGAGAAATGGAAAACTAGATGGCTCTGGTTGATAGTCAATTTGCATAAGTGGAGAAATGGTCAGCATATAAATGGTACTTTTTTAAAGCAGGCGTGAAGAGCGCAGAGAGTGAAACGACTGTTGAAAGAAGTGATGGTGAATTCTTTTTATGACGGTGAATTATTTTTGGACGTTGAAGAGCTCGACCTTTTGGAAGGAACAGCTGTGGCTTATATATATATTTTTTATTTCT
This sequence comes from Euprymna scolopes, assembly GCF_053919585.1. Taxonomy (NCBI): domain Eukaryota; kingdom Metazoa; phylum Mollusca; class Cephalopoda; order Sepiida; family Sepiolidae; genus Euprymna; species Euprymna scolopes. The sequence continues at coordinate 143,969,321 of NC_136492.1, forward strand.
TTTTTTTCTACTTCACTACATATTTTTAGAATTACCTCCCTTGCAATTAAGCTCTCATCTACGTGTTCCTATTTACAATGCCTCCCCACGGGACAGAGTTAGACACCAGGGTCGTTTTTTAACGTGGAGAAAAGGAACAAAAATAAAAATTGTCTCAGTCGTGAAGGATTTCTCCTCCACTGACAGAGAACAAGAAATTGAAGTGCAGCATCTGAAGAACAGATACTACACTTTGATCTTGTCCTGAACGTGTTGACCTGTTTAAAAGTAGTTCGATCTTTCAGCCACAATATTTAGTTTGATGTGTGCTGAATATGTTGCTTTTCAATCTAAGGTTGTTTTTAGTCTGATCTAAATACACAACGAAAAATCTACTTCTACTGCCTTATTCTTGTTTTTTTTTTTTTAATGGAAATCGCTCCAGACAAAGCATGAAGTCACTTGATGTAAGGAGCTAAAAAAAAATACTGATAGAGCAGAGAGAGGCTTGCAATGTCTCTTCTGTAGGAAAGAGATTGCAGGGAAGAGAAAAGGATATCACTTACTAGGTTTTGAAGCCGGTTCTGAATTCTATTAAAGCAAAATAAAGTTCTTGCACCTCTATTATTCCTAATATTCATAAATGACCTCCCCGACAAAATTGCTCTGAGATGGGTATATATGCTGATGACACCACACTCTATAACAGGCATGACAGGAAAACAAATGAACACATATCTAAAGAAATGGCAGAAACACTAGAGGATGACCTTCAATCTGTAGTTGAATGGGGACAAAAACGGATGGTCACATTCAATGCTGCCAAAACTAAACTTGTTTCCTTTAATAATTACAAGAAACCTTCTCTACCACCAATAGCAATGGCTAATGACTCTTTATCTGAAAGTACGCCTTTCAAACTCATTGGCCTAACGTTCACAGGAAACATGAGTTGGAACAATTACATTGAGAGCATTGCCAGGACCGCTGCGAAGAAGGTCGGCTCTCTCTACCGTGCTAGAAAACTACTAACACCTGAAAGTATCCTGTACCTCTATAAGGCCACCATTCGCCCATGTATGGAGTATTGCTGTCATATTTGGGCTGGTGCATCTGCTACTAGTCTGTCGCTCCATGACAAGGTTCAAAAAAGAGTCGCCAATCTGATAGGCCCTGAACTGTCATCTAAGCTTCAGCCCCGGTCCCATCGACGAAATGTTGCATCCCGCTGCCTGTTCTACAAGTATTTTAATGGTGAATGATCTGACGAACTGCATTCACTTGTGCCCCCACGCCGTAAACACCCTCGACAAACCCGACAGGCAGCTAAATCCCACCCCCGCACAGTAGAAATCCCTAGATGTAAAAGATCTTTCTACTCCAGTAGTTTCTTCCCCAGAACTGCTAGACTTTGGAATTCCATTCCAGGTCCCTGCTTCCCCAACTGTACTGACATGCAGAAGTTCAAGTGTAATGTGAACCAACATCTTGCTGCCCAACTCCCTACATAGTACCCCAGTAGCTGTTGCCCCTGATAGTAGCCCCCTACAGCAAAGTGACAATGTGCCTTGTTTGGGGTGAAAATGTAATTAAAAAAAAAAATTTTTTTAAAAGCTCCTGCCCATATGTGGAAGCAATACTCCATTTTAGGACATACTTTTATACAGATAGAGGATTGCATCAGTAGTAAGATATCTACTGAATTGATAGAATGATCAAACTATTTTTCCAGCAATCTTGGCAACAGATTTGATGTATGTGTTCCATTTCAGATCAGGAGTAAAGTCAGTCACAGTGGCTTATTAAAACGTGATGATTTCCTAGATGAATTACCAACACAGCAAGGGTGTAACCTTCGTCTTCTACAAAAGATAAGATGCATCATCTGAATGTAGAGGAAATGCCTAATGTTGGCCAATAAAGTGACTTATAGGTCATCAAACATTACTCACCTCTTACGAATAAACATACATCTGATAGACCTGACTGACTGGTGATATTCACCCTAGATGGGTTGAACCGGCTTCCTCCACAGGAGAAAATTTCATGGGAATATCAAATTCACAAGCGGCTTCCAGTTAGGTGTGAGAACATGGCCGATTCACTAAAATTCAAGGTGGGATTTGGTTCTCTTTCATTAAACAAAAATAGAAATGCAACAATATCTGGCACGCAAGTGATTGATCTTTGGTGATGGAATCTCATGTGACTTTTATTCGTCCAGTTGCATTCTCTTTTAGGAGAATGAGGTAACAGAGAGGAGAAACCAAATTTCAAAGTCGTTTTGAAAGCTGTCGAGGCAGGAAAGGATGTTCTGAGCAGCTCTTCCCAAGATGTGGCAACAGTACTCCATTTTAGGATGTACTTGGCTCTTATACACGTAGAGGATTGCATCAGAAACTGGAATGATACAACCATTTTCGTGGTAACCTTAGCAACAGGGTTGATGGATATATTCCATCTCAGATCAGGAGTGAAGATCAGTCCCAGAAGTTTGTCAAAACATGTTGCTTCAAGACGAGAGGCATTCATTTCAATTGGAACCAAATGAGGATCAAACCATTTGTGATGGAAATAAGGAAGCTTGGTTGTAGATGCAGTAAAATTAGTCACCTTTTTTCCTTTTGCACCACATGCTCAGGTAAGAAGATAAAAAATCAGAGAAATGTTGGTCATTACAAGCCTTTGAAGTGTTGCCATAGATGGTAGTATCGTTTACATAAATGTCTACAAATTATCTAAGAATGTGATTTAGGAGATTACTAATAAAGATTAGAAAGAGAATTGAGACCACGATGGAACCCTGAAGGACACCATCATTAATACTGTGAGCTTTTGAGTTGTATATTTTTTATTTACTCTGAAAAGTTGCAAACAAAACAGTAAAAAAAAAAAATTAGGCACAAGGCCACTCAAAAATTGGGGAGGGGGGTGTCACTGTACCTTTGCTGGTCTATGTTTGATCCTAGCTAAAGTTTTCATTCATCGCACTGCCCATCAACGACTACTCTTATTAATCTATCAAGGAGAAAGAATTTGATAGTTGGGAGAACATTTCCAGTTATTTCATAGCTTGTGAAGTAGACACTTATGCCATACCCTATCAAAAGCGTTTGATAAGTCAAGAGCAATTGCTCGAGAAATGAAACCCGTCAAGAGATTTACTAATCCTGTGTGATATCATCAGCAGTAAATCTAGCAGAATAGAAACCATATTACATATCACTGAGTAGGATGTTTCTGCTAACGTGGTTGTCCATTTCTCTATTTACTCTTACTCATGATGCACAGGAAACTGATTGGTTTGTACTGACCAATCTCCAGAACTTTTAAATACAGAGTAGACTGATGAAGTTTCCCAAGATGTTGGGAAGCATTTCTCCTTAAATCAAGAATGGGAGCTAGTTCTGTTTTTTTTTTAAAGCTTTTTGAGCACTTTGATTAGAATGTTGTCTACTAGAATATATACGAGTTAAAAGAGAAAAACACAGACACAACAGAGGGTTGAAATAAATTTATAATGAGATTGGGTCAATTTTGTGTTGTGCTTTTTTCTTCAATCTCTTATGTCTGCTCTGTTTCTCATTAGGTTATCATACTTGAGATTTCCTACAGAAATTGCTTTATCCTTTTCGGATTGATACTCTCTCTCTCTCTCTCTCTCTCTACATACACACACACACACACACACACACACACATTATATATATATATATATATATAGAGAGAGAGAGAGAGAGAATTACATATGTCATCAGCCGTTTTCTATATTTAAATGATGGGATCACTTAATCAGCGAGAATGCAATGTAAAAAAACAAGGCCAATAGCCATTAGTCGCGTGTTCTCGTGTAATGAATGAATGCGTGAATGTAAAATTGACATGAAATTCTTAAAATGACCGAAAAATTGGCTGAAATGACTTAAATAAATAAAAAGTAAATGACTTAGAATGACTTTAATGAACTCAAGGATGAATTGAATGACCTTAAGAATGAATTGAATGCTTAAAAAATAACTGGAATCCTTCAAAAACAACTTGAATGATCTGGAGAATGACTTGAATGGCTTTGAGACTGACTGGTTGTAAAGTGGGTGATCATTTTAGATTAAATTAATACAGAAAAGTGACCCCCCCCCTTTACAATAAGTACAGCATGTAGTAAGAACAAATACTGCACTTTTTCTTGGCCTTTTGGCCAAGATCAAACTTAAAAAGCTAAGAACAGCATCTATTAACAACAGACCTTTGATCTTAACCAAAAATGCCAAGCACAAAAGTGTTACGGACAGACCGACAGAGACTTATAGAGTCGCTTGCACGTGACAAAAAACAATCGTTTTTATTATTTACAGAATATTTAGTAGGCAATTATTTTTTATGGAGAAAGAAAATATCGTTTTAAAGAATTATAAATTGTCACAATTTTTTGGTAAATATGAGACGAACTCGTTTTTATTATACAAAGACAATTTAACTAATGATGGTTATTATTTTTAACTAATAATGGTTATTATTTTTACAGAAGAGGAAAGAGACAGTTTGCTGTTCTTAAACCTGATATAAATGTATTATTTCAAACAAAATATTAATAGTAAATTGTGCAAATAGATGAAGTCAACAAGCATGGAATTCATATGTGTGTACGCGTGTGTGTGGGCGCATTAACTGTCATCTAGACGGTCACGTTTCCATCCCAATAAGAGCATTGTTCTGTCAATCAGTGGCACACTCGGCACTTGACAATGTTTATCACTGAGATTTAGCTCACTCTCAGCAGATGCTACATCATAGCCAAGTTGTCAGAAGATGATTAGGTTTCAATTGCGGTTTTAGACACTTGCTTGTCTAGTCACACTGAAGAGCAGTGATACAACAAAATGTGTGAATGTCTAAACATATTTTAATGTTCAATCAAAAGGAATTTACCTTGAACAATGCTTATCTACTCTTGCTTTTTTATATATGTAATTACCTCCCTTTACTCGCATCCTCAAGTTGATGTATTGCTTCTTGGTTGTGCATCATTATCTTCTTGTGAGTCTGCTCATGTTTAAATAGTCCAATCTCGGACATGTGAAGGAGGTGCCGGGTGGAGCAGGGATGACCTGGCAAGGATGCCTCGTTGCATGCTTCACTGTATGTACTTGTATTCGTTGCTCCACACTACAGCCTACCCCTCGTGAGCAGAGGGAGCACCAGAGATCCTGGCAGGAAGCAAGTTTTTCTAGTGAAGAGAGATCTCTTGACGTGGTCTCTGAAATGCTTCCTCTGCGTTTATCTATATAATTAGATGACCTTGTAACAGGTGTTGTAACTCAACATCTGGTTTACGACTTCCGGTTGCGCATGCGTATACATAAACCCATAACAACGTAAATAAATAATCAACTCGATAATAAAACGTATTGTTTTACTGTGTACATTTTCAGCGTACCAATTGTTTTTGTTTTTTTTTTGCGTTTAAATTATCCAAGTAAACAATTGTTAATACTTTCTGATTTTTTTTTTTTCCATCGTTCATTTGCACATTGTCTTAATTAGTTTTAATGACCTTATTATTAAAATATAAATTAAATATTTGACCCAATGGGTCATGAATGTTTGTTTAAAATAAATGAAAAAAAAGTTACATTTTATTTTCATTTTCTATTTAAAAAGCCATTCTTAACATGGGGAGAGTGTTTAACTATTCTGTACTTTCAACTAACAATTTCATTTAAAACAGATATACCAAAATTTGAATTTAACTAAGTATTATAATTCTATGACTAAGTTTGTTCTTTTGTTTTTTTTTTTTCAAAAATAAACAATTATAAACAGAATGACTCATAGAAATCTATATATTCTTTTTTCATTTTAATATACTTTCATAGAAATGTTTCTGTTATGTCACAAAAACTATTTTCTTTATGTCACAAGTGTCAGACTCATACATTAATTCCATAGCTAATATAAAATACTGACCCAATGGGTCACGGGTAGCCTAATGTTTAATAAAGCTTGAAGAAATGCATAAGAAAATATTTTCCATTATCAGTGTGCAATCTGATCTAACATGACGAAACATTAAAAAAAAAAAAAAAAAAAAAAAAACGCAATTCTTGAGATTTCAGATTCTGTGGCTGATATCATTTCTACACGAGGCACGTCATTGTAAACTTATTTGCAGCCTGCACAGACAGCAACTTTGAAAATGTGTGTGGTGGGAGTGGGGAACATTTCCAACAACCTTCGTATTTTGATAAGTTGAAAACTTCTTAAATAATTTTACTTTAGAAAATTGTTTTTTTCTATACATTGAATTTACTGATTTTTTTTTTTTTTTAAATTACATTTTCACCCCAAAGAAGGCATATTGCCACTTTGTTGTAGGGGGCTACTATCAGGGACATGGGCATCAGGGGTACTGTGTAGGGAGTTGGGCAGCAAGATGTCGGTTCATGTTGCACTTGAACTTCTGCATATCAGTACAGTTGGGGAAGCAGGGACCTGGCAAGGAATTCCAAAGTTTAGCTGTCCTGGGGAGAAACTACTAGAGTAGAAGGCCCTCTTACATCTAGGGATCTCCACTGTGAAGGGGTGGGACTTAGCTGCTTGTCGGGTTTGTCGGGGGTATTTACGTCGAGGGGGCACAAGTGCTTGCAGTTCATCAGAGCATTAACCATTAAAGTACTTGTAGAAAAAGCAGAGGGATGCAACATTCCGTCGATGGGACAGGGGCTGAAGTTTAGATGACTGTTCAGGACCTATCAGATTGGTGACTCTTTTGAACCTTGTCTAGAAGCGAGGGACTAGTGGTAGATGCACCAGCCCAAATATGACAATACTCTATACATGGGCGAATGGTGGCCTTATAGAGGTATAGGATATTTTCGGGTGTTAGTATCTTTCTAGCATGGTAGAGAGAACCTACCTTCTTCACAGCTGTCCTGATTGAAATTTTAGTATATCATGGACAAAACGTTTTTTATGTCATCACTAGGGCTATGACAACAGCATATTCTTTTCATTGTTTTGACTCTTGAGTATATATCAAACAGTTAGATACAGTTAATCAACTGAGAACCACATCACTCAATATAAAAGCATATAAGATATTAATGGATACACACTGTTGTCCTAGCCTTAGTCATCACTAGGGCTGCAACAACAGCATATTCTTTTCATTGTTTTGACTCTTGAGTATATATCCGTTAATATATTATGTTTTTATATAGGTTAGTGATGTTGATTAAGTGTGTCTGTGTCGGATATATACCCAAGAGTCAAAAAGAATGAAAAGAATATTCTGTTGTCACAGCCCTAGTCATAACTATCTTTATCAAAAAAGTTACACTTGTTTAAATCATGAAAACTCAAGAGGGATTTACAATCATTCATGTCAAACATTTTAGAGAACTTGATTGATCATCACTTGTCATCTTTGATAAAACTTTGAACTGCAAAGAAATTTCAACCTAACATATCAAAACTTGTCGACAACAAGTGTCAAGTCTCTGGACAAAACGTGAAACGTGTTTGAATACTTGTTCATTTTTTAAAGTATTGTAATTTACGTGCATTAAATTTGTTACTGTTGCGTTAAAATACAATTGAACAATTGATTTAAATTTTTCTTATATGGAAATAAAGAACACATTTTTCATGCTAATTTTTTTTTATATTTATTTGTTAACCATTTGTATTCTTGAATCAAATCAAACAACTGCAGGTTTCTAAACAAAAAAAGTTCTGCAATAATTTTTATTAAACGGCTTCAATTATAAATTATAAAAGTACTACCCTTTATGATGACATGATTCTATGGCTGTCACGTGACCGAGTTTGACATGCCGGCCCTAAACCATAATGTTGATGCTACTGAGGTTTCAGACTGAATCACTTAAATGACTGGTTAGCATCAAAAAATTGCACGGCAATAATGAAAGCGATGTATTTGTAACCGTTGCGTACAGCTGCATCTTCTAACAGGATTCATCTCTACTTGTTCCGAGTGAAGCGATATAGCAGAAAAATGCCACTTATTCAATTTAGGTAAACGAAACTACCATTAGTCGTGACAATAAATTTATTGCTTCAGTCTCAAAAGACTTCATCAGGTAACAAAAACAGCCTTTGGTCTTAGTCATGGTATAACCCTTAATGAAAAAAAAACAAAGAGAGAGAAAGGGAGAGATACAGGATTCAATTCATGATTTTATATCTCAGACAAGCAATTGCTGTATGTGCCCTTTCACTTTGAAAGCTGACAGGAATATTGGCCATAAGACGACAAGGTAAGGAAATGACATAAGATTACCAATTTCTACTTATTCACTGAGGTCACATTCTGACTTGACAGCTGTCAATCATTCCTAGCTTGTCTAACCAATATTCTCTACAGTCTCGAATGAGAAGCTTCATAATCTAATAAATATACAACTGGGACAAGAAGAAAAATAAGTCGGGAGTATGAACAAAGATTGGTTTACTTTTTTTTGACAGGTGAAAACAGAATCTGGTAAAATAATGAAAAAAAAAAAACAAATCGAAAGCTGAAAAATGTTTATTAAGGTTTTGGGAACAAATACAAAAGCTTTAAGAGAAATAACAGATAAATCCAATGTAAAAGAAATTTTCTTCAGAAATTCATCACTTGAAATTTTAGTTGGATTTACCAACCAAAAATCTTGCATCATTTGCAATATTCATGTTGCAACTTTCTTCCAAAGAAAAAAAATGTTTTACATAGAAACTGAATAACAAAAAAAAAAAGTGTTCAATTAATTTAAAATTTTATAAGAAAATACATCCAGATATATTTTGTTTGATTAAAGAAAAAATAAAATGAATAAATTCATTAACATTTTACATATGTAAAATATTTGGAAATTACAATCAGTTTTGTCATGCAAAATATGCATTTTCACAAAGTTTCTATATAGGAAAACAGTGGAAAGAATTATTGGGAGAAAAAAAGGAATGTCTAAAGTAAAATGAAATATTCAATTTATGTACTGATGGCGAAGGGCGGTAAATTCTCTTATAAATAATGCAATTTTTTTGAGGGCAGCTTTTTTGGGGGGGGGAATTGGCCGCTTAGAAATTATTTACAATTCAACATAATTCATCTAAATACATTATTCAACATTTTCGTGCCTGATATTTTGCAACTCTTTGATTATTGGTGATAAAGTTGCAATCATGTACAACACATCGATATTTTAGATTTTGTTGCTGCATTAGCAAATTTGGAACTTTCGTTTGAAAAGCAATCTGTGAATAAACCCTCAAAAATAAATAAATATATATGCGATAACTATAATAAAATCTGTTTTTTTTTTTTGTTTGTTTTAATACCATGATAGGAGGGGATTTTTACTATTTTATATTATAGTGGAAATTTCATCAGTGATGATTTTTTTTTTTACCTTTAATTTTATAAGAAAAGAAAAAAGGTGTAACGTGTCCAAGAATATTTTCTCCAAAGTCAAAATACGTTTTGAAATAAATATTACAAGAATTTATATATTTGCCTTTTCGAGATTTTAATATTTCTTTGTACAATTTATTTCTAATTAAACCAGAAAATTACACAAAGTAAATAATCTTTAATTGTTCTTGAAAAACATAGAATCCATATTTACTTGGCGAGGGAGAGGAGGAATAAAGCCAAACTAACATGCTTACCAAATTGTTTCACTTTTGTCATTTATCAGATAATTTTGAAATTCTGTCTTTCGGTCCCCAAACTACTTTAGTCTTAAAGTTTCAGAGGATTCAAACATTTCCTTCAAGAAGATAATTTGGTAAAATGGAGGAGTCAGAAAAAACTCCTTTTTATGGATTCTATTTTTTTCGGCTCATTTAGCTTCATCGTTAAAATATTATGCAGCATACATTTCTTTGGATGTATGTGCGGTTGTTATCTTCAGCTTAGCAGAAATGAAAAGGTAAGTCAACTTTTTTTTTTTCAGTTCATTATGCTCAAAAAACAGATTTCTTCACAAAGACATTCACTCTACAAATTAAAGAACTTAATTCCTATTAAATGCTCTGTAAAGTAAGATTATATTAACTTTCCATGTATATACATTCATAAAATACCATTCACTATAAATATTTTTTCTGTATTTATTTCAGTGTTCCATACCAGAGTAGAGCATAGTAGTATGAAAATATACTTTTGACAAGTAAGCTACATAGGAATGTTTATGTTTCATTTCCAGAAGAAATTATTAATGCAGTTTGATTAATGATTTCCTCCAGGAATGAAACAATGGTTTCTATGTAGCTTACTTGCTATAAGGATATTTTCATATGCTATTTATTATGCAAATTATGGAAAAAACAAAAATATATATATGGAAATGAACAAAAATTATTCTAAAAAAAAAAAAAAAAAAAAAAAAAAAAAAAAAAAAAAAAAAAAAAAAGATTGTTTCTAATTACAGCAGTGATTTCAAATTTTGCTTCTTCATTTTTAGTTCAAAAACCTAAATTACAGAATAAAAAAAAAAAAAAAAATTTCTAAAACCAAAAAATATTGGTTATAAAAATTTATCACAATTTTAAGCCATTTTTTCTTTTGTTTTCATCCCTTGAAACACATTTAAACAAATCATATTAAGTTTAACAGAAAAAAAAATTTCTACATCAAAAATCTATAGAAATCAAAATATAAAAGCTTGATTGAAAATCAGCATAATGTGTAATTTATATTTATGATTGAATTTATTTTAAGTATTATACGCAAAGTTTACTAAGAGGAAATAAATTTTACTAAAATCTTTTTAATAAATTAATGTTTAAAGATTTTACATTTTAATTGAAATGGAAAAAAAATTGAATTCTTGCTTTTTCTTTCAACTCTTGAAAATTTGTGATAAATTTGATTTATCAAGATGATTTAAATTCCATAAATATGGACAACTAATACACCACACAGTGTCCTTTCGATATTTACAGATTATCAACCTTAAGAAATTAAGTTAAAATCTACACAAGAAAGGATTTTGAATCACTCCAAACAAAGTTTTATTTTGTTTTGTTTTTTGTAACAAATAATATACAGTGGAAAAAAAAAATGTTAATTCCTGCTATAATTTAACTTTTAAAAAGACACTTGTTTAAATTTTTAGATCTATAAAGAAAAATGTTTTGTTTTTAGAATTTGAAACAAATAGTAAAGAAATTTTTAATTTGGAGATTTTATGGAAACAATTTGAAAATCAAATCCAAATTTTAAACCAATAAAATCTTTTTTTTAATCAAATTCAAATTTACAAATAAAATTATTCAGATTACCGTTCTCATCTTGGACATTATTGTCACAGTTCAAATAATACAAATTATTAATCGTCATCTCAAAAAGTTACAAGCATAAGTTTTAAAATAAAATTTGATTCTCCTTACAATTTTTATTTTCTTAAAAGAGAAAAAAAAATATTTAGATGGGTACTTCTATCATATTCATCATTTTTGATAGAAATGCAACTTTTATTGTTAACTACAAGACATTTCACAGAAACAACAACTCGAGATTCTTCTTTTCAATTATTGTGTTAAGAGACGGGGAACATCATGTCTAAAATTAGAAATAGTCCATCTGTACTCGGGTATTGAAGACAACGATACTCAATACTCGGGTATTGAAGACAACGATACTCAATACTCGGGTATTGAAGACAACGATACTCAATACTCGGGTATTGAAGACATATCGATAATAAGAAGCAATAAAATGTGCATGAAAGCAAATATGTGTGATAAATAGAAGAGAATAATTCTATCTTGCGTTCGCTTAACCGTTCTCATCTTGGTGAGGTAGCAACAACCAATAATCTCAAATCTCTCTAGTAGATAGAATGCAACAAGAAAAACTTATTAGCCGACTCAAGAGAAACGGATTTAAGGGAGGAAAAACATGACGGCCAACTGTTTTTATTAATAAACTACAAGAGGTTGAAATCATATTACAGAAATCAGGTGGGTTGAGGAATTTTTACCTGTGACTATAGGCGAATAGCAATCAGAGGCAAAACCAAGCAACGGTGTTTCTTTACGATGTAGGTGAGTGTTGTTATTGTTAGCTGAGATGTCATAAATAAAAACATAAGGTAAATATGCCATCGAGATTCAAATGCGTGTGTGTGTGTGTGTGTGTGTGTGTGTGTGTGTGTTAGCAAATATGATTGCAGAAAACACGGTTTTATTTTGTATTTCTAAGAGGATGAACGGTCAGTCAAAATCCGACAAATTAATAAAAATCAAATCGGACATCATCCACTTTCTTGACTCAATTTTTGTCTTGTTTACAATTTTGTTTTTAATTTCAGGTTATAAAACCAAAATAAGCACGGAGACAAAATATGGCACCTTGCATTGCTTGAATAGAGTTGGAATTGGGTCAAAAATTCTGTTCATTTAAAAATGAATGTGCAGACTTGTCAGCAAAATGAGCATTGTCATGGTTGGATACACAAAGTGTAGAAAGAAAAAAAAAAAAAAAAAAAAAAAAAAAAATCGAAGATGGTTCTGCCAAAGGGAGCACCAACAAAGGGACGAGGGAGCAGATTCACACACTTTGTTCTTACTACTGTAAACCAAATAATTAGCAGTTATTAGATGAAAGAAGAAAAAAAAACACCAATGACAAACAGCAATGACAACAATCCACCCATGTGTAATGTATCTGTTCTCTGCTCATCACGTGGGTGGCGGGATGGGTGGGAGGTTGTGGGGACTACATCTGCTTTCAAGTAACGAGATACATTTCAGCCAACATCTCTCCAACATCTCTTAAGCCACTTGCTCATACTTTGCCTTATTGATACTCTTTGCCAAGCAACAGGCAAGAATTGCTCCAAGGAGCTGCAAAAGAGAAGAAAAATAGAATTAAAATGGATCGATTGATACTTTTTAAAAGAAACAGTATTTAAATATTGCACCTCAAGTTTCACATATATAATAAAAATTAATGAACATCTAACTCTTAAATATTCATGCATGCAAATATAATTTTCATAAGTAAAGAGGATAGGCTAAATCAAATTTAATTCTATAAGAAGTGAAAGCTTATCTTAAAAATGACTCAATAAAAATGAAAGTAAAGAATTTTTCTTTTTTTGCAGGGGTTTCAGTTTGAAGAGCGCACATCAAAAGACAACTGAAAGAATTGAAAATCTTAAACGTCAACAATATAATACAACATAAAACAATTATCTGAATAAATTTTAATTATAAATAATTTATGAAAATTTCAGAATTTTGGTTGAAAATTTGGAAAAAAAACATTTCTTCTCAAAAGTCACATGCATTCCAATAATGCCTGTTCGAAACTATAAATTTGAAAAACCACACACTGACAACTTTCATTTTTGCATCAAGAAAATTTTTTTTTTTAATCATCTGTAGAGAAAAACTCAGATTTATAAAAAAAAAATAAAATAAGAAATTGTGTTATTAGAATTTTCTTAATTTTATTTTAATTCAATAAATTTACAGATAATATTTTATTTCATGTTATTACATGAGAAAATGTCGTCAATATCTACCAAAAAGGGGGAAGGATGATGGATCAAAATTGAATTCTTGGAAAATGACACAGACAGATCAAGGGATAACAAATAAAAAACAATCTACGAAATTTCTATGCATTTGTGTGCATTTCATAAAATCCATGAAAAGGACTAAATATTCGCAGGAATAAAATGTGATGTGCTACTCATCTAATAACTCATAAGCAGGGCTCTGTTATAACATATAAGACGTTGGAAAATCAAGGCCAGGACATAAAACAAGGATATCCTAGCAATTGGGTCAGTGGAAGAGATAAAATAACACAGAATTTTCACCAGTCAAAAGTGATCAATGAAAATACCATTCAAAGAAAAAAACGATCGAGGAAGATGACAAGATTTTTTTTTCCTTTTCTTATTCTTATATTCTTATCATTTGTTTTATATACATAATTATTTTCATGTTTTTAGTCATTCATTTTTAATTATTTACTTTATATATATATATAATTATTTTAAGTTTCTAGTCATTTATTTTTAATTATTTGTTTTATATACATAATTATTTTAACTTTTTTAGTCATTTATTTTTAATTACTTGTTTTATATACATAATTATTTTAACTTTTTTAGTCATTTATTTTTAATTTGTTTTATATACATAATTATTTTAACTTCTTCAGTCATTTATTTTTAATTATTTGTTTTATATACATAATTATTTTAACTTCTTCAGTCATTGATTTTTAATTATTTTTTTTATATACATAATTATTTTAACTTTTTTAGTCATTTATTTTTAATTATTTTTTTATATACATAATTATTTTAACTTCTTCAGTCATTTATTTTTAATTATTTTTTATATACATAATTATTTTAACTTTCTTAGTCATTTATTTTTAATTTGTTTTATATACATAATTATTTTAACTTTCTTAGTCATTTACTTTTAATTTGTTTTATATACATAATTATTTTAACTTTCTTAGTCATTTATTTTTAATTTGTTTTATATACATAATTATTTTAACTTTGTCAGTCATTTATTTTTATTTTTTTTATTTACATAATTATTTTAACTTTTTTAGTCATTTATTTTTAATTATTTGTTTTATATACATAATTATTTTTATGTTTTTAGGCATTTATTTTTAATTATTTACTTTATATATATAATTATTTTACGTTTCTAGTCATTTATTTTTAATTATTTGTTTTATTTACATAATTATTTTAACTTTTTTAGTCATTTATTTTTAATTATTTATTTTATATACATAATTATTTTAACTTTTTTAGTCATTTATTTTTAATTATTTGTTTTATATACATAATTATTTTAACTTTTTTAGTCATTGATTTTTAATTTGTTTTATATACATAATTATTTTAACTTTTTCAGTCATTTATTTTTAATTTGTTTATATACATAATTATTTTAACTTTTTTAGTCATTTATTTTTAATTATTTGTTTTGTATACATAATTATTTTAACTTTCTTAGCCATTTATTTTTAATTTGTTTTATATACATAATTATTTTAACTTTTTTAGTCATTGATTTTTAATTATTTGCTTTATATACATAATTATTTTAACTTTCTTAGTCATTTATTTTTAATTATTTGTTTTATATACATAATTATTTTAACTTTCTTAGTCATTTATTTTTAATTTGTTTTATATACATAATTATTTTAACTTTGTCAGTCATTTATTTTTAATTTGTTTTATATACATAATTATTTTAACTTTTTTAGTCATTGATTTTTAATTTGTTTTATATACATAATTATTTTACCTTTTTCGTCATTGATTTTTAATTATTTTTTTTATATACATAATTATTTTAACTTTTTCAGTCATTTATTTTTAATTATTTTTATTTACATTATTATTTTAACTTTTTTAGTCATTTATTGTTAATTATTTGTTTTATATACATAATTATTTTAACTTTTTCAGTCATTTACTTTTAATTTGTTTTATATACATAATTATTTTAACTTTTTTCGTCATTTATTTTTAATTATTTGTTTTATATACATAATTATTTTAACTTTTTTAGTCATTTATTTTTAATTACTTGTTTTATATACATAATTATTTTAACTTTTTTAGTCATTTACTTTTAATTTGTTTTATATACATAATTATTTTAACTTTTTTAGTCATTTATTTTTAATTATTTTTTTATATAAATAATTATTTTAACTTTTTTAGTCATTTACTTTTAATTTGTTTTATATACATAATTATTTTAACTTTTTTAGTCATTTATTTTTAATTATTTGTTTTATATACATAATTATTTTAACTTTTTTAGTCATTTACTTTTAATTTGTTTTATATACATAATTATTTTAACTTTTTTAGTCATTTATTTTTAATTATTTTTTTATATAAATAATTATTTTAACTTTTTCAGTCATTTATTTTTAATTATTTGTTTTGTATACATAATTATTTTAACTTTCTTAGTCATTTATTTTTATTTTTTTTATTTACATAATTATTTTAACTTTTTTAGTCATTTATTTTTAATTTGTTTTATATACATAATTATTTTAACTTTGTCAGTCATTTATTTTTATTTTTTTTATTTACATAATTATTTTAACTTTTTTAGTCATTTATTTTTAATTTGTTTTATATACATAATTATTTTAACTTTGTCAGTCATTTATTTTTATTTTTTTTATTTACATAATTATTTTAACTTTTTTAGTCATTTATTTTTAATTATTTGTTTTATATACATAATTATTTTTATGTTTTTAGGCATTTATTTTTAATTATTTACTTTATATATATAATTATTTTACGTTTCTAGTCATTTATTTTTAATTATTTGTTTTATTTACATAATTATTTTAACTTTTTTAGTCATTTATTTTTAATTATTTATTTTATATACATAATTATTTTAACTTTTTTAATTATTTATTTTATATACATAATTATTTTAACTTCTTCAGTCATTTATTTTTAATTATTTGTTTTATATACATAATTATTTTAACTTTTTTAGTCATTTATTTTTAATTTGTTTTATATACATAATTATTTTAACTTTGTCAGTCATTTATTTTTAATTTGTTTTATATACATAATTATTTTAACTTTTTTAGTCATTGATTTTTAATTTGTTTTATATACATAATTATTTTACCTTTTTCGTCATTGATTTTTAATTATTTTTTTTATATACATAATTATTTTAACTTTTTCAGTCATTTATTTTTAATTATTTTTATTTACATTATTATTTTAACTTTTTTAGTCATTTATTGTTAATTATTTTTTTTATATACATAATTATTTTAACTTTTTCAGTCATTTACTTTTAATTTGTTTTATATACATAATTATTTTAACTTTTTTAGTCATTTATTTTTAATTTGTTTTATATACATAATTATTTTAACTTTTTTAGTCATTTACTTTTAATTATTTGCTTTATATACATAATTATTTTAAGTTTTTATTCATTCAAAAGCATGTGGACCCGACCTCATCCCAGCTGTGCTTTTAAAAAAGTGCTCAGCCGAAGTAGCTCGAGTTCTCCCCAAACTCAACAACAAATGCCTTAATGAATCATGCTTTCCGGGCTGTTGGAAAACTGCTTCTGTGGTAACAGTATTCAAGAATTCTGGTGAAAGAACTGACCCATCAAATTATCGCCCAATTAGCCTCCTCCCACTTTTCGCCAAAATATTTGAGACCTTAATTAACCGTGCTCTAGTCCATCACCTTATAGATGCTAAACTTCTGACTGACAAACAATATGGATTTAGACAAGCCCGTTCCACAGCAAACATCCTCACTGTAATCTCTGAACGCATATACCATTCACTGGACAAAGCGGGGGAGGACAAACCGGGGGAGGGTAGAGCAGTAGCTCAAGACATATCTATTGCTTTTGACAGGATATGGCATGAGGGTCTCCTCAGGAAAATTAAATCATAAGGTATCACTGGTAGAATACTTAACATAATTAAATCCTTCTTAGATAAGAGAAAAATCCAGGTTGTCCTCGACGGTGCGGGAGTGCCTCAGGGTCTATCCTTGGACCTCTATTGTTCCTAATATTTATTAATTACCTCCCCGACAAAATTGCCTCTGAGATGGGTATATATGCTGATGACACCACGCTCTATAACAAACACGACAAGAAAACAAATGAACACATATCTAAAGAAATGGCAAAAACACTAGAGGATGACCTCCAATCTGTAGTGGAATGGGGGCAAAAATGGATGGTCACATTCAATGCTGCCAAGACTAAACTGGTTTCCTTCAATAATTACAAGAAACCTCTGCCACCAATAGCAATGGCCAGTGACTCTTTATCTGAGAGTAAATCTTTCAAACTGCTTGGCCTAACGGTCACAGGAAACATTAGTTGGAACAATTACATTGAAAGCATTGCCAGGGCCGCTGCGAAGAAGGTAGGCTCTCTCTACCGAAAGTATCCTGTACCTCTATAAGGTCACCATTCGCCCATGTATAGAGTATTGCTGTCACATTTGGGCTGGTGCATCTGCTACTAGTCTCTCGCTCTTATACAAGATTCAAAAGAGAGTCACCAATCTGATAGGTCCTGAACTGGCATCTAAGCTTCAGCCCGGTCCCATCGACGAAATGTTGCATCCCGCTGCCTGTTCTACAAGTATTTTAATGGCGAATGCTCTGGTGAACTGCAGACACTTGTGCCCCCACGACGTAGACACCCTTGACAAACCCGACAGACAGCTAAATCCCACCCCCACACAGTAGAGATCCCTAGATGTAAAAGATCTTTTTACTCTAGTAGTTTCTTCCCCAGAACCGCTAGACTCTGGAATTCCATTCCAGGTCCCTGCTTCCCCAACTGTACTGACATGCAGAAGTTCAAGTGTAACGTGAACTGACATCTTGCTGCCCAAATCCCAACATAGTACCCATAGTGCCTTGTTTGGGGTGAAAATGTAATGAAAAAAAAATAAAAATAAAAAATTTATTTTTAATTATTTGTTTTATATACATAATTATAAGTTTTTTACTCATTTATTTTTAGTGTATTAATTTACTTATATTTTTTTCATTTAGTGTTTTCTTATTTATTTTGTTTTGATACTAACAGGTCTTAACTCAGCAAGTGCAGGAGACGCGGCCGTTGAACTTTTATACAGCACTTGAGACTGGCTGTTGATCGAGGTGGGAAACGCTGAAATCATTAAACATCCAGTTCTGAGTCTATTGAACAGTTCAGTTAAATGTAATTCAAATAATTGGCCTCAGATCAGGGGTACGCAAAAAAAAAAAAAATAACGAGTTCTCCCTTAACAGTAATGCACAAATGCTGAAAAGAAAAATGATTCAAATAGAGTCTGGACTTTCAGGAAGTGTAGTTGGAATCATGATGATGTGATCAGAGAGATAAAAAAAATAAAAACGAACACAAAAGGGATATGTCCCTAGCAAGAGGAGAGAAATTATAGTTAAAAATTTATGTTTGAGTTGTGCCATTAAATATGTTCATTTTTAATTACTGTTTTGTGTTGATATTTATTTTTGCTAATTGTCTCATCTTGTCATCTTGTACGTTTCATCATCATCATAGAATTCAAAAAACTTTATTTCAAGCCAAATTCCAGCACATGTTAATTTTGCATCATCCTGATAGTGATACCAATCGTTATTTGGCAGCTTCATACTGCAGCATCTTTCAAGAAATCCTCTTATGATGTTATTTGTCTAGTTTGTGATCATCTCAATGTTGGTTTCATGCGCAGCCTTCAACTTTTCCTCATCTTACTCGTCTCCATCTTACTCACAAGTTCATATACCATTTCTCTCTATTCTTATAGCTGTACAAGATACATCTTCTGTAACTTCGAAATTAACACGATTCCATGGAAACTCAGTATTCAACATTTTTTCATATTGATATTTTCAAGAATCTCTCTGAGCCTGTTCATTTCTTGCAAACACTCCATTGTTATTCTGAATGAATTTCTTTCGAACAATATTCATATTTCTGTTTGTCATCTGTTTTAGATTTATTTTTTCTACAAGATTAAAGTCATGCTGAATCAGAAAAGCTGCAATTAAGGAGTGTGTAACCGTTAGTTTTTCAGAATATTTGTTACTTTCTGAGACAGAAAAAAATCCAACAGTATTCAATACTCAGCATCAATCTCAATATAATTGAGGTGATTTATAATTGATTGACTCAAAGCAGCTAAAATTATATCCAATTTTTAATCATTAAGTACAACAGAAAACTTTCAAAGATATATTTATGGTTCATATAAAATAAAAATGTTAAATGCTTTCAGATTTTTTAATTAAATATTTTATGAATTCTTTCATATACATTTCTGCATTTAATTGGTTTAAAACCAAATAATAAAAGGAGATTTGTTCTTATTTATGGTTCATATAAAACAAATGTTAAAGAATCTCATATCCTGTTAAGTTCTTTGCGAGCGCTTTGTTATTTTGAATGAATTTCTCTCCAACAATATTTATCTTTGTCATTAATTATCCTGAATACATCATTCTTTTGCTTATTCTTTCGTAATCTGGAAAACTAGCTCAGTACTGCATCTTGCTCTTATTTTTTCCTTTTGCCTCCACATACATATCCTCATTCGCTTAACCTTTTATCCACCGACTCATATGCTTCTCTTTTTTTTTTCTTTGATACATTTCTTAATTTCATTCCAACTACATGCTTACCCTATGCTTTGAAGGCCCTTCTGTCCACCTTCAGCATCTTCCATTCTTCTTGTAATGACTCTAGTAGTTGAACACTTCAATCGATTTTCAAAACTCACATATTCTTCATCCAACCCTCCGACACCTTTCTCCTAGGAATAAGTTTTTACCTCATTAATTTTCTTCAGCATCAAATTGCAAATAATCAGTTTGTGCTGTGTCACGCTTCTGTCATGAGGTCAATTATTTTCACACCACTCAAAAGTTTTCTGCCCTATTTCCTAACCGAAAGATAATCTATAGTTTTTGCCGTATCAGGTTAAAATGCAATAAGATACTTTTTGCTTAAAAAAAATATTAGCAATGAATATGTCCATTGCATGACAAGTCTTTTTGTATTTTTATCACCATATTCATTTCCTTCATACAAACCCTCAAAATGATCAGGGATCTTTCCAATATGACTATTCAAATCCTCTGCCTCATCAACCTTACAAGTTGCTGCAATAAGCCGGTCATAAAACTCATCTTTCTTCAATCAAGCCACATAATGATGCATAAATAGATATAACCGTAAAAGTTTTCTCACCAACCAGCAAACTTTCTTCAAAGTTTCCAGAAAAAGTTTCATTCCTTGATTCTAAACAATTTCTTTCATCTTCGACAGATGATAATCTGATTTTATTAGAATTAGTAATAAAAATTTTTTAATTCTTTTCTTTATAGATCATACCTGGAAAAAGGAGATTCCCAATGCCACACCTCCAATAAGTCCAAGGTTACCATCCATGAAGTCCACAACCTTCCGATAACAACCCTGGAAAAAAAAATAAACCAATATTTAATCTCATATTTAACTTAAATATTTCTTAATGTCATTTTTTTTTTTTTTAATTATGGCATCATATATATATCTCAAAAACATTAAATGATGAATTATGTAATTTTCTGGAGTAAAATGCAATACTTAACAAAAAGCAATACTTAACATGTTGTTTATTTAGTGTAAAATACATTAGTTAGGAAATTACCAGTTTTGTCTTGGGAAGTTTGCTATTTTCTAAAAGTCAAAACATGTAAATCAAGGAGACAATATATTTAATAATTCTCAACAGTTAAAATAAATTTTTGAATATAAGTTAGTTTTGAAATAAAAAAAATTTTTTTTAAACCAATCATAATAAATAGAATCTATTTTAACTTAAAAATTAAGACAGGATGGATTATGTCCCTTGAAGCCTTGTAAGCAAAACAAAAAAGTTGGTTAACTATTCTATAATGCTAAAATGCCATGGAAATTTTTTTTTTTTAATTCATATTACATAATTGCAGAACTAAATTATGTATTTTTAGAAGAAAAAAAAAGTTTAATTTTTAAGCAAATGGAAAATATATCTTGTTTTTGTTTGTGATTTACTTGTTGCTGTGAAAGAAAATGTAAAAAAAATGAAAAAGAGAATCTGTAAAGAGAGGAGAGGGCGAACAGATGTTTAAAATGGAAAGAGAGGTACGCATGCATGAAGACATGGGCAGCGAGGAAAAAGAATAAAAGGAAGAGACAAGATCTTTTGGGGCACGAGAGGCCGAGGGAGAGAACAGCAAATCTCACTCTGTCTCTGGACTATGACAGACGAGACAAAAGAATACAAAAGAAGAAATAAAAAAGGGAGAATAAGAAATAAACAAGATACTTTTTGGCCAGTGACAGTATAACTCTGATGATGGAGTATGAGAATGATGGAAACAAAAAAAATGGGGGGGGGGGTAAACTTCAGAATGGAAAATTGAACAAACCAAACTTGTAAACACAAATAATGTGGCTAAAAGAAATATGAACCGATATCATCTTATATTTACAAAAATATATGAACCGATATCTTATATTTAAAAAAAATGAACCAATATTATCTTATATATTATTTAATTGGAATTCATTATCGAGATGAGTTTTATTTATTAATTTATTTATTGCGGACTATTATCCCCATCTTTCTTTAGTTGTTGTTTCACGTTATCCCGTCGCGGTTACCACCTGACAAAGGCCAGGGGAATAGTTGGCCGAAAAGAAAGATGAGGATAATAGTCCACAATAAATAAATCAATATTATCTTATATTAAAAAATATAAACGAATATCTTATATTTAAAAAAAATAAGAACCAAGTTTTTTTTTACATAGGCATCACACCACTTATCCAGAGACCACTCAAGGATAAGGGTTAAGAGTGTACAGCAGTCAATTGGACAATATAGTAATCGCTAGTAATGGAAATTCGGTAAATTTGCTAACTTAAGTGGAACAGCTCATAAAGAACTTGTTTACGTTGGACTTGAAGACAATCAGATTGTAGTCAGCTGGAAAGCAGGAAAATGGAAGACAGTTCCAGAGGTGCGCACTTCTAAGAAAGAAGCTTTGTTCATGGAATCTATGTTTAGGTTTAGGCACAGATAAAGAATGGGGGGAATTATTGATAGTGTTTTCAGCTAGACAAGTGTTTTTTGTGAAAGTTTGGTGAGGGGGGCCCAGAGATTGAAGCACAGTCGAGCACTTGCCATGAAAATAACGATAAAGCAGAGACAAACTCGCAGCATCTCCTCTGTGAGATAGAGGTTGCAGAGAAGAGAAAAGGACATGTACGAGGCTACAAAGTCTATTTTGAACTCTGTCAAGGCAGGGTAAGTCCTTTCTAGCAGCTCTTGCCCAGACGTGGCAACAGTACTCCATCCTTGGACGTACCTGACTCTTATATAGATAGAGAATTGCATCAGTAAGTAGATATCTACTGGATCAATAGAAGGATCCCACCATTTTTCCAGTGGCCTTGGCAACAGATTTGATGTATGTGTTCCATTTCAGATCAAAAGTAAAGGTCAAGCCCAGAAGCTTGTCAAAACATGAGGCCTTCCCAAGACGAGAGCCATTCATTTCAATTGATGCCAGATGGGGAGCAGAACGTTGATGATGTAAAGATAGAAGCTTGGTTTTAGATGCATTAAAAGTAACCAGCCACTCCTTTGCCCCATTGTACCACATGCTCAAGATCAGAGGAAAGAGAATCAGAGAGGACTTGGTCATTTACGGCCTTAGATGTGCTACCATAGATGGTAGTGTCATCAGCATAGATGTCTACGAATGATGTAAGGATGTGATTTGGAAGATCATTAATGTAGATCAGGAAAAGAGTTGGGTCCAGGATGAACCCCTGAGGGACTCCAGCATTAATACTGTGAGCTTCTGATTTTTGCCCATCAACTACTACTCTTATGAACCTATCAGAGAGAAATGATTTAATAATTGAGACATTTCTAGCTATACCATAGCTGGAGATCTTGTGAAGTAAACCTTTATGCCATACCCTATCAAAGGCCTTTGATATGTTGAGCAATTGCCCTAGAAAGGTAGCCTCCGTCGAGGGATTCGCTAGATCTAGCAGAACAGAAACCATATTGTGTGTCACAAAGGTTATTTTTGCTGAAATGGAGGATTACTTCTCTATTTAACACAGATTCCAGCAACTCATGTCGCACAGGAAACTTATTGGCCTGTACTGGCCTTACTTTCTTACAATGGTTGCTGGCAGTCCTGAAAGCGGCTTTAGTCTCAATACATCTATTACGTTGGACGCAATGGAAAAAGTGATTTCTGTGCGCAATGGCAGCAGCACATTCTCGAGAGAACCATGGCTGGCTGTTAGGTTTTTGCTGGAATTTTTTCGAAGGTATGAAATGGTCTATACCTACAATTAACCATTCCGTCAGGTCTGATACTATACAGGACACATCCTTTTTAAACATTAAAGCCAGAGGTAGATCTTATATAAATGTACGGAAGATATCCCAGTCAGCCATAGACTATCAATATACTGTATGATGGAGAGGTACATCTGAGGACTTATTACATTTCATTTTTATCTTAATTGATACAACTGAGTGGTCGGAAGATCCAAGAGGAGACAGAACGGAAACTGAACATAGTTCAGAGCAAATTGTGAGAAAAAGGTCAAGGAGACTCGCATACTGCCCGTCAGTGTCGGGCACACGGGTGGGTTCGTGAACAATCTGAGTGAGGTCATAAGCAATGGAGAAATCATGACAGAACCTCCCCTCATCAGTCTTGTTTGAGTGGGTTAACCATTCCACATTGTGAACATTGAAGTCTCCACATACGTGAATGTTAGCTGAAGGATAAGCAGATAGGATGTGGTCAATTTTCTCAGATATACTTTTAAAGATAGTAACTCCGCTGTTATGGGAGCGATAGAGAGTAAATATATATGCAGTAGTGTGAGCAAGTGCAACTCGGAAGCACATGTAGGGTAAATTAGGATCTTCTCTGGAGATGTTCCTACCACATGGAAAGCCATCTTTGATGTAGGCACATATTCCATGCCCATGGCGATCTTGGGGTCAGATTTGGAAGTTAAGTTAGAGTATCCTTTAATTGCGAACTCTTCTAGGGATATAGGCTGTTCAATGCCAGTTTTGCTTAAAAATAATAGGTCTGGTTTAGTCTCCTGTAATTGGGTTTCAACCTCTGGAAGGTTAGAACGTAGAACCCTGATGTTGGAGAAGGAGACACGGTAGGGGGGGGGAGAGTCTACGTTGGAAGTTGAAGATCTGGGTTTAATCATGTATTTTTTCTTGAAACTTATCATGGAGTTTTGGGATTTGTGAACTTGATAGACAGACTTGCTTAGAGCAGGACAGAGAGGGAAAGTAAGAGAGAAAAAGAAATAAAAAAATTTTTTTTTTTGTAGCACATAAGGTAAAGCCATAACAATTACACACTAATATGGCATCAAGAGGGCCCCCCCTCCAAGTGTTCTGTATAAATGCTTAACGTTTAGTTTGAAGAAATTAATTGATGAAACAAAAATCTTTTACACACACCCCTACTTGCATCATGAATTGAAGTATTGTGGGAGAAAAAAAAAAAAAAGATCAACCCGAGACAGGAAGAGGAAGAAAGGAAAGTGTGAGAAAGAAATAAAATTAACGAAATGATGGGGGAAAAATAAAATGAAGCCTTTTCTTTGTAGAAAGCAGTATAAATCAGTTTTTGCATAAAACAAAAATATATGCTTTTTCTGAATTCAGCTAAAATGTGGAGGTTTCACATCCCCAAATAAAATAACTGAAAAAACAGAGGAAAAATAACATTGAGTGATATGAAAATATGATTCAACTTATAATTCAAAACGATAGAATGCAAACAATACTTTCCAATTTTTTTTTGGATAATTAAGAAAATCCTGGACACCAGGAGCTAGATGAGATGGCTTTTGGGTTAAAATATTAAAATTAGGTTTACAAAGAAAAAGGATCTCAATTAAAAAAAATGTTTAGAATCTTTAGGTTTAACTACTTTACTAGATAGAAGAATAAAGACTGACTAAGGTGTTTAAAATAATTTCATTTCTTAATATGGGGCACGTTTTAGTATTTCTCCCCACACTGGTAATTTATGGCAATTTGGCAAGACTTCAAAACAAAAATCTAGTTGATAATTAGAGGTGTTTCTTTGGTGCTGCTTCGGTATTATAGCAAAATTCAAAATATTGAATTTCAAATAAAACCAATGCTATCTACTCGATTCTTAAGTCACAGTAATAAACATAAAAGCACTATTATTTATATTACGATAAACGATAAAATAGAAACTCAATTATTAACGAAAAGTTTTCGAAGACAATTAGTGAAAAAAGATTTCAGAAAATTATTACCTCCCTTGCTATGATTTGACCTATTCTAATTGCAAAACTGAATGTTTGCTAATTGTCTTCAAAAATTATTTTCCTTATTAATTTTCTACATTATCGTTTTTCATAACTTTTGGATATGTTCATCATTGTGACATGAAAATCAAGTAGATACCATTGCTTTTACTTTAAATTCAAAAAAGTTTTACTCTACAATATCAATAAGTTTTTTAGCAAGAAAATGAAAAATATTAAAATGATTAATCTTACTTGTTCAAAAATCTCAGTCGAATTATCCGTATGAATTTGGTTGTCACATTTGTCTTCTACTTTACAACAACTTGGCGGCACTCGCCCCGGGTGTTCCCTCCCCCATGGTGTTTTCAGCCAATCTTTGTAACTAGAGATCCCACAGCAATCCAGCTGAAAAATACAAAACAGATATTCAAATATAAATCTTCATAAACGATAAAAAATGTCATAAAAAAAATTGTTCAACCATATCAAGATCAGATGGGAAAACAAATGAAATCAATAAAAAACACAAAAAGCTTATACTTATAGGGTTTATTTGTAATTGCTCTCATATATATATATATATATATATATATATATATATATGATGATTGCAACGTCTTGTCAGACGAGTGCCACTCCCTCAGACATTTAAAATCCATGAGCCCAAATGCCTGAGGGAGTATCTATACAAAGATGATGTTACAAAGTCTTAGCTTTGTACGACAGCTAAGTCTCTCTCTCGGTTCAAAATGTTGAGATCCAGCAACAAGCAAGAGCAAGATAGCCAGCAACAAGTTAAACTGCAGACCAGCTTAATGCGGGTACTGGTCTCCCGCTTTGTTTTTTAAATCAGAGATTTGCTTCTCCTAGAAAGGTTGCCTTCACCACGGCTTACGGGAGCCCTCTCCACCCCAATACACACACACACAAATATACACTGTGCTAGTTGGCCGTTGACCCAGAAAAAGAGTTCATTCGCCCTTTCGCCTATATATACACACACACATACATACACACACATTTTATTTTTTATTACCATATTTTTCTGTTAAGTTACATTATTGTTTCGGCTACACAACCGTTTTTTTGCTGTCATGTAGCTTCCTCAGACTTTTTTCTGTAAAAGTCTGAGGAAGCTACATGACAGCAAAAAAAATGGTCGTGTAGCCAAAACAATAATGTAACTTAACAGAAAAATATGGTAATAAAAACGCACATTTGCTCTACAATAGTATTGAGCACTTTCTTCAGGTTTTTATTAATTACCATTTCTACTAAAAATATATATATATATATATATATATATATATATACCCACACACAGGGAGATCCGATGTTGCCAGAGATTGAATGATGATCAATGCACGTTTCATACTCGCATATTTTTTTATTGTCATTGAAATTGGTGAAATTGCCTATTTTTCAATCAGATCAATTGCTTGCTCTTAGGGACTCACTGGAGTGCACCAGGAGAAGCTTTCTATGCCTCCCAGCAGTGGCTTAGCCCACAATACATTGTAGAAAATCAGTTGATTTTATAAAATCATTTTTTATATATAATGACTTAAATTAAAGTTTAAAATGCAAAAATCAAGTATCATGGTTCACTTGTTCTCTAAACAGAAACACTCATTTCAAACACACCCGTTATATAAAAGAACCTACTGCTGATTTTATATGCCTGGCCTTACTGTTTGTGTAGTGATAATAGATTTAATTTAAATTTAAAATGATAATGTCAAGTATCATGGTTCAATCGTGCTTTAAACGGAAACATTCATTTCTAATGCACCCCAGTCATATCAAAGAATTTACTGTTGATTTTATGTCAGGCCTTTCAGCTTGTGTAGTAATAAAACTTCTCAAATGCACTTGTGATGCTACGCTACTTAAGGTGTTTACTTTAGTCAAAATCACCTGTTCCTTAATTGTCTATAGCTTTGGGATGAGGTGATTTCATTATGGATTTCGTTTTTCAGACTCACTTCCTCATCTTCGGTGTTTCACTACATTTCGGCCGTATCATCCTTCAGCCTTTTTCAGGTGTATCTCGAACTCGGGAACTGTCTTTTTTTTTTTTTTAAATTTTGAACCCAACCCTTTATTGTTACAGGGGTACCATGTTCTCGTTCCATTCAGGCCGTCCCTGCTGCTACCGCTTTATGCTGTTGCTGCTGCGTCTATCGCTGTCGCTGTCATTGTGTTGTCACTGCTTTTGCTACAACATCAGGGCAGTATTTAAAAGTGAGTCAACTCTAAGACACACAGTCAAAATAAAGCCACGAATGGAGGAGAACCAGACCAAGAACTGCATATATTCCATCCCATCCAGCTGCAGTAAGGTTTACAAGGGTGAAACATGCCGCCCTCTTTTTTTTTCTTTTTTTTTTATTCAATTTTCACCCCAAACAAGGCACATTGCAACTTTGAAGCAGGGGGCTACTATTAGGGAATTAATTAGCGGGGTCATTATGAGGGGAGAAGAGTAGAAAGATGTTTGTTAACATTACACTTAAACTTCTGCATATCATTGCAGTTGGGAAAGCAGAATCCCGGAAGGGAGTTCCAAAGACCCGCAGTTCTGGGGAAGAAACTATTGGAGTAAAAGGCTTTCTTGCACCTAGGGATCTCTACTGTAAAGGGATGAGACTTAGTAGCTTGTCGGGTTTGTCGGGGGCAGTTACGTCGGGGAGGTACAAGTGTTTGCAGTTCGTCAGAGCATTCACCATTAAAGTATTTGTAGAACAGGCAGAGGGATGCAACATCTCGTCGATGGGACAGAGGTTGAAGCCTAGATGACAGTTCAGGACCTATCAGGTTGGCGACTCTTTTTTGAACCCTGTCCAGGAGCGAGAGACAAGCAGCAGATGCACCAGCCCAGATGTGACAACAGTACTCCATACATGGGCGAATGGTTGCCTTATAGAGGTATAGGATGCTGGCAGGCGTAAGTAGTTTTCTAGCACGGTAGAGGGAGCCAACCTTCCTTGCAGCAGCCTTGGCAATGCTCTCAATGTATCTATTCCAGTTCATATTCCCTGTAAACGTTAGGCCGAGGAGTTTAAAAGAAGTACTTTCAGGCAATGTGTTCTTGGCCATTGCTATTGGTGGTAGAGAAGGTTTCTTGTAGTTATTGAAGGAAACAAGCTTAGTCTTAGCAGCATTGAATGTGACCAACCATTTTTGTCCCCATTCCACTACGGATTGGAGGTCGTCCTCTAGTGTTTCTGCCATTGCCTTGGATATGTGTTCATTTGTTTTCCCCTCATATCTGTTATAGAGAGTGGTGTCATCGGCAAATATACCCATCTCCGAAACAATATTATCAGGGAGGTCGTTTATGAATATCAGGAATAATAGAGGTCCAAGGATAGACCCCTGAGGTACTCCCGCATTTATGTCATATTGTTTGGATGTATGTCCGTCAAGGACAACTTTGATTTTTCTATTACTTAAGAAGGATTTAATTACATTATGAATTCTTCCAGTGATTCCATATGATCTAATTTTCCTTAGAAGACCATCGTGCCACACCCTGTCAAAAGCCTTAGATATATCAAGGGCTACCGCTCTACCCTCCCCTGTTTTATCCAATGAACGGTATATACGTTCAGAAACTACAGTTAAGATATCTGCTGTTGAACGGGCTTGCCTGAATCCATAAAGGGTGGAGAAACATCGAAAAGCAGTGACTAGAGGGGAGATGGAAAAGCCAGGTATAGCCTACCATGTATGGAAGAAAAAGGATGACCATCGCCCTCTCTGGGATAAAGTTAAAATAATAAACAGTGAGCCCCACTGGAAAGTGCGAAAACTCAAAGAAACAACACACATGATAGGACATAACCTCCTGAGCAAACGGAGTATAGAACTGAACACAATTTGGGAACCTCTAATCATAAGAGAGAACCTAGAATAACAACTTAGATTTAACAGCCCCAAAAATTGATACATTATCGTCCTAGTGACACATGGCCGAGGCGACTAAGACGTTGGAACAGACATTGCAAGTCTTCAAGGTGCTGAGTTCAATCCTGAGCAAAAGTAGTGGCAGTGACAACACAATGGCAGCGACAGCGATAGACGCAACAGCATTAAGCTGTAGCAGCAGGGACGGCCTGAATGGTAGGCTATACCCGACTTTTCTGTCTCCCTTGTAACAATAAAGGGTTGGGTTCGAAATTCAAAAATAAGTAGTTCCTGAGTTCGAGGCACACCTGAAGAAGGCCGAAGGATGATACGGTCGAAACGTAGTGAAAAAAAAAACACAGAAGATGAGGAAGTGAGTTCGAAAAACGAAATCCATAACACCTGTTCCTTATTTCATTGGATTATTTCGATTTTGATAATTATCGAAGAAAAATCTATTGAAGAATACTGCCAGGCACATAAAGTACCTTTGTGTGAAATTTCATAAAAATCATTTAGGAGTCCATAGGGAATGAACTCGTACAGACAAAGTAGATATATTAAAAAGAAAACGACGATATCAAACTATATAGATTTATTCATTTATTCAATAAGGTTATACATCAATTAGGGGTGTAGGATAAGTGGGTACTTTTTATATCATGGTATTTCAAAGCCTAATGCTTCTCATCAGAAGAGGAGAAAAGATGCTAGGTAACATAGGGATGCAACATCTAGCAGTTGGTACATTAGGAGCAAAACAAAATATTGATGCGGTTTGGGGAAACCAAATTGATCTGTGATCAGAGATCAATTTAGTCATCTATAATATAAAGCTGAATGTGTGTGTGTCTGTCTGGTCACGAATAGGCTCCTATATGGTTGACTATTTTAAAAAACTGATTACATATGATAGAAGATGATGTATCGAGATACAGGAATGGGTATGTTTGATCCTGCAGAACGGTGGTTCATTAAAATTGTGGGGTCTGTGTTTGCGCCTGGTCCACAAAGTATGAAAATAAAAAATATTTAAATTTAAAAAAACGTTTACAAGTGTGTTTTGATATAGATGTACATAAGAATACTTTGATAAGTATGTTTTAACTTAAATAGGGATGGTATAATAAAATTGTGGGGTCTGCGTTCGCGCCTGGCCTCCATAGAATGGAAATAGGCACAAACTTTAAAAAAGATTTTTCATATCTATCTGCGTAAGTATACTTTGATAATTAGGTTTCAGTTTGAAGAAATATGGTATAATAAAATTATGGGGTGTTCGTTCGCACCTGACCTCTATAGAATGGAAATATGTCACAAAGTTAACAAGGTTTTTTTAATATAGATCCACAGAATATTGTGATAAGTGTTTCAGTGTGAACAGGTATGGTATAATAAATTATGGGGTTTATCTATTTTATTTTTACTTTCATCATATTTTGCTTTGGTTTTGATACCCCCAAATTCGAAGCTATCTCTTTACAACCTTTCCTTTTCATAACCTATCATACTTTCATAAATCAGAGTCTATTTTCTGCAGGCTGTTTTTGAACCCACTCAACGACGGGTACTTTTGCTTATATATATATATATATATATATATATATCTACCAAATGTGGTAAAACATTTATTAAAAAGAAAATATTCCTTTTAATGTGAATTAGTAGAGCTATCAGACATTGCGATGGTTGATAAAAAAAAGTTAAAATGTGTGTATAACATCTTATTTAAACTTGTATCAATCTTCTTCCTGTTTTCCCCTCCATCTCCCAAACCCTCTCCTTTTCAATCACCTAATACTCTCTTGTTTTAATGTGTTTAAGAAAAGGAAGAATCTACTGAATTTATGGGAAATATCAATCTTACATTAACTGGGCAGAATAAATGGTCCAGGTTAATTCCAAATTTCTCCCCTCCCTTCCATACTATGAAGACAATTCATGTCGATAAAAACAAGTCTGAAAAAATAATTAAATCTTTTCAGACTTGTTATTATCAACATGAATTGTCTTCATATCTTCGTATTGCAGATTCTTTAGGTTTTTATTCGACTGAAACATTTCACTTTAACAAATTTGCTTAGAGAAAAGACTACAGTTGTACAATAGTGTTCGATATTAATTTTCTATCAAAATGAAGGTTTCTCAACACATGTTTAGTCACACATTCTGACATTTTAAAAAATGTTTAATTATAGCTTTTTCAGAAGCAAGGGCGGGTGCAATGATTATAGTTTTTCATTCACTTAAGGTCTTGAAGCGGTTATTTTTGGATCTTTTTTCTCAAATCAAACAGGAATTCAGTTTCAACATGATTTTTTTTCCTATCACCAACTTAAACTATAGTTGCTTTCCTTGAAAAAAAGGAAAATTATAAAATTCGAATAAATAAAATTTTCAACATATATTCAAAAGAAAAATGAATCACTGTTAATAACTTTGTAAATAAAATCATGAAAAACAGTTTGTTTTTTTTGTAAATGAAATGAAAAAAAGTTTCTTACGTTTTTCTGTAAACCTTCGATTGCATTATTTGTCGTTGCATATTCTTTATCGCCGTAGTGTTTAAGGGCATTGTGCAGACCATCTTGAAATCCATTTTCCAACTAAAAAAGAAATTTATAAAAAGGAAAAAAATATAACTCGTGTTTTAATTGTTAAAGGGAAAGTATAGTTCGAATTTTAATATTGTATTATTTAGCATTAACAATAAACACACAAAAACATATAGGAATTAGGAATACTATATATGTAATATTTTATATATATATATATATATATATATATATATATATATACGCACACACATATATACATGTGTGATGAGGTAATATGATTTATGAAAAAATCATTTACGTAGGCTCCAAGAATTAAACATCAACAACCAATTTGTGTATGATCATTTCTGAGATAATACAAATTTTTATTAAAATAAAGTTTTTTCATCAGCACAAGGATTAGACCCCAAATAAAAAGTTTATGATCAAAAGACTAGAGTGAGCAAGCTATGACGTTTATAGACTAAAGAAAGGAAATTGTTTTTATCAACATGAATTGTCTTACAAATTAAGTACACATGAGATAAACTAAGAGGGTAAAAATAAGATAAATTATATACAAATTTGTAGTCCTGTTTGATACTGGTAAAATTTTGAAGATCGATCCCTATAATCATGTATATTCCAAAACAACATTATGAAGAATAAATGGAAAAGTCTATTTCATATTTATCAAATATTAATAAACTCGAGTACAAGTGCACAATAAGAATCTTCATTCTTAGAAAATGCAGAATGTGGCTCAAAGAAATTGATCAACATTTATTTCAATTTGAGCGTTCTTGATACGGTGTAGAAACATATAATTTGATTGCCCACACCCTTCTCTACATCCTTCTCTACACCCTTCTCTACATCCTCTCTTGCAAACATGATGTTGCTAGTTTCAATCTTTTCTATGAATGCTATTATGGCACACGTTCTTCAGAAGCAATTTCCATAAGTAAAATGCCACTTGATTTACACCCCCCCCCTCATCCAACTAGTGATAGATTTTTGGGTCCTCCTCTAAAAATTGAATTTATCTTCTTATTCTTATTATCTAGATATAAAATCTAAAAAGGTAATATATAGTTATGGGTTGTGTGTACATAGTTTTTCTCATTCAAACCTACAGCCTTCCTGCTAGTTCAAAAATATCACTAAGCAGACTTATTTTAAAAATGTGTCTAATTTGCAGATTCTGTTATCGGAAAATGCAATTTATTAAAAGAAATCTCTTACCTTGGTTTTGAAGACGAATCCAGTAATGCCAGAACTGAGTTCAATTAGAAACACAACCACCAAAAACACGGAATACTAAAAGAAAGTAGAAAACACAAAAAAAAAAAAGTTTTTTTTTCTGAAAATAAATGTTTGCAATAAATACTAAAATGATTCTCTAGTAAAAAAAAAAAAAAAAATTATGTTGAAAATGAGTATTACGATATTAAACAGATTTTAATACTCACATAAAATTAATAAAATAAGTAGAAATTCAATGAAAAATATAAATTCAAAAATTTTACTAACATTCTATCCTAAACCAAACCTTTATTTTCATTACATCTAAAAACTTTTCATGAGGACACATCGATTTTTGCAAACAATATTATAGAAATATATTTTGGTAGCTCAATCAGCAACCAAATTATGACCGTTCAAAATTTGTTGAAAATTTGCAGACATTTTTTGCTAATTGTCTAAAGATGCTTTGAACAAGTGAAAACTATTTACTAACATATCATTTTGTGATAAATATGAAAATTAATCATAAAGAAAACAATTATTAGATCAATCCAACCTAAACAAACATGACACACAACTTTAACTTCTCATAAGATTCATCTCTACAGCTAACATATTGAATATTTTTGATTCATAACACATGTTGATTTTAATAGTGAATCAATAAAAGATACTGATTTGGATCATATAAAAAATAGAACAATTTAATATTTCATTCACTAAAAATTTAACTTTGATTTTTTTTATTAAAGACAACTTAAAACCCTTATTAATTAGTTCCCCCCCCTTTTTTTTGTTTTTAAGATGGAGCTATCTGTATATGCAAAGAATTACAATATCGTGTACACCAAATTTGAAAACATTTTCACATGTCTGAAAATGGTAAAATTAGCCTGGAGAAAAATGCTATTAATAGTAATAACAGGAAACGTACCGTTTAACGCTGAACAAGGTGCACACTGCTACTTAATCTAATGGTTATAGTCTTTAAATCAGTAATTAGAAATAAAACTTATGGCTGGATTCACAATAAATTTTTCTTTAAAATGTATTTTAAAAATATATAAAAACAAGTTATTTTAATATTTTTTTGTGATTTGTATATTCTAAGAAATTGCTATTTAAATCTGACTATTAACAAAACATGCTGGCATTGTATGCCTGTTAGCAGTAGGTGACTTTTTACAACTATGCAGTTGGGGTCTGTTTACATAAACACACAATACAGAAGTTCTACCAATCGATGATGACATTTCATATTTTTTAAGTCAATCAGAGAAAAGAATCGTCTTTGCCACAGAATTTGAATGAAAAACAGGCAACTTTCCAGTCAAAAGTCAAAACATCTCAAAGTTGAAACTTTGTAATACAAAGCTATGTAAAGATAGAAACTTTGTTCAAACGATATTTAATAGCCAATATATTTTCTTTTGTCCTAAAATTTGAAGAGAATTGTTAGTATACTTTATGTACGCATCAATAGAAATGGTAACAAGCTCCAATAACGTGAGAATTTTTGTGTGTCGTGACGCACACCAAAAATACATAAAACATTCATGTATATTCAAACTGACTTATAACAAGTATTCTTTCATTTTTTTTATTATTATCTGCTGGCGTGCTCTAGAAATATTAAAACAATATTTATTTATAACATTTCAGATATTTTTTTAATATTATGTAGAGAAGGTACCATGCTGAAATAATATTTAAAAACCTATTCTTAATATGGGGAGGGTATTTTGTAACTCTTCTGTACTTTCACCTAACAATTTAATGAACAAAAGATACCATAAATCTTGAATTTAACTTAAAAACACTATTAAAAAGAAAACAATTCTGTGGTACCTTCCTTGAATAAGCATCTGTTTTTTGTATTTTTTCATTTTTTTTATTTTATATCAGCATTAATATTTTGAATATAATCTTGCGTATTTTTTTTTGATAATCAACATTAATATTTTAAAGATAATGTTGTGTTTTTTTTTTCTATGAAGTATTCAAATGGTTTATGATTTTCAGACATACATTCCGGTATATATTTCAAAATATTTTTTTTACGGACATTTTTTTTTTTTTACTAGCTGTGAAAATATACAAAACTCCTTTTTTTTAAATATATTTATATTATTAGACTGTTAGAAGGCCAAATGGTGAATTTATAATAAAGGCTTTCAAATAATAGGACTAAAAATAAAAATTAAATAGCTCATGTTATTTTGCTGCAGGTAAAATCTTGCAGTCTGGTAATTCACAAATTTTAAATATTACCATTAGCTGGTGGAATATTTGCACAGTAAACTGACTTACCTATATATATATATATATATATATATATATATATATATATATATATATATACACTAGCACTTCATCCCGGCATTGCCCAGGTGTTTGGAGGTGTATATTGAGCACAAAAAAAAAAAAGTGGTCAATTTTTTTAACTTTGACCCTTATTATGACCCCTTAACATTTATTGTTTTGGGCTCAAATCAAATTATTAAGTTAGATCCATGTCCAAGGAACTTATATCTAAAATTTCAAGTGTTTTGACCCAAAATTGTCGGAGGAGTTTGGTAGAGTTTTCAAAGGTCAAATTATTGAACTTTGACTCTTTAACAGCCAAATTTCTGGCCAAAAACAGATTACAAAGATTTTCACAAATCTCAGTACCCTGTATATCAAATTTCGAATCTGTAGACTTAAAATTGACAGAGTTATTGCGTAGGGAAATGTACACACACAGACACGTTCACTTATATATATGGAAACAAGAAAGTTGTAAAAGGGATACATTCTTCAATTAATGTGAAAATTTGCCATAAATCCAGTTTCAAAAGTTTTCAATATGCTTGAAATTTCACAATATTCCGTTCAACAACTGGATACAGAGAGTTAAAGTTTATAGATTGAATAGAAAAAGAGCAAAATCTTGCTAAAATTAAGGAACTAGAAAAACAGGAATTCATTGTCACAAAATGGCAACTAATATTCATGGGTTATTAAATTCAATGAACTCAATTGATGTTTTGCTTAGCCTCCTTCTGTATTTATTTGTTGCTGAAATGTTCTTAAATTCTATCGTGTCTGTGTAGTGGATATTCCTGGATATGTCATTTTACAGAGATAGACATGTTAATGCCTCGTGTTAAAAACAATGCCATTTTTTGATTCCCTCAAGCGCTAAGATCGTGAGGTTATCTGACTATTTCCACCCATTCAGTAAATTTGTTGACTGGTTTTGCATATCGACTACCAAGAGCTGACATGGCTATTTTGCTGCACATCAAATCATCCATTGACTCATACTCATACAGTGTACCACACAACACTGCATATATGATAGTTGGCGATTAGCAACCAACGTAGATGATCATAATGTTTCTTATTTGACTTTTGTACTGACTTAGGTTTGACTAAAATTGTAAAGACTGTGACAAGATCCCCTGACAGTCTTACTGGACGTCCGTCTTTATTAGATATTATTTTAACATCAATGCTTGAAATATT
The DNA here is from genome assembly GCF_053919585.1 of Euprymna scolopes. Lineage (NCBI taxonomy): Eukaryota > Metazoa > Mollusca > Cephalopoda > Sepiida > Sepiolidae > Euprymna > Euprymna scolopes. The sequence continues at coordinate 144,006,430 of NC_136492.1, forward strand.
TAATGTGTCATCATCGAACCATGCAATTATTTCCTTAAGAGTTCAACTGAAATTTCTAACGTACCAGAACGGGTTAACTTTGCTTCTGTTACCACCAGCACATCATTTGGTAAAGCGATGCGCTTAATTGGCACTATGCAGGTAAAACTCCTTTGAGTGCAGTACACTATGCTTTGATACCATCGACAGGTGTGCCCTGACTTATCGATATTCGGTTCATGCCAGATATTGTTTTTGCAAAACTGAATAAACTTGACACAAGAGTATGGAACCAGCTAATATTCCTAATATTCTCTTCAATCGGTGCGCTTATTCATTATTGACACCTCTGACTCATTTGTTTAATCTGTCGTTTGTATCTGCTCACATGCCTTTTCTATGAAAGGCTCCCACCCTTGGTCCCAGTTTATAAGCACAAAAGTTGATAGATCAAAGTTATTTAGCTATCGTTTCTGTCTTAACAAGGTCATGTAGCACATTGTGAATAGTTGCCTTACGTCAATAAGTTCATCCATTTCAGTTTTCTAAAATCATACTCTAATGTGAGGCTAAGAAATGCACCATTTTGGCATTTTTAGATCTTCCCAACGCATTTGGAACTGTCCCTTATTTAGTCTTGCAGCAAAAATTATTCTCATTTGGCATCAGAGGAAAACTCTTCTCTTGGGTCTACAACTATCTGCCTAATCGGCTGTATGCTACTTTGCTTGATGGCTGCTTGATGGCTGTTTGTCAGATGAGCTTCCTGTCTAAGCAAGAATGCCACAGGGAAGTGTTATTACACCAACGTTATTTGTGCTCTTCATAAACAACCTGCCAGGTGACGACGGTTCCCAAGCTTTTATGCTGATGACAAATTTCTGTGTGACACTCACTTACATAGTGTCAATATACCTGCAATCGCTGCTAAGTTTGCATCTGAATGGGCAGAGGACTGGGGCATGGTGTTCAACCCAGCAAAAACAATTGTGCTATTGTCTTCTAGATATTTCTCTCCTGCCGTCCATGGGATTTGGTTTCAAGACACATTTATGCCATTCTCAAAATGTCATAATTATTTGGGAGTAATAATATCTAGCAATCTCAAGTTTGATAACCACTTGCCTTATGTATCCAACAGGGTTAATAGGGAACTTCAAGGGATGCATATCCCAAGCTACCAAATTCATCATGAATGGCATTTGTTGACGAGGCTTCCCAAGGCAATGATTTGTCTCCACTTGGAATATAGGTTCCTAGTGTTCACCAGGGTTGGCAACATGTTCCGATTCTCTTGAGTGTCTACAGCATCATACCATCAGATATATACGACATATTCCATGCCGCAACCCTGTTCCCTCTGGAATATATGATCTGCTTGGATTAGATCTGTTGACTACTCGTCGGAATGTAACAGTTACTTCTGTTGTGTACAGATTATTTCATGGTTCTTGCCCCACCTTAATGCTTAAATATTGTCCTGTGCTGTGGCTGAATAGACCAAACTTGCGAAAATATACGTACTTTAGATCCTCTGCATAATTACACTCGTGTTTGGTCTGATGTTAAAAAAAAAAAAAAAAAAATTGTACAATCAGCACAAAACCTATGATTCCTACAAATCCCAGTACTTATTATGCTTGCTATAAACCCCCAAGTTGGTTAATAATGGTTCATAACTTATATTTTTCAGTCATGATTATGTTCCCTTCAAAGTCATATAGAAAAGTAAAAATACTTACAATACTGCCATTTTTAATGATTTGACATAGTTTAATGTGTTTAGAAATTTCCTTTAATTTGATATGCTACACGTCATTTTTTTTTTTTTTTTTTTTTTTTTTTACACAGTGATCACCACTTATCAAGGCCCGGAAGCCACTCAGGGATAAGGGTTATTGCAAGTACATTACGTTAGTGTGGAGATTTGATGAAGTGTTTACTTAAGGGGGCGGTTCATTAGGAATTTGTTAACATTGGACTTGAAGACATCCAAGTTGTAGTCCGGTGGGAAGCAGGCAGACGGAACAGAGTTTTTGTTAATACTTTCTATAAATAATGTTGTGGTGGCCATCTTGGATTTTTCACAGTGTAATGTTGATCAAAATAATATTTTACCTGATGATAAAATCTCACCTACCATTTTTTTAGCTGTTTTTATGATGTTTCTACTGAAAGTTCTGAAAATGAAACTTGAATATGCTAATTAGTATGCTAAGTAGAATACTAATTAGCATGTAAGATGGTCGTAAATACAGCCATCTGAACCTTTAATAAAATATCTTTAAAAAGATCTGAATTTACAGCTTTTTAAAGATGAGTTTGTTTGTAAATTGTGCAAATTTCCTACCATTTTCAGTCACAAACTTATACGCATTTGAATAAAACTGACTTAAGACAAAAATATCCAGTGAACCAGGCATTTTTTGATACTTTGAATGCTCATAACTCCAGTTCTCATGGGCCGATTTAAAAAAACTAAAGATAATGTTTGTTTTTATGCTCTTTTACATAATGCTTGATTTGAGTTTCTTGGAAAAAAAAATGATCTGGTGTTGCTATTATTAATGACACAAGAGAAAGAAATACTTATAAAGAAAAAAGATCAAATTTTGTTTACATTTAAATTTTACCAAAAAATAAAGCTATCGCAAGTTGAAATCAAAATTAAGTTTCAGTATTTTTTTTTTTTTTTTTCTTAAAGACAAGACCAGTCTGGTATACCTATTAAAATATCTAAGAACTAAAAATGAATTTGAACCTTATTCAAACTGGATATACAGTAAAGGAACATGGAGCCTCCCCTATACGAGAGCCATCCATTTCAATTGATGCCAGATGTGGATCAGAGCTTGATGTAAAGATAGGAGCTTGGTTTTATATGCATTAAAAGTAACCAACCACCTCCTCCCCACTGCACCTTATTTAAACTGGATATACAGTAAAGGATAAAATTTGGTAGAGGGAAATATGAAATGAATAATGGAAACAGGAATCGAATCATAATTAGTTATTAAACGTCTCATTGAATTCTGCCATTATTTCAATATAGAAATTTGGGCAGAGTTTGGGAGTGATTTACCTATTAGTCTACGACAGCTCTCAACTATGGAACACACTTTGATCCAAGCACGAAGATTATAAAAACAAACTGCGTCTTCTAATAAAACATTTAATAGAGAAAACAATGGATAATTTGCTAGTTAAGGTGTCCGCATATGTTATTGATGTTGGGCATTAACTAAATAAAAACCAGGATTTAAATATTAAAAATTAATAAAATTAACCAATATTGTATGTGCAATATTTGCATTATTTTATTGAAATCACCATTCTCATTTCAGTTTTGTTAAACAAAAAGGCGGTAAATTTAAAAAAAAAAAAAAAGTGATTTTTTAAGATGCAACACCATAGTAATAAATATGTGCAACAATGATTTTTCCTAAATGTTAATAAAATCTGGATATAATACTTGTGGACAAATATTCTCAAACAACTCAATTACTTTATGATTATGAAGGCTGCCTTAAAAACTGAAACCACTTTTCATGCTTAAAATAAAAAGAATCCCAATTCTTGCAATTTCTTTTTTGTTGTTTTCTTTTAGTTTTTATTAATTTGGATGGAAAACCTCACTTCCAATCTAAATACATTGAACTGATCCTTGACTTTTTGAGTAAACCGATTCAAAGTATGTTTTCTTTCCTGCAGGTTAGTTAATAGCAAGTAATCCAACTACCCCCAAAAAGGTAGCATTGGTTGTGTGCAATATTTGTTGTGACTAATCAGCATCAGTCGATACACAATAAACCAATAAGAGGTAGTGTATTTGTTTCAAAAATGAAATGGCTGTAATGTGTGTGTATTACATGTGATTATCTTATTTCTAATAGATACAAACGTTACAATAACCATTTCTTGAAACTCCTTTCATATCTTTTCTTTGAAATATAAGCTAAACAGATGAATGAACCAATCAGCATGCTACCTCATACTTTTTGCTCTCATTTGAAAATATTCTAGGCTAAAATATTAATTAGATTGGAGATTTATTACCTTTGTTTTTGTTTATTTATATACAAATTATTTATTTTAATAGTTAAATTACATTATCTTGCACGGTCATTAAATTAATGATTGAACCAAATTACATAAAAACTATAATTTTGTTAATACTTAAATGTATAAAATGATTGCATGTAAGCAGCTTCCAAAACTTCCAATTAGCACACGAGTAGTCGCTAAGCAATTTAAAAACAAAAATCATCTTCTATTATGCCATTTAAATGCTTCAAAATTCATTTCAAACAGTCAATAAATAATTCATTTTATTTTCAACTATTAAAATATTGGATAGCTGGTCGGTGTGTATATGTACTGTATGTATATATGATGTATATATAACTTGGGTATAAAAGAATTTTTTTTTTTTATTGCAATTTCACTCCAAACAAAGCACATTGCCACTTTGCTGTAGGGGGCTACTATCAGGGACATAAGCTACAGGGGTACTATGTGGGGAGTTGGGCTGCAAGATGTCAGTTCACATTACACTTGAACTTCTGCATGTCAGTACAGTTGGGGAAGCAGGAACTCGGAAGGGAATTCCAAAGGCTAGCGGTTCTGGGGAAGAAACTACTGGAGTAAAAGGCTCTCTTACATCTAGGGATCTCTACTGTGAAGGGGTGGGATTTTGCTGCTTGTCGGGTTTGTCGGGGGTACTTGCGTCGAGGGGGCACAAGTGCTTGCAGTTCGTCAGAGCATTCACCACTGAAATACTTGTAGAACAGGAAGAGGGATGCTATATTTCGTCGATGGGACAGAGGCTGAAGCTTAGATGACAGTTCAGGACCTATTAGGTTGGCGACTCTCTTTTGAACCCTGTCTAGGAGTGAGAGACTAGTAGCAGATGCACCAGCCCAAATATGACAACAATACTCCATACATAGGCGAATGGTGGCCTTATAGAGGCACAGGATACTTTCAGGCGTTAGTAGCTTTCTAGTACGGTAGAGAAAACCTACCTTTTTCGCAGCATTTCTGACAAATGCACTCAATGTAATTTTTCCAACTCATGTTTCCTTTGAAACTTGTTAACAGTCTCTTTCAACCTTTGACTGCCAACTCACGTTACAGACCGACTCAACTAACTTGCTACATATTAATTTAAAATTCATTACGTTATCAACTTCCCGTGACAATGATCTACCTTTGTCACGTATTTTGTTCATGTGTTAACATTCCTGGGAACTATTTAATGTAAATATTTTTATTCTTCTAAAACATAACTTTATGTATTGCTAACATTGTTCTATCTAAACAACAATAATCATCATAATTAACTATCAGCAAGACAAGCCGGAATTTTCTGGGAAGCTAATAATACTTAAAGTTTGTTTTATTCATGCAATTTTTATTTTAATAAATTATTAATAGTAAATAAATAAAACAATAGGTGCTTGTGCATTATAATTAGATATCTAAAAAAAGCCATTTTAAGTAAAACACTTGATAATAAATTAAGATTTAACGGTTAGAAAGACCTGACGAGTGTGAAATTGTTTTTAATAAATATTGCTATTTATTAGAAATAAAATTGAAATTATTTTTTTTTTTTTTTTTTCAAATTTTCGAATAAAATATTCATCTTCAGGAAATTGGACAGTTCTTTTGTTTTTTTTTTTCCTCTTTTTCTTTTTGCTGTATGCCATAGTGGTGGTAAGTCCTGGTATGACTTGAGAAAACTCAAAATGATGTTCATATATTTGATTACAGTTTTTGGTGCCTGTTGAACCTGTATGTAATAAAAAGTAATCCACTGTTCCTTCTTTTTCATGACACAGATGTTCAACAGGCGGCAAAAACTTATCAAATATATAAACATCATTTTGACTTGACTCCAAACATCTCAAGTCATGCCAGGACTTACCACCACTATAGCATATAAGAAAAAGAAAGAAAAAAACAAAAAATGTCTAATTTTTTGAAAACATTATTCGAAAATTTGCAAAAAATAATTTAAAATTTTATTTTTAATAAATAGCAATATTTATTAAAAACAATTTCACACTCGTCTGGTCTTTCTAACCGTTAAATCTTAATTTATTATCAAGTGTTTCACTATTTACAAGTTGAAATTAGTAAAAAATTCTAAAATTTACAAAAAAATGATAGAGTACTATTTTTTTTTTTTTCAAAAAAACATTATCCATCCACCATTTTCTAATTTGAAATAGCGAAAATAAAAAGGAAGTCAGTTTGTTATATGAAATTGACTGCAATAAAAGAAACAAAGCTTCATTAATCAGTAAATTTTATTATTTCTTGTTCGTAATAGTGTTTTTACTTAAAATGCATGTTTTGTTACCTAATTATAATGCGGAAACACGCAAAACTATTCAATGTATAAGTCACATAGTGACAATAAAATCACACACACTCACAAAAAGTATTCATACAATGTTGTTAAAGATGAAAGAGAATAAAAGTGAGAAATACCACATAAAGCAAAAAGGAGTTGCCCTTGACGGTACAGCAACAACCGAGGGAGCCAACAAGGACAATAACAGCACCAACTCCAATCAACACATAAGGGACCTCCTTATAATAAAGACTGGACAGTTCCAGGTAGATGTATAATTGAACCTTCGTCCATATTCCAATAGCAAGAATCGTGATGCCAGTAATCTGGAAAAAAAAAAAAAAAAATCCTTAAATATTCATTCCATCAAAAACAAATCATAGGAGAAATTCAGAAAATAAGATTTACAACCATTTAAGCTGCTAGGAGTAATTTAGTTCATGAAATTAAATATTTCACAATCGACAGGAATTAGTAAAACGTTGGCACAAATGAAGAAACATTCAAACATTGAACAGTAATGCATGAATAAGACGTGAAAGAAAATCAAAATAACTGCTTCTTTTACATTGAATATGTTTGGCAGATTTTAATAAAAATAAAATCAAGTCTTGCTCCCAATGAAGAGACTTTTTTCTTTTTATCCATATTTATTGCAAATCAAAATAATGGTTTTATGTAAAGTTGCAATTAATAAATTTCGACCTCACGAATTTAACTTGTTAATCTGGTTGGCACAAGTGTACTGATGGACAGTTGAAAACCTGGGTAGGGACAATCAGAGGCGACCTAGCCAACACATTGTTGATCTTTAATTATGAAATTGGGATTAGCCAGCCATATCGGCCTAGTTCAGGATTGGTGAAAGTGGGATGTGATGGTCAGAGATATTTATACTTACCCAGGAAAAAGTTAGCTCAACTCTATCAGTGATAGCCTTTATAAGTACAATTAGATATAAATAACCGTTTTGAAACGAGATTTACAGAAACTCAGTTTTGTTAGAATTTACACAAATTACGATCTGGTTAACAAAAAGTGTTTGTGAATCAAATTATTTTAAAAAAGCAATTTTTTTTTTTGCTTTTTAATTGAAAAAAAAAAATACATCAAAATTTTATTCAAAAGCTAAAGACAAACAAATTCATGATAGAACAAAATCAAATTAATTTGCTTAAAAAGTCAGATTTTTTGTTAGTACAGCCAGAAATTACCATAATTGAAAACTTTGAGTTTATTAAAAATGGATCAAGAATCATTTCAAATGTTTAAACATTTGAAATGAACAGCAAATCTGTTTGCACAGCAACAAACTGTTTGAAATAGGCCAATTCGGATCAGCTTCTTAAGTTTTAACAATGACACAAAATCGTACAAGTTTTTGCAGCTTGACATTCTTAAAGTATGAAGAAAGCAAAATCGTAGAAGTAAATTCTGAAGCTACTTTGGACCATTTATGTACCTGGAACCAAATAAACAAATTCTTATAAAATCATCTTTGAAAACATCAATGCATACAAACACCTATTTCTATGTACATGTGTTCGAAATGACTTTTTCTATAATGAATAAAGGATTATATTTAGCACATTTTTTGCTTTTTAGAAATTATTTCTTGTAATAATTTTTTTTTATCTGCTTTCAATAGAAGACATCAATAAAATAGGATAACAAACAAGCCAGAAATTATTTAAAGGATACATACAAAAAAAATTTTTTTTTTCTTTTTAAAATCAAAAAAATCCAGAATTTATTTCCTAAGTGATAAGAAATTAGTTAACATCATTGTTTCTGTTTAATTGCAAATGGCGCGTTCATCTAAACAAAAAGAGACCTTAACATTTGTAATCTTTGTTCCATTTTTTTTTTATTTGTAGAAAAAAAAATTAAATTCTTTACTGGCTGTATTTTGCACTTGACAATCAAAAAAGTGATGGGGTGGGAGTATCAATTTTCAAATTGCAGATGGTGCACCAAAGTGCAGCTTTCGCAATATGAGTATGTTCCAAGAATTGTATCTTTTTATGGCCAGCCCATAAACACCTAATTTTACGACTTCATATGATTTAATTTACTTTTGGGAGTGGGACCCAGCGATGTACACAACATTGAATGGTTGTGTTAGTCAAGTTATATTAGCCGAAATAAATTTCAGAAAATTTATTGTCTAACCTTTCACCTCTTTTGGGCAGACCCAACAATCATTCTGTATACTTTTGCTCCATGTATTACATATTCAAGACCCTATATCAGTAGCGATTAAGTATACTAGTGTGAATTTTGACTAGGGTCACATTCAGTGCATGATAACCTAGATCTGTAAAACAATCATTTTTAGGTTTGATGAATGAGAGATGAGTGACAAGACAATATAGGAGTCAAACGATACGAGAATAGAATGAATGACGTCACGTTTTGGAGTGAGAGAAAACGAAGCTTTTAAGATCAGTCTTCCTCAATAAAAAAATTCAGTTGTAGGTCTTGTCTTTCACACAGATAAAGTTGTTTTCGTTAAGACAAGACGATTGGTGGGCATTCAACAAAATGGCAACAAGAAGCAAACAAAAAAGAGACCCCATATTTACACGCATGCACATGTGCGTATAAAGAACTTATTTCATTTGGTTTATCGCTCATCAATGAAAACATTACACATGCTTATTAACAGGATTTTTAAGCTACAAAATAAAAATAAAAAATAAAAACCTCACAATTATTTTTTTTTTTTTACATGTTTCCCCTGAATCAAGATGAAAGATACTTATCCAAATAGTCTGGGCAATTTAATTTTCTAATTTACAAAACTCACTGTTTGTCTGTCTCCCCAAATTTTCGAACTATCTCTTTGGAAACTAAAAGTCACAGAGTGGTACTATGGGCCTCAAATGATTGGATTTTTTTATAGACCATTATTTTATGGGTCGTTAGCCGATTAAAATAGTTTTTAAGGGGTCAAAAAAGGGTCAAAATTGAAAAAAAAAAAAACGTTATACATTTTGTACATAGCTTATTTTTAATCAATTCATAGACGTGTCACGTTGGTAATGCTACAGTTTTGCTTTTGGTTTTGATTCTAGCTGATGGCACCAAAATACTTTTTGTTTTACTTTTAAAATCACGACTATAATAATATATATGAAATCTGGACAAATTAAAATATCATATTTAAGCGTATTTTACGACCGGACAAAGCCCAATTATGGGGTTCTAACTCATTAGGAGTTTGTGAATGACAAAAACTACAATACCAATTCTTCTTGCTAATACAAAAAAAAAAAAAGTGAATTTGCAAAGCCAATAATTAAATATGACAAAATCAAAAATTAGCTTCTTTGTTTGCTATATGTATCTTCCCCTCCCTTTCTCTAACTATAGGTTAAATAGTATTACTGCTTGTAGGTATATAACACTTGTTTATAATAGAACTTGCAATCTTTTTATTCTTTCATTTCTTTATTTTTGACTATGACTAAAAAGAGAAAGAATGACAGAAACTTGAGTGAATACATAAAACTGCTGCATAAAATAACAATGTCCAACTCCAACTGAGAGGGTAAGAGAAATAGACTATAAAAGACAGGTGAGTTGGTTCATTAAAAATTACAGGGAATTAAAGCAGTTAAAATGGATTTAACAAAAATAATTTAATCCCTAAAGCAAGGAATATTTTAACAAGTATTTTGCGTGATTAAAATAAGGAAAATGAATGGCATTTGTTGACGAGGCTTCCCAAGGCAATGATTTGTCTCCACTTGGAATATAGGTCCCTAGTGTTTGCCAGGGTTGGCAACATGTTCCGATTCTCTGGAGTGTCTACAACATCATACCATCAGATATATACGACATATTCCATGTTGTTCCCTCTGGATTAAATCGGCTGTCTACTCGCCAGATTGCAACAGTTGCTTCCGTTGCCTACAGATTATGTTTTAAGGGTGTTTGCCCCACCGCAATGCTTAAATACCGCCCTGTGCTATGGCTGAACAGATTAAACCTGCGACGATATACATTCACATTAGACCCTCTGCATAATCACATTGCTTTCTGCAGTCCTAAATATGCTGCCTCAGAATTGTGTGAATGAACATGTTTCACTGTCACATTTTCCTAAGTTCTGTATTGGCTATTATGAATGTTCCTAAGTGTTATGCATTCCCTAATTAGCTTAGTAACCTCTGTCTATTGCTAGTGGTTTTATGATCATGAGGGAGAAACATGATTAAAAAAAAAAAAAAAATGAACATTCAACATACAAATCTGTTTACACAAAATCTTTTAATCAAATGACAAAAAAAAAAAAAAAATGGTTGACATTTTTAAAGTGAACATATACATGTTCATCTTACCATGAACGATTATTTATAGACAGATAATTCCTTTAATAAAATTTCAATCCAAAACCAAACGCTTCTGTCTATAAAGAACTAAACATTTAGAACACACAGGGGAAGTTTAATCATATTTTATGTTTACTCTTAAAAGTAATCTGATTTCTTTTTGTTTGCATGCATATGTAGTCAAGAATTTGGCGTTTATTAAAATACATTCAATGTTATGGAGTGTGTGGTCTGTTTAGTCGAAATGCTTGACTTATTGAGAGTATGTGTTTTAATTGAAATGTTAAGTTTATTAAATCTAAATAAAAGTTAATTTTGCCCATGTATCCACTATTTTGACTGTGCAAAAATAAAACATATTTAACATCACGATTATAACAAGATGTATAATTGGAGGTGTGCATTTTGGATTGTAAAGAAAGGAATCTGACTAAATGTCGACAAATTTAGTGTTTTTTTAAGTGGGAGAGGGATAGTGTTCAGTTATCATGAGATGATGATTCTAGGCTTTACCTCCTCCTTAGGAGGAGTGTAGTAAAGGTTCATTATATGCATACAAGCAAAACTATGCTACCCCTGGGCGCATGTTTTGCTTGTATGCATATAATTTTGATACAACTAAAAAAAATTTTAAAAAATAAAAATAAAAAATAGTTATGTTTAGAGTTTCACGGCAACCCATGGTTTAGTTATGATAAATCCAAGTTAACAAAACCCATTTAAAACCATAAAAACCAGGATACATTACTAGTTTTTTTTTTCTTGTTGCAGCAAAATTCAATAGATTGCACTCTGGTCTTAATAATTGAGATATCTAATCAATTTTTATTACGTTTGCTTTACAGCATATCAATCATCTATGGATTATTTTATGTCAAATAAAGTTGTCAAATTCTATTAAATACAATAATTAGGATATATTACAAAGGGGACCTTCATTAGCATTTTAAAAGAATAAAAACACTATCCCCAGAATACAATGCTCGTAGGGAAGAATTTTACAAAGAAAAGGGGGAGGGGCATTACTCTCAGAAAACACTACTCATAAAAAAAAAAAAAAAAATTACTCTTTAACATTGGTAATTTTTGCTGTCAACCATCATTTTTCTAGTATTTATTTGAACAGAAAAAAAAAAAAATCAAAAGAAAAGTATAATTTTTATTTTCTGAACCAAATTGAATAGAATAATATGGTGGGAAATAAACTTATACACACTTGGCCATGACGTGATCAGATGATTGATCAGAATGGGCCAATATAGAAGAATGGTTTATTTAGTCACCAGGATCACTGGTTGCCACCCATTGCCTACAGGAAGTCTCATTTTCAGAATGGAGGGGAGGCAGTTAACTTTTTGCATGTAGTTGGAGAATTTGTGCTCCTCTCTGCTACGATTTTTTATAAAAAAAAAATAAAAATAATGTGTGAGAGACTTGCATTAAATACTCCCATGACAGATATGGCACAAACAGCTGTTGGGTACTCCTAAAATCTTTTTTTTTTTAATTCTTAATTATTTCCTCTTCAAGTGTAAATCAGCCTTTTACAAAATGGCAAACATATGGCAGCTAAGTGTTAAGTAGAAGAGAAAAAAAAATCCATAATGGCCATTTAACGAGCGAAAGAGACAAAGAAGTGGAACAGCACGTGTGAGAGGATTATATTTTGTTTCATTGAAATATTGAGAAAATTAGTCATCCACCTTGGTTTCACATTTTTTGATTTAGTTTTTGAAACAGATAAAAAAAAAAAAACAGTAATTAAAATAGAATCAACAGTCGATGTTCGTTTGATAAGCTGAAATAGCAGTGGCACAGAAATGTCGCCAGCAAAATGGAAGGAACTTATGAGCTGAATAATTAATGATGAGCTTAAAGATATAGAGTTCTCATGTGCATTTGGGGGGGGGGGTATAGAAAATAAAAAAGAATGCAAAGGTTTCTTTTTTTTTTTTTTTAAAGTAAAAGAAAAATAGATATACTTGGCTTTCCATACACAACTAATATACAGAACACTGCTTTTCTAAGTAGAAATCACTAATTGTAATATAAAATTGTTTATTTTCTATCTACTGTTATATAAAAGGAACTTTGTGTGTGAGAGTTTGTTCCCTATGGACTCCAAAACAGATGGGCTGATTTTTATGAAATTTCACACAAATGTACTTTACGTATCTGGCAGTGATATTAGATAGATTTTTGTATTAGAAAAGGTGAAACGATCAATGTATTTTTGGTATAACTACGTAGCCTTGTGGTTCTGTTTGGCAGCATATCAGATTAATACTTGCAATGTGCATTCATGGCTGGATAGCCTGAACAAGCGGCAGATTTGTTACAAGCATCCTCCCAGATGGATAACCTAGACTTGTTACACGTGCTGACATGCACTCATGCCATTTTAAAGAACTGCACAGGAGTTCTAGAGCAAGCTGCATTAGCTGCACGGTCGACACAAATCACACCTATGGAGATGGATACTTCACAGCAGTGTTATAATTGTAATGTACTCAATCATACGTCAAGCAATTGTCTACTTGATAGTGTGATAAGCAGAGACGTAAGTGTCAAGCCTCGGAAAAATATCATATGCTATCGATGTCAATGGTGTAGGCACAATGTTCGATTTTGTCCGGGAAACGAGCAAGGGGGCGAGAATTCAGCACCAATCTCATTCCCCAAACTGGTGTAAATGATGCCAAATTGCCACTGAGAAGAGCAACATACAAGCCATTCATCAGAGCATCTATGAAAGATAAACCCAACTGCAGCATCTGACGATGAATGACCAGTCGAAGATAAGAGTTGCCACATGGACTTAGTGTCGTGCACGTTTTGCATGCCCAGAGTATCAGATCAGTATTTTCTAGTGACCAGTGAGAGTCTGGTCACCCTTGAAGGGTTCAGCACTAGACGGTTAAGAGTGTAGCACTGCTGGGTTGCATCTATGATCCTATGAGCTGGGATCGACAAACAAAAATATGGTCTGTGAACCAGGATTGCGACAAATGCAGCCCAGAGGACATAGGGTTATAATATATAGCAGATGTGTTTAAGCACAGCGTATCCTAGAAGAAATAATTTGTCTCTTGTTATTGTGTTGTGGTATACATTACTCAGTAAATAATGCCCAATACCCAGGTAACGTTGGGTAGCCCTGCTAGTTTATAACTGAAACTGAAGTGCAGGCGGTGGTTGGGGATTGCAAAGAATACCAGTCTATAGATCCAGCCCCAGTGTATTGAAAACCAGGTAAGCTTCACGTCCCAGAAACCTGGAGCAGGGCTCCTATGGATATAATCGATTTCGGCACACAGTTTTACTTGACATTGATAGACTGTGGCTCTAGCCGTTTTGGGAGGCAGTTGCACTGACAGGATTTTGCTAGCGACATTAAGCAGTTGGAGAGTATGTTCTGTGAAAGGGGGGTCGCTGATTGAATTGCTTGCAGATAATAGTGCGGTGTTTTGCAGAAAGACATTTGATGACTTTACACAGATGTGGGGCATGAATATTTGATTTCGGTGAGCCCAAGTACCCTCTGGAAACAAAATAATCAAGAGGTTCCACAATGAAGCGCATTATGGCAAAAACAAGATGCATGATCTTAGAGGCAATGTACTGACACAATGTCACGCCTAAAGACAACAAGATTGCAATGACGTCACCTGCGAATGTGCTATACATGATAGAATCAATAGGGTATCGAAGTGATGGTGCCCAACACTACAATTGCTAATCTTTACAACTAGAGAGATGCTGTTTGGGTGAAGAATCTGCAGGGAAGATGTACGTCGCAGTTCGGCACAGGAATGGTGACAAAAATCGATAGCCAACACTCGGTCTCAGTTTATGGAACATGACACCACATAAAGGATATGGACCTAGCGTGCTGACATAATTGCATAATCAGTGACGAAGCCCCATTGTTGTATGAACAACCAGATGAAGAAAGCTCTTCAGAAGATGATGCACCCAAGGATCCAGAGCAGAAAGAGTTTTATGATGCGATAAACGAAGGCATTACTGAGGAAGTTCTTGAGCCTGTATCATTAAGGCAAAGTACCAGAAGAAAACAGCATGCCCAACATTGTTATTTGTGTGATCTCAAGATCAGGGAGGAGTGTGACAAGCATGCATGGAAGCGCACAAGAACTGTGTGCTAATGTAGGAGTTGGGCCATCCTACAGCGAAAAGTGAACCAGGACCTTTCGATTAAAAATCCAAAGTTTACTAATGAGCTACATCCATCCTACCCACAGTGACAATTGAGTTTCGCCCAACGACTGTAAAAAATAATCCGATAAGTTATTTGGAGGCAGCTAAAAAAAGATTGCTTTGTGTTACTGCATTCGTGATAGTGTCATGGTGTGTCAATTCCACGGTATTGTTCAGGACAGTGTCAGATCGTGTAGTGTCGAATTGTCGGAAGTGTTCAGGATTGCATGAACAAACTTGTTCATAACTGTGCTGCCACGTGTAATATAAATATATATACATATTTATCGGGGTTTTTTTTGGAGGGGGGGCGCTCTCTCTTCCCTCGTGAAGCTATAGAATAGCTGGAAATGTCCTTTCAATTATTAAATCTTTTCTCTCTGAGAGGCTTATAAGAGTAGTCGCTGATGGGCAGAAATCAGAGATGTAATATTAATGCTGGTGTCCCTCAAGGTTCCATCCTGATCTTTATCAATAATCTCAAATCACATCCTAAGATCATTCGTTGGCATTTATGCAGATGACACCACAATCTATGGCAACACTTCAAAGGCCAACAATGACCAATATATTTCTCTCTACTGATCTTGAGAACATGGTACAATGGGGAAAAAGGTGGCTGGTTAATTTAAATGCATCGAAAACCAAGCTTCTCTCCTTTTATCATAATCACTTTGAACCTCCCATCATGACCCAATTGAAATGAATAGCTCTCATCTTGGGAAAGCTCCACTGACCATCACTCTTGATCTGAAATGGAACACATACATTAAATCTATTGCCAAGATCGCTGAGGTATCTCACTGCCAATTCAATCATTTATCTGTATAAGAACCAGGCATCCCCTAAAATGGAGTATTGTTGCTACATTTTTTATAGTATTAAAAAAGCTTCAACCAGAACTTGCTCCCATACTTACGAAACTGTTTAAGCGCTGCCTTAAGGAGAAGTGCTTTCCGACTCCCTGGAAAACCTCATCAGTTTGCCCTGTATTTAAGAATTCAGGTGATAAGTCATCTCCCTCTCAGTACAGACCAATAAGTCTCCTGTGTGTTATGAGTAAGTTGCTGGAATCAATATTAAATAGAGAAATAGTCAACCACCTCAGCAGAAACAACCTTCTTAGTGACACACAATATGATTTCCGCTCTGCAAGATCTACCGCAGATATGCTGACGGTTATATCTCACAGGATTAGTGAATCTCTTGACAAAGGCTTCCTTTCTAGGGCAATTGCTCTTGACATATCAAAAGCCTTCGACAAGATATGGCATAAGGGTCTACTTCACAAGATTTCCAGCTACGGTATAACTGGAAATGTTTTCTCAATCATTAAATCATTTCTCTCCGATAGGTTCATAAGAGTAGTGGTTGATGGACAAAAATCAGAGGCCTGCATTATTAATGCTGGAGTCCCTCAGGGGTCCATCCTGGGTCCAACTCTCTTCCTGATCTACATCAATGACCCCCCTAAACACATACTTAAATCATTCGTTGACATCTATGCTGATGACACGACCATCTACGGCAACACATCAAAGGCTGTAAATGACAAAGTTCTCTCTGATTCTCTCTCCTCTGATCTTGAGCGCATGGTTCAGTAGGGGAAGACGTGGCTGGTTACCTTTAATGCGTCTAAAACCAAACTCCTATCCTTACATCATCAACGCTCTGATCCCCATCTGGCATCAATTGGGATGGATGCCTCTCGTCTGGGAGAGGCCCCGTGTTTTGACAAGCTTCTGGGTTTGACCTTTACTCCTGATCTGAAATGGAACACGTACATCAAGTCTGTTGCCAAGGTCGCTGGAAAGATGGTGGGATCCTTCTACCAATCCAAAAGATATCTCACTACTGATGCAATTCTCTATCTATATAAAAGCCAAGTACGTCCAACGATGGAATACTGCTGCCATATCTGGGCAGGAGCTGCTAAAAACAGCCTATCCTGCCTTGACAGAGTACAAAATAGGCTTCGTGGCTTAGTGGGGGATGCCCTTTTCTCTACCTTGCAACCTCTCTCCCACAGAAGAGACGTTGTGAGCCTATCCTTGTTTTATCGTTATTTCCATAGCAGGTGCTCGTCTGAACTCCAATCTCTGGTCCCCCCCCCTCGCCAATCCTTCACGAAAAACACCCGTCTAGCCGAATCCACTGTGAAAAATTTCCCCCACTCTTTATCTGTGCCTAAATCAAAATGTGTATTCCATGAACATAGCTTCTTTCTTAGAACTGCACGCCTGTGGAACTCTGTTCCGTCTGCCTGCTTCCCACCTGACTACAACTTGGATGTGTTCAAGTCCAACGTTAACAATTTCCTAATGAACCGCCCCCTTAAGTAAACACTTCATCAAATCTCCACACTAACGTAATGTACTTGCAATAACCCTTATCCCTGAGTGGCTTCCGGGCCTTGATAAGTGGTGACCACTGTGTAAGAAAAAAAAAAAAAAATCTAACCAGGAGCTGCTCGACACGTGCAGTCCAGCCTTGACAGAGTTCAAAACCGGCTTCAAAACTTAGTAGGTAATGCCCTTTTCTCTTCCCTGCAACTATTTTCCCCACAGAAGAGACGTTGTGAGCCTGTCTCTGTTCTATCATTATTTTCATGGCAAGTGCTCGACTGAACCCCAATCTATGGTTCCCCCCCTTGCCAAACTTTCACAAAAGAAAAAAAAAAAAAAATTAACTAAACCACAATATGATTTTCATCACTCTCCAACTCTGCCTAAATCTAAACGCAGATTCCATGAACAAAGCTTCTTTCCCAGAACTGCCCGCATGTGGAATACTGTTCTGCTGGCCTGCTTCCCAGTTGAATACAACATGGTAGCCTTCAAATCCAATGTAAACAAGTTCTTGTTGAACCGTTCTCATAAATAATTAAATTCTACCCAATTCATTAACCCTTATCCTTGAATGGTTTTGATAAGTGGTGGCTCAAGTTAAAAAAAAAGAAAAGGTTCTTTAATATGACAGAGGTGCGTTCAAAATGAATGTATCTGTTTAGAGCACAATTAAACCAGGATACTTAAAATTTGCATTTTAAACTTTAATTCAAAAATAATTTTATAAAATCAACAGTATCACAAATTTAGTATTCAAGTTGGTCAAACCTGCAACTCTCAAAGTTATGTAAACAATTTAAAATCAGATGTTTAAATGAATGTTCAATCCAAGAAATAAAACATTCAAGTCATTAAATTATCAAAACTATTTCTTTGATGTTCTAAAATGACTGCATCATTTAACAATTATCACACAAGTTATTAAACCACTTGTTGCTATGAGGATGTATTGAATTTTAGATTAGTTTCAAATATTTCAATAAACATTAAAATGAAAATCATTCAATGAGAAAGTCTTCAAATGATTTTGTAAATCTCAAAAGGAAAACTAACAAAACTCCTCTTCAGTTACTCCGTGCAATTCACACCAACAAATCTTAGCTTCCATGTTTTTTCAGTTGCCAAACACTCAACTGTGTCCTCTCCAATTTGTCCTTCTTGAAACAACTATTCCCCTCATATGTAAAGTAATGCTACACAAAAAGAATCCAGCTACAAACAAATTTTTTACTTTTTGTTTCGATTCCCATATCTGACATGCCAAACAGATGCACTGCTGCGTGTGTAAATAGTTTCTGCTATTACAGAATTCAAAATATGAATTTGGAGGATCTGGACAAAAATCGTATCTCAAATAAGAATGACTTATAAGAATGCATCTATTCAATCTGTGCATCTAACAATGAAAAATGACGTTTTAAACTGACGTATGAAAAACCAACAGATAAATCTTCTCCATTACCAGGATGCAACTAAAGATGGTGTCAATCTCTTTTACCATATGCGAAATCAGCCAGGAATCTTGTTCGTCTATATAATTTTTTACAAAATCTTTCAAGAAAACTACTTGCCAATCAATAATAGTATTGTTATATATATATATATCTATATTTATATATCTATAAAAACAGAGATGTGTGTGCCACAGACGATTTCTGATTGGTTAATCCAATAATCACATCTCCTAAAAAACTATGGTTCCTATGTTCTTAAATTTACCATAAAATATTATGCCCTGATTTATTGTCCATCTTGGAAGGGTCTATTTTTTTCCTAACTTGCCATTTACAAATTACAAAATTACGAAACTTACACCAGCCATCACAATCCAACCTCCGACACCACGTCCGCCATTCTGGTGCTAGCCACACACACGTACACACAACACGAAAACAACTATTAGTACTACTACCCAGCACACGCGCACACACACACACACACGTTCACGACCGTCCTCTTTAAAACACGTTCTTTTGAAGAGACAATTTTTTTAAGCTGTTGACACACATGTTTTAAAAATCTAGCAAAAATTAATTTTCCTGAAATTTTTCAATATTTAAAAATAAATTATGCCGGCTGATAAAATTTTAAAACTTTTTTTTAAAGCTAGAAAGATAAAATTGAAAAATACTTATTGTTATATATATATATGAAACTAAACTAAAAAAAAAAAACATGCGTTCACTCGTGGTCTTATAGTTCATTTCGGGTTTGTATTACTGTACACATAGATTCGAAAAAGTTGTCAAAAAACAAATATATAACAAATAAATGTTATCAAAGGCAAGATAAGTTACTTTTCTACCAAACTGGATATATTTTTCGTGTTTTTATTCAATGTAACATATTTATTCAGCTCGAAAAACGAGTTTGTATTACTGTACACATAGATTCGAAAAAGTTGTCAAAAAACAAATATATAACAAATAAATGTTATCAAAGGCAAGATAAGTTACTTTTCTACCAAACTGGATATATTTTTCGTATTTTTATTCAATGTAACATGTTTATTCAGCTCGAAAACCATACAGTGTTTACCGATGTATTGGAAAATTCAAGATGGCGTCTGACTCCCTCTTTAACACGGTAAGTTTGGGAAAAGGTGTTATAAATAAAAAACTAGAAAAAATACTATTAAAAACCCGCCGAATATATGTCAACCTATGTCACGGGAACATATATTGAGCGAGTTTTTAACAGTATTTTATCCAGTTTTTTATTTATAACACCTTTTCCCAAACTTACCGTGTTAAAGAGGGAGTCAGACGCCATCTTGAATTTTCCAATACATCGGTAAACACTGTATGGTTTTCGAGCTGAATAAACATGTTACATTGAATAAAAATACGAAAAATATATCCAGTTTGGTAGAAAAGTAACTTATCTTGCCTTTGATAACATTTATTTGTTATATATTTGTTTTTTGACAACTTTTTCGAATCTATGTGTACAGTAATACAAACCCATTAAAAATATTGTTTTTGATTTTGAAAAAATATTGTGGTTCATTTGTATTTAAAAATATTGTGGTTCATTTTGATTAAAAAATATTCATTTTGATTAAAAAAATATTAATTTTGATTTAAAAAAAATATTGTTCATTTCGATTAAAAACATTCATTTTGATTTAAAAAAAAATTCATTTTGATTAAAAATATAGTTTAATTTTTATATTTGTTTATTGTCTTAACTCATATCAAATGTTTTGCTTGTGTTCTGCTTCAAATATTCATAATCTTACATGCATAATTTTCATTTAATTATATTAAATAAACTTCAAGTTTACTACAAATCAAATCGTGTTCCTTCACTTTTTTAAAATGTAATTTATAAGTAATTAAAGAACGCATTCTAATCTTTAAAATCTATAATACAACGAAATATTCAATTGCTTATAATACTTAAACAAACAACTTGTGTTTTTTTTATTATTTTTTTATTATTAATATTAGATGAGTTTCAGTATAAATCATCGTGTTCTTTATTTCAATCCAATTTTGAAATTTTGTAACGCTGTCTGTAAAAATTACTGTTCATTATTGACAGTCTAAGAGTTCCACATATCTTGCTTGTTGGGACCTCGGCGATGACGTCATTTTTTCAGCTGGCCGGCCATCTTTATAACGAAGGCCACGCCACCATCCCCCCACCAAAAGGGGAAGCCTGGCATTTTCTCACCCGAAAGGGGGGAGCTTGGCAGTTTCTCCCCCCAAAGGAGGGAGCCGGTGTCCCCCCCCCCAAGGGGGGGGGGGCGAAGAGGCCAGGAGGAGGTGACTTTTTTCTTTGGGGGGGGGGGGGGGGAGAAGCTTCCAGGCACCCTCCTCCCTGAAGGTGGGGTTGGGGATTATCTCTCCCTGAAGGGGGGAGGCCGGCACCAAGCATGTAAATCCAGAGAGGTGACTTTTTTTGTTACCCCTCGGAGTGGGAAGGGGGCCGATCACCCAGGCAACGCCGGGTAACCCCTGCTAGTATATATATATATATATATATATATATAAATAAATAAATAAATAAATAAACTTAAGTTCTTTAGAGTTAATAAATGCAAGTTAAAATATTACTGAAGCTTTGGAACCAGAAAATGTTTGTTATCATATATAGCCTTGCCCCCAAATCAGTAAAGATATAAGCCAGACAGCCAGACATTAGAAAGAAAAGAGAAAAAAATGTTAGTAATTGACTGCATTATATCAAACTGGAACAGCAATTATGAAAGGATATGTTCACCAAATTAGTGAGGATTGTTGGTGGATAAAAAAAAAGAAAAAGAAAAAAAAAGGGCAATTAAATCTCAAGGGAATTTTTTCTTTTAAATTTGTTACCAAGCAACACTATTCATGTAATTTTGAAAACTTATTTTTAGACTACTAAAATGCTAGATATACGGGTGTATCGATAAAAATGGTTTTGGGTATGAACTTCAAAAGCATCCAGTGTGGCGTCCTAGAAATAGGAGTTTTAGGAAGTGTGGAGTCAGTCTTTAATTACCATTGCTCCAAGGTCCATGTTGATTTGGAGTGGTAGTAATTGACAGGGTTCCATTTATTGATTCAATAAATTTTGTTCAGAACACATCACTAAAATTCCTTCAAACATACTTAAGAAAGGAATTCACTGAACCAATCAAAATCCTTACTCTCTCAATCTTTTTATTTATTTATTTTTTTTTTTTTCTGACTACCTCATTTTCAATTCTATCAACTACTTAAGTTCCTCCTAACCATCCCGGAAGCTTTGGGGAGTCATGCTTTAGTTGCTATTATTCCCAGACACGAACGAGCGAGAGTAACTGTCAGCATCTGTGGGCTAAATAGTTTGTATACGTATGTGACATTTTACAAACAAAATCGTCTACAAAACCTGTTAAGCTTCAATATAAAATAATGCAACTAGGGTTAACTTTCCTTGACCTTTTTGGCTAGGAGCAAAGTGTAGTATTTGTTCTCATATTTCATTTCATCTTTTCTATCCAGAGTCAGAAATCCTTTTAAATTGAAGCAATTTAATTTTTGTTCAAATTCAGAATGCCTCCTTTTTGGGGGAGCTAGATTTTCCCTATATTAAAAGATGACCATGTGTCTATTTTGCCCTCTTGTAGGGCCAAATAAATAGGAGCTATGGTTGACATGCCATAAGACTAAACAACAAAGAATAAAAAGTGACTTGATAATAGTTTGGCATGCACACCATAAATCTAGCAACATGGAATAAACGTGCATATTACATTGAGGCACAAGAATTGTTACATTTGGTGAAAAGAAGCAATCAGTCATTTGATATCATTAATTAAAACAATGATCACATTGACCGAAACTGAATAACGGAATATCACAAACAGAAAGCTTCACATTCTTAATCAATTAATAAATAATTTGAGTTAATTCAAAATAAATATTTCACCATTTCATTGACATTAATGGAAGAAAAAAAAACAAAAAAAAAACAGGAAAATGTTAAGCGGAGATGAAGGTTTTCTCTAAACTTTTTTCCATAAATTATAAATAAATATAATCATTATTGCAATCCTTTCTAAAAAAGAAGAATTAAGGGCGACTTAATTGAGCCGTCAATATAATCAGTTTTGTAAACATGAAACAATTAGCAAGAAAGATTTTAAAAACTAAAAGAAACTACCCAATTAGATTTTATTTTTCCTAACAGAGTAATGCACTTTTGGAAGAAATTTCTCCTAATCAAATTTAAAACAATAGAAATCATTTTAAATATACACTGGATGAATTTAAAAAAAAATCGATTAAGAGGGGAAGGGGTAACACCTGATGAAATGTTTAGACAAGTTTCATCAGCAGATGTTTTTATTTTAAAGTTGACAGAAGATTATGGATTTAAACCAGAGATGACAAAAAAGGCATTTCTATAAAATTTTCAAAAATAATTCTGTGTACAAATAAAATTGTATACATTTTTAAGTAAAATAAATTATTAAAAAATAGTTTATAAAAAAGGAAAATGCTAATGAATATATTTAAGTTTCAAAATCATATTTAAAAAATAATTATTTCATAAAAAAAAAATGCCTTCTGGTTCTTAGTTTATTATTTATAAATTTAAATGTTCAATAAACACAAAAGTATTTATGGAATTTAAATTTTAACATTTTATAAGATATCTGACAGATTTTATTGCAACAGATTTTTCAAACATTCCTAGATTGAATAATCTTTCTAAAAATGTAAATACATTCTTTAAAAAACATAAAAAGTAAATATTGGGGGAAGGGGGGGGGGCAAAGAAGGAAACAAAAAATTAAGTATTTTTACTTAGGCACCATTGGATAGATACAGCTAATCTATTTATATATCTAGAAAAGTAAGAATGTGTGTATAAGGACAACTCTCAACCTATATACAATAAATTTTTGATATACCGATATGAAATTTAGTATATAGGGTATTCAGACATATCGAAAACTTTAATCAGTTTTAATCTGGGAAAATTCATATCACTTGACCAATCACTATATTTGTGTACAGCCTAGCATTCATATCACTTGACCAATCACTATATTTGTGTACAGCCTAGCATTCATATCACTTGATCAATCACTATATTTGTGTACAGCCTAGCATTCATATCACTTGACCAATCACTATATTTGTGTACAGCCTAGCATTCATATCACTTGACCAATCACTATATTTGTGTACAGCCTAGCATTCATATCACTTGATCAATCACTATATTTGTGTACAGCCTAGCATTCATATCACTTGATCAATCACTATATTTGTGTACAGCCTAGCATTCATATCACTTGACCAATCACTATATTTGTGTACAGTCTAGCATTCATATCACTTGATCAATCACTATATTTGTGTACAGCCTAGCATTCATATCACTTGACCAATCACTATATTTGTGTATAGCCTAGCATTCATATCACTTGACCAATCACTATATTTGTGTATAGCCTAGCATTCATATCACTTGACCAATCACTATATTTGTGTACAGTCTAGCATTCATATCACTTGACCAATCACTATATTTGTGTACAGCCTAGCATTCATATCACTTGACCAATCACTATATTTGTGTACAGCCTAGCATTCATATCACTTGACCAATCACTATATTTGTGTACAGCCTAGCATTCATATCACTTGACCAATCACTATATTTGTGTACAGCCTAGTATTCATATCACTTGACCAATCACTATATTTGTGTACAGTCTAGCATTCATATCACTTGACCAATCACTATATTTGTGTACAGCCTAGCATTCATATCACTTGACCAATCACTATATTTGTGTACAGCCTAGTATTCATATCACTTGACCAATCACTATATTTGTGTACAGCCTAGTATTCATATCACTTGACCAATCACCACCAAACTGTAAAAATACTGGTCATGGTATCATTTAGAACTGATTCAAGTTTGGGATATCTCTGAAAACAGAAAAGAGTCACATTTGGCATTAATTGTGAATCTGTTCCTCAGAAATTTGCTATGTGGCCCATATTGCAGCCAATGTAGACTGCATTTTATATAAAATTGTCTTTGAGATGGGCATATTTGCTGATTACACCATGCTCTATAATAGGCACAAGAGGAAAACAAATGAACACATATCTAAGGAAATAGCACACACAGAGGAAACCCTCCAATCTGTAGCGGAATGGGGACAAAAATGGATGGTCACATTTAATGCTGTCAAGACTAAGCTTGTCTCCTTTAATAATTACAAGAAACCTTCTCAACCACCAATAGCTATGGCTAAAAATACATTACCTGAAAGTACTTCTTTTAAGCTCCTCAGCTTAACGTTCACAGGGAACAGGACACGGCAAGGAATGTGGGCTCTCTCTACCTTCCTAGGAAGTTACTTACGCCTGAAAATATCCTGTACCTCTATAAGGCCACCATTTGCCAATGTATGTAGTATTGTTGTCACATTTGGACTGGTGCACCTGCTACTAGTCTTTCCCTCCTGGACAGGGTTAAAAAAAGTAACCAACCTGATAGTTCCCAAGTTGTCATCCAAGTTTCAATCTCTGTTCAATCAACGAAATGTAGCATCCCTCTGTCTGTTTTACAAGTATTTTAATGGTGAATGCTCAGACGGACTACAAGCCCTTTTACCCCCTCAACATAAATACCCCTGACAAACTCAAGAAGCAGCAAAATCCCACCCCCACACACTAGAGATCCCTAGATGTAAGAAGGTCTACTCTAGTAGTTTCTTCCCCTGAATTGCTAGACTCTGGAACTCCCTTCCGGGTTCATGTTTTCCCAACTGTACTGACATGCAGAAGTTCAAGTGTAATATGAATAAACATCTGGTTGCTCGACTCCTTATATAGTATCCCTGCATTTTTTGTCCGTGATAGTAGCCCCCTATATAAAAGTGGCACTGTGCCTTGTTTGGAGTGAAAATGGAATAAAAAATAAAAAATATGACCTTGCCGAGACTAGCCAAGATGGAAGTTCTAAGGAAATTTCAACTTCTAATGTTTCAAATTTGCTGTGTGGTTCCAATGCTATTTCATAACAGTAATCCCCATGCAAAAATGGCAGTTTAATCACATGTTTACATGACATAACTTTGGAAATACTTCATACAATATGGAAACATAAAAACTTTGGCCCATCCTTATGTTGTCAGATGAATGCATGCAGTTTCACAATTGATTTAGGTTTCTTGTTTAGGAAAGTTTTCAAAATTTTCATCTTTAATAATTTACGAGGGGTGTTCCAAAACTAATGCCTTCTATTTTTTATTTCGTCCGAATGGATCAGAGGATATTGTGATCCGCATTGTTATGATGACTGAACCTATATATTTATGACCTGAAAGTTTCATCTCTCTGTTGTAGATACTGACAGTATGAAACTAAGAAAGCAACCTCTATCATAGATGTCACTAGAAGTAGAGATGTGTCATTGAATTCCTTGCAAAAGTGCATTGAAAATGGTGGTGACTATGTAGAAAAATAAATTCTGGAGCAGAAAAGATCACTCATTTTAATGATACCACTCCAGCTTTTGTGGCTCTTAAGCTCTTTACTTTTAGAACAACCCTCATATCTACTGAAGAAAAGTTGGTTTAGAAAAGTGTAAAAAACGTTCCTTGCTTACAAGCATCAGCTTAGTTATATCAGTTAATTAAAAAAAAAGTTTTAACACAAAAAACATATTTCTGACATGAATTGATCCATTACAAGATTCTACTAAATATAATAATAAAGTATACACATTATTCACACAAGATATAATATTCACTTTATATGGATCATAATTAATATTCACTTTATATGGATCATAATTAATATTCACTAATTAGATAATAAAGTCTCCAAATTTTTAAGCTGTCGGCCACTAAAGCTACTATAACTGCTGCCACTGTAGTCATAGAGACGACATGACCGAAGGAAACCAGTTGCTTTGGTAACTTATTGATTATTTCAAAATATTCAAGGTTTGTTTTTGTAACTTTTTCTTATTGTTTTCTCTTTATATCAAGACTGTAAACACTGGCTGCTGATACATTATAATCTAAACCAGTATGGATACCTGGTATTGCCCAAGAGTGGATAAAAAGCTGTGTACTTTTACTCCCATTCATGATCACCTAGATAAGCATTGTTATTTTTATAATTTTATATTTTAATTTGTTTAGAAGAAATAAATTTAAAACTATTCATAAAAATATTTACTGTGATTTCTTGAAGGACTCCAGTTATTAATTTCGTTCCTGATCAACCCAAATGAATGAATAGTACTAACTAGCAGAACCTGTGGAAATTCCACAGCGGATTCTTTCATAATATATTGATGTTGGCATTCTGCAGATATTTTCTACTTAATTTTTCCTAAAATATTTCTATATATATTTCAACAGTTCATGCTTTTGTTAACTTTAAGAGAATCCTAAAAAATACTTTGTAGTGTTGTATGTAAAAACAATTTGATTTTAGCAAAAATATAGATTGAAACAAAATATTATTTAGTATTCATTTTATTCTCTTATAGTATCAACAAAAACATTAAATATAATCCTCTTATTCAATACTAGTAGGCTGCCTGGTATTGCCTGGTCATAAAATGCTTAAATATATTTTAACTTATGCAGATTTCATATTTATTATTACAGAAAAAATTCTGTATTATTATATTGTACCCAATATATAGTGATTTGAAAAGTAAAAAAGACTTTGGTGCCAATATCTAGAACTGAAACCAAAACATTTAGCTCTCCAGCAATATTCACTACCATATTTATATTTGAGCATTTGAACTTCTATTTCAAGTTTAATGAGTAGCAACTCTTTTAGCAGAAAATGTAATTTATGTATTCAGCTGTAGAAATTTGTTGTCTTCACACAAGGAATCATATTTTATCCTCCATTTTAATGCTGAACACAATAAAACAAGTAATTTAAACGGTTACAGAATCACCAACTATGTGTATGTGGGGGGGGGGGTCTCCTTTATCATACAATCATTGTAAAATAGACCCTTAGCTGGTATAACTGAAATTCATTGCAAAATGCCAAGTGACATTGTAAAAATTAGGGATTTCAGTTCCCTTGATTATATTAGGTTGAGAAGAAAGTTCTTGCAGAATTTTTAATTTTGATTTCAAATAAGTTTTTGTAATAATACCTTTGATTCAGATATCATTTTAAAGAACATTTTTCACTCTATCTAATTATTTAAATTACAATCATTTTAAAACAATTATGTATTCTTTTCAGAACATTGAATACAGATTTTTTTTTTAAAAAAAAAAGCATATTCACAGCACAATTTTCTTATTTTAATCCAAGCTAGGCCAAAAAACTGCTGAAACAGTTCGCAATACCAGCAAAGCATTTGTCCCAGGAACCATTACTGAACACACAGCACAATAGTGGTTTAAGAAATTTTGCAGTGGTGACGAGAGTTTTGAAGGGTCAGCCATCGGATGTTGACAATTAACAGCCTTAGTCGGAGCCAATCCGCACAACAATTTGTGAACTGGTTTCTGAATTAGATGTAACATATGCGACAATTTCCAACCATTTGAGAGAGATTGGAAAGACAAAAAAACTTGATAAACAGATGCCTCACAAATTGAACGACAACCAAAAGAAACGCCGTTATGAAGTGTCATTTTCCCTTCTTTTACGCAAAAAAACAGTTTCTCGGTCATGTTGTGGCTTGCAATGAAAAATGAGTTCTTTACAACAACTTGTGATGCTCAGCTCAATGATTAGATGCTGATGAAGCTCCACGACATTTCCCAAAGCTAGAGTTACACCAAAAGAAGATCATGCTGAATGTTTGGTGGTCTGCAGCCAATCAAAAACTTCGACAAAAATAGCCAACATTAGTCAACAGAAAAGGCCCAATTCTCCTCCACGACAATGCCAGACTCCACGTTGCTAAACCGACCCTGCAGAAATTTAACGAATTGGGCTACAAAACTGCCTCATCCACCACTCTCCAGGCCTTTCAACTACCGCCTACCACTCTTTCAAGCATAGACAACTTTCTGCGTGAGAAATGCTTCAAAAACCTAAGCAGTATTAAAAACGCCTTCAGTGGCTTCATCGGCACCAGAAGGCAAGATTTTTATGTTACTGACATAAATACACTTGTTTTGCGTTGAGAAAAATGTATTGATTCTAATGGTGCTTATTTCGATCAATAAATTTTTGTTTGAGCCCAGATATGTTCATCTGAATTTAAAAGTTGAAAACTGCAAAAACTTTCTTGTCAACTTGATAAATATCTGAGTAGAGCTTGGTAGTTTATACAAATATATATATATATATATATATATATATATATATATATATATATATTAGCAAAAGTACCCGTCGTTGACTGGGTTCAAAAACAGCCTACAGAAAATGGACTCTGATTTATGAAAGTATGATAGGTTATGAAAAGGGTTGTAAAGAGATAGCTTCGAATTTGGGGGTATCAAAACTAAAGCAAAATACGATAAAAGTAAAAATAAAATAGATAAACCTCATAATTTATTATACCATACCTGTTCACACTGAAACACTTATCACAATATTCTGTGGATCTATATTAAAAAACCTTGTTAAACTTTGTGACATATTTCCATTCTATGGAGGTCAGGTGCGAACGAACACCCTCATAATGTTATTATACCATATTTCTTCAAACTGAAACATAATTATCAAAGTATACTTACGCAGATAGATATGAAAAGTCTTTATTAAAGTTTGTGCCTATTTCCATTCTATGGAGGCCAGGCGCGAATGCAGACCCCACAATTTTATTATACCATCCCTATTTAAGTTAAAATATACTTATCAAAGTATTATTATGTACATCTATATCAAAAACACTTGTAAACGTTTTTTTAATTTCTAAATTTTTTTTCCCATACTTTGTGGACCAGGCGCATACGCAGACCCCACAATTTTAATGAATCATCATTATGCCAGATCAAACATACCCATTCCTGTGTCTCGATACATCTTCTATAATTATATGTGATCAGTTTTCTATAATAGTCAACCATATAGGAGTCTATTCGTGACCAGACACACACACACAGACGTTCAGCTTATATATATATATATATATATATATGGAAGTGGCATAATGTAATGGTTATGAGCTTGCACTGTGGATTTTGCATGCAGAGTTAGATTTTTGTCGAGGCTACTCCAGCACTTTCACTAATACCCTTGAGAAAGGTATGAACCCTAACCCTTCCACTTCCTCCAGCTATGAATTACTTAAAGTAGACTAAACTTGGTTGTGGACCTTGTAAAAGAGAAGGATAACTAAAAAATAACAAGGTTTCTTTGCTTATCCCAGCATTGTTCAACTTTTACTCGTTTCTCGACTCAAGCAATTTAGGGGAAGTATAGTTGAAGATTACACACTTTACTGTAGACTCTTCATACAGGCACCCTAAGATGGAAACATGAGGTGCCGTCAATAAGTTTCCAGATTTTATTTGTCCTGGTATTTTAATTTGTTGTAGACTCTTGAGAATTCAGCATATTATTGCTATACATACTATGAGATGACTGAGCAATTTTTATGATTTCAGGTTCAAATGAACAGCTACAGCAGGAATTGAAATACACTCTACTAAAGCCTGATTGTCACAGCTGATGAATTTCAAAAATGTAATCTGGACGTGACATTTTAGAAGAACGATATGCAATAAATTCTTTTTTAAACTTGAAAAAATGCCACAGAAGTGTATGGAATGCTTCAGACTCCTTTTGGACCATCTTGCATGAATCGAGCATCAGTTTTTGAATGGCATAAGAGATTCAAGGAAGGCAGGGAGTCTGTGAGGGATGATGAGAGGGGTGAGAGAAGTAAGGAAGTCAGAACAGTAAAGTTGATAGACCAAATAAAGAATGGATGAGGACCGTCGTATGTCTATAGAGATAATAAGTGCACATTTTTATTGGTGAGAAACTCAAGATGTAGAAGATTTGTGCAAAGTTTGTTCCAAGGGTGCTTCATCCTTGTCACAGACTGTTTGACCAAGATGGGCATCAAGACAATTCATCACCCTCCCTATAATATAGACCTTGCTCCTTGTGACCGTTGGTTATTCCCTACACCCCAGGAAAACCTTAGAGATTGTCATTAGAAGACAATTGAGGAGATGAAAGAAACTGTGCCAAGGATTATTGACATGCTCTTACAAAGGGACTTCCATGAGGCCTTTCAGAAATTGTTGGAACAGTACAACAAGTGCATTGCAGCCAGAGAAGATCACTTTGAAGGGGACTAGAGTTTCATGTGTATAACCAATAAAAGTGACCATACGAAAAAAAAATCTGGAAATTTATTGAAGGCACTTTGTATATTGTGTCTCAAGACTGAATGACAGCCTTTTATTTAGATAATTTAAATAAATTTTTATTTAGAGAATTTAAATAAAGATGTGTGTAAATCAAAACATATGCAGATTAAAATTAGCAATATTAGCATTTCCATAAAGACATTTCCATTGATGCTAAGAAAAGCTTAACCACAATCAACATAAAGTATTTGGCCAACACCTGCAATCTTCACAAAGATCTGAAAGGTTTAGAAAGGAAAGAAAAGCGGATCACTTCAATCTTATGCCTCTGTTGGAAAGGACAAGGTTTCTATGGAAAACAATAAATGGAACATTACGTGGTGTTTCATAAAACCATCAACATAACATTTTTATATATAATTACAGGCCCAAATTCTTATATATATTCATTTTTTCTTTTAACACAGTTATTACATTGTTTTGGACGATTAAAATAGCTTCAAACATTATTAGCAATGTCTACCCAGTCATTTATTTGTTATCATTTATGTTGGAATAATCATAGTAGTAGTAGTAGTATTTGAGTAATCACAGTACAGCATAATCACGCTGGATCACCGAAGTTAAGCAACATTGAACCTGGTCATTACTAAATGGGTGACCATTTGGGACTTCCAGGTGCTGTATGTGCTCTCCGCTTATCTTTGCATTGTTTCCAGTTGTCCTGGACTTCTTGCTACAGTGTTGATTCAAGAGAGGTGTGGTTGGCGATTGCCCAACACTTGCCTCACAGTTACACGCGCAGTTGCCCTTTGGTCTTTCAAGACTGTACAGAGGCATCAATATTTGAATAAATGTTTTAAAGCACAATGTAAATCAAAACTATAACGTCACACCATAAGTAATTATTTTCTAGCAATGTTTTAAGTCCAAATAAGTCAGTTGGTAAAACATCAGATCTCAATGTTTCCGTTTTGAGTGCACACCATTGCATCCATTTCATTTGTTGGAAATTTGTTTACTATTAATATTTCTGAAATTAGTTAAAATTTGATATTTCAAAATCAAATTCCATAATGTATTTTATGATAAAAATTTAGTGACAAAATCTCTAAAATTCTTTTGAGAAATAATTTGATATTGGAATGGATATTCAAAGCAACAAAATTACAGGAACAAATAAAATAGTTTATTTTATTTGTTGGTTCTAAAACCTAAAATTATACTGTTTTTTTTTTTTTAAGTTATCTCATCCTTGTATATTATATATGATACATTTAGGAAAAATGGCATTAGTGTTAGAAGATAAATGGCAAAGTTAAGGAGGAACCAAGCACTAGGAGGATATAAATACACATCATTCAATAAGTGTCATAGCTGACAGAAGATGCTTTGATGCTATAGATCAATTTGATTTTTATAAAGTACTAACCTTTAAATGGCAATTTAAGCTCAATTACATTAGTTTAGAAATTACAGTTATTTAAATAAACTTACTGTTCCACGTTTTTAAGACCTTGGAAAATTTTTAATTTCACACATTGATTAAGCATTGTGTTCTGATGAGTAAAAATACTATTCAAGCAAAGCAATGGCTAAGTTTTATTCAGATTCTAGTCTTCCGGAAACAGTTAAAGAGGAGGTGCTATGCTGGTTTTAAATGTGGTCATAAACGTTAATCGCTTAGTTGGCCAAATTTAGTAGTTGTCAGAGAAAACAAAGTCCACAAATTTGTTTTGGTAGATCGTAAATTTAAGTTGTGTGAGATAAAGATGCTGAAGTGTATTCACCATTTTGCATGAACGCTTGTCAATGAGAAAGAAGTGTATAACGCATTTACAGTCAATTAAAAACAGCAACACGTCAGAGCATCATTTACAACTGTTTCAATGCAATAACAAAAAGAGGAGGGGGGGGGGCATCAATATCTGACAATGGACGAAACTTGGATCCACCAGTTCACTCCAGAGTCAGATCAGTAGTCAGCCGAGTGGACAGCAACAGGTAGAAGCCAAGATGCAAACAAGGCAGAGTTTCGGCTTTCATATTTTGGAGATGCAGAATTCATTGATGCATTGAGTCATTACCAGTGAATATCATCATAACATTAGAGATGTTTGGGTTTTTTTACTCACATTCACCCCTAACAGTGCATATCGCCACTTGGACATAAGGGGCTACTATTTGGAACCATGTCTTAGAAAGATAAACAAGATGTTGGTTTACATTACATTTAAACTTCTGCATGTAAGTCAGGGAAGCAGGAAGGGAATTCCAAAGTCTAGCTGTTCAAGGGAAGAAACTATTAGAGTAGAAAGCTTTCTGGCATTTAGGGACCTTAGTGAAGGGGTGTGATTTTGCTGCTAAGCGAGTTTGTCGAAGGCGCACAAGCACAACACGGTCAGAGCACATTCCATTAAAATACTCCTAAAACAGGCACAGAAACACAACATTGTAGCAATGGGAGTTGGACCATATCTAAGATGGAGAGATTAAGGGTAAATGCACCAGCCCAGATGTGGCAACAATATTCCTTGCATGGGTGAGTGGTGGCTTTGTAGAGGTACAGGATACTCAAATGTGAGTAGTCTTCTAGCACGATAGAAGGAACCTACCTTTTTTGCAGCAGCCTTTGCAATGTCTTCAATATATTTGTTTCAGTTTATATTTACTGTGAACGTTAAACAGAGTTTGAAGGAAGAATAATTAGAGAGTTATTTGTCATTGATATCAGTGGTTGGGGAGGTTTCTTGTAATTGTTAAAGGAGAGCAGCTTAGTCTTACTAATATTAAATGTTACTATTCATTAGTAATACCAAACGACGTACCGTTTAGCGCTGGACAAGGCACATTTTGCGACAATCTGACAATCATAGTTTTTAAATCAGTAATTAATAGATTTTTCCCAAGTCAAATGGATTCAGAATAAAATTTTCTTAAAAATAGCATTTTAATATTTTTTGTTGTGATTTTGTAGATTCCAAGAAACTGCAATTTAATTTTGCCTATTAACTATGAAACACCCAGCCACGGCGTGTCTGCAAGCAGTAGATGACTTTTTGGACGCATGAGTTTTAAGTCTGTTCATATAAATACTAGACACAGAAGTTCTACTAGTCAATGACGTTTCATATTTTTAAAACAATAAGAGAAAAGAATAGTCTTTATCACGTGTGACTTGAACAAAATCCGTGCAACTTTCCAGTCATTTTGGAGTTGAGGCTTTCAAGTACAAAAATAAATCAGGATAAAAACTTCATTCAAACGGTATGTGATAGCCACTATTTTTATTTCTTGTTATAAAATTTGAAAAGAATTGGTTAAGAAATTTTGAGTGAGCACCAACATTTGTTTTCTGAGCGTCGTATGTCAAGAACAATGTGTGATGTAGTCATGTAAATTCATGACAGAACGATTTACAAAGTGACTTGTAGCAATAAAGTATACATTTTTAGTTTTAATTATTAGAAAGCATCAGTTTTTAATTATGAAAAGAAAAATATTTTTGGCAAAGTTTTATTTTAATGTTGGAAAAAATTTTTTTAAATATTCAATTTAAACAAAAACTTGAATAGAAAAATGTTTGGTGCTTATGCACTTATGTTACTGTCCTATTTTTTTTTTTTAAATAGTATTTTCAAGTTAAATTCAAGTTTCACAATATCGTTTTTTATTATTAAATTGTTAGGTGAAAATACAGAATAATTACAAAACACTCTCCCCTCCCGTATTATGACTCGATTTCTAAATAACATCATTTCAGTATGGTAACATAAGTGCATAAGTACCAAAAGTTTATTTGTATAAAAATAAATGAAAAACATGTTTAAATGGGATAGGAATATACGTATAATACAACAAATAAGACGTCCAAAAATGTTATTTTTTATACGTATTCATATTGTATTCTGTTAATTAATAAATATTGAACATTTTAATAAAATTGGTTGATTTCCTGAATTTTGATAAATTTTTTTTAAGTAAGGCGAAGTTGGGGGGGGGGGGCGACTCTAAAATAGAGTCTCAGAAACTTCTGTAACACTTTATTTAGAAACCCATTCTCAGCATGGAGATACGGTGTTTTATAACTATTCTGTACTTTCGCCTAACAATGCAATAAAAAAGGATATTGAAAAACTTTAATTTTAAAATAATATTACAAAAATAGCGCTGTAATTTTGTTTTATTTCGTTAAATTGTTTTTGTTTAATTCAAACGGCTACACTCGACACCACTTTTTTACTTGAGTAAAAAACGTTTTTAAAGGAGTTAAAACACAAACCACTTATCAAGTTAAGTAAAAGAAAAACTTATCTTGCCTATGGTAACATTTATTAGGTTTGTTTTACAATCTACAGAGGTATGAAAAAGTGGTCAAAAAACAAATATATAACAAATAAATGTTACCAAAGGCAAAATAAGTTACTCTTCTGCCTACTTCGATAAATTTTTGGTGCTGTAAATGCTTATTCCGTTTAAAAAACAGATAGTATAGACCGTTACATGAGAACAAGAAAAAAAAAATGGCCACAATGTCTCTTAAAAAGTTTCAAGACTCGACGATGACTTAAAAATAAAAAATTATACAAAATAATGGTAGAAACCCACCCATTAATTGTCACAGCAACTTAAAGCAGTTAAAATGAAACTTAATTATGCTAATTAGTTTAATGTACTTGAAAATATAATTCTAATCTGTACAAAATTTTTTTTCATTTGCTATGCTACAAGCCATATTTTGTTAATAATTTCTTTGAATTGTATCATGGTTGCCATTTTGGATTTTTCACGGTGTAATGATGACAAATGATAATCAGAAGAATATTTCGCATGATGATAAAACCTCACCTACCATTTTTTTTAGTTTTTATGAGGTTTCTACTTAAAGTTCTGAAAACAAAACTTAATTATGCTAATTAGTATGCTAATTAGTTTAATGTACTTGAAAACACAATTCTAACCCATACAAAAGATTTTTTAATTTGATATGGTGCAATGACGACAAACAATAATGTCCATCAGAATAATATTTCTCATGATGATAAAGACTTACCTTCCACTTTTTTTTTTTTTTAACTGTTTTTATGTTGTTTCCACTTAAAGTCGTTAAAATGAAACTTAATTATGCTAATTAGTATGATAATTAATTTAATATACTTAAAAACAATTCTAACCTGTATAAAATTTCCTTTAATTTGATATGCTACAAGCCATATTTTGTCAATAATTTCTTTGAATCGTGTCGTGGTAGCCATTTTAGATTTCCTGGTTGAATCTTGGATTTTTCATGACGTGATAATAACAGATGTTCATCAGAATAAAGCTTCATATGATGATAAAGCTTTACTTATCGTTTTTACTTAACTGTTTTTATGATGTTGCCACTTTAAGCCGTTAAAATGAAACTGAAATATGCTAATTAGTCCGGAAGTTACCAAGTGAGATGGTCGTAAATACAGCCATCTGAACCTTCATGGTATTATGATATGTCCAAAATTTCATCTGAATTTACAGCTTTTTAAAGATGGGTTAGTCTGTAAATTGTGCAAATTTCCTACCATTTTCAGTCACAAACTTTATATGCATTTGAATAGAACTGACTTAAGACAAATGTCCAGTGAAACAAGGCATTTTTTGATATTTTGATGGTCAAAACTTCAGTTTTAATGAACAAATTTTTAAAAATTAAAGATAATATTTCTTAGTTTTTATGCTATTTTCAATAATGCTTTATTTGAGTTTATTTCATGTAAAGAAAAAAATTGTTTGGTATTGCTATATTCATTTACGGTCCTATTCCACTACAGTCTGGAGGTCATTTTTTAATGATTCTGCCATTGTTTTAGATTTATATAAATTCGTTCTTCCCTCATGCAAGCTATAGAGCGCTGTATCAAATATACCCATCTCGGACACAATATTATCAGGAAGGTCAATGAATATCAGGAATAACAGCAGTTCAAGGGTCGACCCATGAGGCATTCCAGCATTAATGTTATGCTGTTTGGATGTAAGGCCATAAAAGACAACCTGAATGGTTGTATTGTCTAAGAAGAATATAATTATATTTAGCATTCATCCAGTTATTTTCATTAGCAGCCCTTCATGCTAGACTTTATCCAGTGCATGGTATATGCATTCAGAGATGACAAAATATCTGCAGTAGAATGACATTGCCTAAATCCATACTGTTTGTCAGAGAAAAGATTAGCTTTTGCAAGGTGGTGGAACAGTGCTTGATTGATTAAGGTTTCAAAGATTTTAACCAAGAGGGGGAAGGAGACTAGGAGGGTGATAATTGAGAGAGTCAATCCTTCCACCAGAATTTTTGTACACTGGTACCACAGAGGTCATGTCCCAGCTATTAGAGAAGCAAGATTGAGCAAGGCATTTATTGTAGAGATTGGAAAGTAGCTCAGCTAAGCAATTTTTAATTCAGGCCCACATACCTTGGAGGTGTCTAAGTTTTTTTTTTATAATATTCAGATTATCAAGTGTGGCTTCAGTCCGCATAGGGAAATTTACGAGGATTTAAAGAAGTTCATAAAATATAATCACAAATGAAGAAAAGAAAACTTCTTCACTATGATAATGCACCTTGTCGCAAGCTGATGACAAAACTACAAGAATTGCTTCCACACCCACTATTTTTTTAAATATAATCCTCAGTGATTACTATTTTGAGGCAGAAAAAAAGATGTCAAAGTGTTTAAAAACTTTTGGAATAAGTGCATCAGTGTAGAATGAGACAACATTAATAAGTAAAACAGAATTTTGCCTAGAAGTTGTCTTATTAGTAAGACTTGGAACTTATCGAGCAATGTGTCATGTTTTACTCAGAAGAAAACTTAAAATTAGTTAACAGAATGCGTCCATTGTTTTATTTGCAAATATTTGCTTGTCTTAATGAAAATATTTTGTCATCAGAAAAAGAAATCTTTCTTAATCTATTTTAAAATATTTTTTTTTACCTCAACTTTCTACAAAATTTCATTAAGAACATTGAGAGAGCATGGATAAGTATTGGGAATTGCATAATTTCTACCCAGAAATGATTTTTTTAATAAAATTTAATAGGAAAAATAAAAAGATTTCTCATAACTCTTGCAAAATTGAAAATAAAATTTAAGTCTACAAAAAATAAAAATATTGATTTGAAGCAGATCATGACTAAAACGTGTGAAATTGAAATCGAATTTACCACCTGTTTCTAAAGCTTTGTTTACGTTATCACCTGACAATCAGAAAAGGTATAATGTCAGAATAAATCAGGTGTTATTGACCAGAATGACATTAAACTGCATGTTTTATGCTGAATTTATCACAGTTCACAAACACAATATGTAAATAGCTAAAATTCAAATAAAAATTTTCTCCGGTTCAGAGTGATCAATTACATTAAAGGAAAATCTTATTTCTATGTATTTGCACATCCGACTATTTTTAAAAAAATACATGTGTGAATTGAGTATGATCTAAAGACGGTTAAGGAAAAAATATACTTTAATTGACACGGCAAATTAGAAGGGGGAGGGGTAAAAATACTTTCATTTTTTATAGGTCAAACAGTCATCAGATAATTTTGTCTTTCTTGCTTTTTGTCAGTTATTAAAGTTTGTTCATAAATGAGGGAGGCACACGAGTGGGGGTGGGGATAATGTTATTAAGAATGTGTCGGGTGAGAAAGACATTTTTTTTTTTTACTTTTCTAGATAACCTTGCTAAAAGATTAATTGATTATATTTGGAATACTTGAAGTGGAACAATTTTCTGAGATTGCAATCGAAACCTTTTCTTCAATACTTATATCTAAATATTATCTCAAGTAAAACAAAAAAAGGTTTCATCCTACCGATACTCTTTATGTATGCATTTTTTTTTTTTTTTTTTTTTTTTTTTTTACACACAAATACAACATCTCTCACACTTGTTAGTAATTAACCCAAATTAAAATATAACTTCAACACTCTTTACACGTATGCAGCCTCTTTTTTCCTTGCATCAAATGTTTTTGTTAACCACACAATTTCTTTTCATTACTTTAGCCTTAAAAAATGGCTTTCAATTTTTCTCTCAATCCACCATGTCTAATATAACGTTCACTCAAGTAGAAATTTGTCAGATGTTTTTATCTAAAAATACTGAGATGGCAACAATCATGCTTCCACAAATGTTAAATACTTGTATTCTTTATTATAATGGTTAGAAAGAAAATTTTAAAAAATGTCACTGATCTTTCATAATAAGACTAGGAAATTCTCTAGCCAACTTTTTTCTTTTAATGGAAATTGTTCTAAACAAAACATGAAGCCACTAGATGTAAGGAGCTAAACTAAAAAAAAAAAAAAGACGACCAATTTATAGCCAATGATAAGTGTCAGATGGATAGATCCAAATCAAGACAACAATTCTTCATTTTTCAAAAACATTGCTCATAGGATGTGAGAGCCTAGGGAAATGTTTTTTCTTTTTTTTAAATAAAAGGTAAAAAATGTGAATTTTGTGTTGGATTTTTCTTTAGTGATGGGAGATCTTTAAAAGTGAACATCTGTACCACTTGCAATATTATACAGAGCTTTGTCACAATTCAGCCTAGAATTGATACTTATTACTACTGAGATTAAGGCAAATCAAATCTATGATGATGAAATCTAATGAATGGAGGGTTAAGAAGGATATTCTGACCAACTGTTGTCCCTAACAACATTTTTTATATAGATTGCTAGCATGGTTGGTAGACAAGGCAAAGGATGATGCAAGTTAAGCCATTGCATTTTCTTCTCATCTAACTCCACTCCTTTTTCTTTCTTTCTAAAATGTAACACTGACAACAAAAAAGGTAAGTAAGAACTACTCAGAACCATTGATCACATTTTCACCCCAAACAAGGCACAGTGCCACTTTGATGTAGGGAGCTACTATCAGGGTCATAAGTTGAAGGGACATTATGAAGGGGGATGAGTAGCAATGTTCACATTGCACTTGAACTTCTGCATGTCAGTACAGTTGGGAAAGCAGGAACCTGGAAGGGAATTCCAAAGTCTAGCAGTTCTGGGGAAGAAACTATTCAAGTAGAAGGCTTTCTTACGTCTACAGATTTGTATTGTGTAGGGGTGGGATTTTACTTCTTGTCGGGGTATTTACATCAAGGGGGCACAAGGGCTTGTAGTTCAGCAGAGCATCCACCATTAGAATACTTGTAAAACAGGCAGACAGACGCAACATTTTGATGTGACAGAGATTGAAGCTTAGTTGACCGTTGAGGACCTATCAGGTTGGCGAATCTTTTGAACCCTGTCTAGAAGTGAAAGACTAGTAGCAGATGCACCAGCCTAAATGTGACAATACTCCATACATGGGTGAATGGTGACTTTGTGGAGGTACAGGATACTTTCAGGTGTAAGTAACTTTCTAGAATGGTAGAGAGAGCCCACCTTCTTTGCAGTAGCCTTGGCAATGCTATCAACATATGTCCCAACTCATGTTCCCTGAAAATGTTAAGCCAAGGAGTTTGAATGAAGTACTTTCCAGTAACATATCTTTAGTCATAGCTATTAGTGGTTGAAAAGGTTTCTTTTAA
Organism: Euprymna scolopes; assembly: GCF_053919585.1. Lineage (NCBI taxonomy): Eukaryota > Metazoa > Mollusca > Cephalopoda > Sepiida > Sepiolidae > Euprymna > Euprymna scolopes. Next base: position 144,047,024 of record NC_136492.1, read on the forward strand.
TTATTAAAGGAAATGAGCTAAGTCTTGGCACTAGAGCATCGGCACAATTGAATGCTGAAAAAAGAATTTTCAAACCACATCCAATACAGTAAAATGCTATAAACAGCAGCTTTCAAACGACATAACACCACTGCTTCAGAATGAACAACCTTTACTCCTGATCTGAAATGGAACACGTACATCAAGTCTGTTGCCATGGTCGCTGGGATAATGGTGGGATCCTTCTACCGCTCCAGAAGAAATTCCACTACTGATGCAATTCTCTATCTGTATAAAAGCCAAGTACATCCAAGGATGGAGTACTGCTGCCACATCTGGGCAGGAGCTGCTAAAAAAGCCTATCCTGCCGTGACAGAGTACAAAATAGACTTCGTAGCCTAGTGGAGGATGCCCTTTTCTCTTCCCTGCAATCTCTCCCACAGAAGAGACGTTGCGAGCCTGTCGTTGTTTTATCGTTATTTCCATGGCAAGTGCTCGTCTGAGCTCCAATCTCTGGTCCCTCCTCGCCAATCTTTCACGAAAAACACCGGTCTAGCTGAAACCACTATCAGTAATTTTCCCCACTCTTTATCTGTGTCTAAATCAAAACACAGATTCCATGAACAAAGCTTCTTTCTTAAAAGTGCACGCCTGTGGAACTCTTCCGTTTGCCTGTTTCCCACCCGACTACAACTTGGATGTCTTCAAGTCCAACATAAACAAATTCTTGATGAATCGCCCCCTTAAGTAAGACACTTTATCAAATCTCCAATACTAATGATTACTATGATATTGTCTCATTGATTACTGTAGCTGCAATAACCCTTATCCCAGAGTGGCTTCTGGGCCTTGATAAGTGGTGACCTTTATGTAAAAAAAAAAAAAAAAAAATGTTGGAAACAGTATTACTGAATGTATATCCATACAACTGACCTTAAACAATCACAAACAATACAAAAAAATAACAAAATGAACTTTTATCGATGCAAACATCTAAATCTCAATTCATGTATTTTATTGCCATCATTCTTTAATTGGAATTATTCAAGAGATAAGATTCATAATACTTCCAATAACAACAACATGAAATGTTTCTCAGTCAAAAAGTCGATTATGTAAATTATTTTTCGCCAAATTGACCATTTGTAATTCACTCAATATTTTCTCAATATTAAAATTTAGTTAATATTTTGACAAATTTTTAATAATTCTTCAAAAAGTACTATTGATTATGCACCAAATTTCTTTAAAATTTTTTCTGAAGATCTTTTATGTTATATAGCAGGTGGAAGGTTCGAGATTAGGGTTATATTAATCTTACAGAGTGAACTCCCTTACTTAAAAAAAAAAAAAAAAATGAAACAGCAGGTTTAAAAAACAACACAATATGAAACAGGTTTTTTGTTTTGTTTTTTTTTGTTCTTTTAACACTTTTGGCTATTGTCCAGAAGATAGGCTCCATTTTGTTATGGAAAAAAGGGAGGGGTGGGGTATAATTTAATAGTAGAACAATTTAACCATTTAAATTCTTTCCAATTGAGTTTGTGTGGAGGAAAAAACATGGAACTCATTTCTGTGATGCTTGTACATGGTCTTGAACAATATGCAGTATAAGAAATCAATTTTGAAAGTTTAGCTATCTACAAAACTGTTCTGTTCTAAACAATTGCATCTCCACCCCCAGTTTTTATTCCTGAAGATTCAGTTTTTATTCCTGAAGATTCAGTTTTTATTCCTGAAGTGTACTGTAAAGAGTTTTTTCATACAAAAATAAACATTTGAGAGTGTGATGAAAGAATTGGTTCAAAATATCAACTTTCATAGAACGTGGCAGCATATTTTATTAAATTTACATAATAAACCAAACGCACTACTAAAAATTGAACAAGTATTTGTATTGCCTTCTTGTTTACACACTTGCAATTAATTTTGAACCGGTTACTTTAGATATACTTTACATCTACAACAAATAACTGATGTTAATATTCCTTTTTGCCGTGAGAAAATGGAATTTTTTGCTTTATCACACACACACGACTCACAAAACTTTCATCTATCGTGTCCCATTAAATTCAAATACAAAATCTTTAATATTAAGCATATGGTTAATTGTAATGGTCAATTTAATATTAAACGTATGGTTAATTGTTATCAAAATCAAAACTGGCAGCACTCCTTTTCATTTATGCCATAATTCACATCACCTCTTATTTTGAAGTGTTCTCTCCACTGTCAAACACTCAACTTATTTTCCTCCACAATTCATCCTTCTTATTGCAGCCACTCCTCTCATATGCAAATTAACGCCTTTATATTTGTAACAAATCAACAAAAACTGTTATGAGCCAGAAATTAAATTAGTGTTAATATCTGGCAGATTCAGCAGCTTGTTGGCCATAATCCAGAAAAATCACCAGGTCAAAAAATAAAAACATAATTTATTAAATGCAAATTATTCTTTTTATGGCAAATTTTCTAAACTACTATGATTTACTTTCCCACGTGCCTAGGACTATTAGGTGCTCCTAATTTTCTGAGATGTCCTCTTGACCCAGGCTGCCTCTTCAACTCCTGGTGACTTTTTTTTTTTTAACTCACCTTCACCCCAAACAAGGCACATTGCCACTTGGACGTAAGGGGCTATTAATTGGGACCATTCCTATAAAAGATTTTGGTTTATGTTGCATTTGAACTTCTGCATATCGGTACAGTTTGAGAAGCAGGTAGCAGGAAGAGAATTCCAAGTGTAGCCATTCTAGGGAAGAAGCTACTAGAGTAGAATACTTTGACATTTAGGGATCTCAACAGTGAAGGGGTGTGATTTTGTTACACTAAGCGGGTTTGTCAGGGATACCTACTTGAGGCAACTTTCTAAACTCCAGCAGAGGTGTTCAAAGGCACTCCCAAACAAAACGATTCTCGTTACATTTTTGTACAATAAACGTTACCCTTCATTTTTACACTATTGGCCTGTGCTTATTTTTTTCTGCCATATTTTGTCTAGTGTCTCTGTGTGGTCATAAACATGATCATGTAATCATGCAACATTGTTTTTTAAATATTTAGAATTTTTTAATTTCATGCTTAAATCACAAATATTCAGAATAAAAACGAAATGTAAACAATTGTGTTAAGGAGAGGAAGGGGCGTCATACATTTTAATTTCAAAAATCAAGTAAGATTTCTAAAGACGAAAACATGGAATTGAAATAGTTTTAAATGCCTGAAAAGGTAAAAATTATTAAAAAAAAAAATCAAGAGAATTATGAAAAATCTATCACACAAATCCATTTTGGTAAAAAATGCATTATAGTTAACAAAAAAATCAATAACTTTTACTAAACACAATCACACTTTTCTACTTATATAAGTTTCATTATCTTTAAATTTGTTGAGTTTCTGAATTTGAAATAACGATTTATAATTTGAATTCTTCAAACTAATGTTCTCATCTTGCATATTAGTTCCATATGTCGGATGATGTAATCTTGAAGCGCCTTCAGATGTATCTTGTCGAACACTGGAACTTTTTTATTGAAACTTCTAGTACTTGGTACTTTATCCTTTACGCAATGAATTCTTGTGAAAAAACTGTGACAAAGTAAAATTCAGTTCTAAATGACAGTCTTCTGGAGGTTGAAGGTTCACCGTTCAGTGCGAAGGATATCAAGAATACAATTACAAGTTATTCAAGACTTCTACCGCTAATCACGGCTAACAAAAACGCATGGATTCAATAAATGGTTCCGTTTCAAATTTTGGAGTTCAACAAAACACACGTGAAAAAGGTTGGAGGTTGCATCGGTCAAAACATTGTGAAAATAGCACTCAAGATGACAACAGCAGTCCCAGTAATCTAAATAATGAATTTGTTATTGTCATTTTTAATCTGGCATTAGTGTCATCTTTTAAAAAATGACAACTGATTTCTTGGGCGTTTTATTAATTTCAGACTTAAAAAGATAAAAAGCTTACCCTCATCCAACTGGCAACAACTCCCAGACTTGTGCTCACGTTTCCTAAATGACTAACGATAGATTAAAAGTGACAATAACAAATTCATAGAAAATATATATTTTCAAATTAGCATTGACATTTGAAACATAAATAGATAAAAAAAATAAATTTCATCATCTTTGGTAAATGTTATTTTTTTTTCATTGTTAACTATAATGCACGTTTGCCAAAAGATGATTTTAAGTCTAAATATAAGCCAATCTAAATTATATTTCCTTTTGTCCCATTCTTTTTGTTTTTCTGAAATTACTGGGCTGATTCTGACTGAAACTTTGTATGGACCTTCATCATAAGGTGCAGCGAACTACGGATCATGGTATCCATTTCCAGATTAGACGCCACAATAGTACATTTAAAGTTTGGCATAAAACACTCATTCTAAGTCAACAGGCTATAACTTTTTGCCCATTAAAACAAGTAAAAAATCTAGTGATTTAACATTAACAAAAAATGTGTACTCAATATTTTCATTTGAAATTCGTTAATTATAATATTTTTATAAATAACAAAAAAACAGCTGTTTATTGCTGAATTTACATTTAAAAATAAATCAAAGTTTAAAAATAATTCAAATACTTAAAATGTTTGAAATGTTAAAATTTACATTTTTTTTTTTAATTTTGTTTTTTACTCTTGACCGGTGTTGTCCGGGTAATAAGAAAAAAAATGAAAATTTAGATTTTTTTTTTTTTTATATATACGAGTTTTAAAATTCCATTTTAGTATTCAATAATTTTATCTTTTTATTACAATAAAAAATAATATAATTCATAGTAAATAAAAAATAATTCGGTTCGTAATTACGTAAACCAAAATTTCAGTTTTGTTCGATAATTTGATTAATAGTTTTTAAATTAAGTTTTGTTTTTATAGACAAGATTTGAAATCAAATTTAAATTTTATAATTTATATATTTTTTTTATCTGGATTTATTTACACATTTTGGTAAATGTTTATACAAAGATGACAGAAATCTGGATTTTCATTAAAACAACAATTAAATAAAAAATTCTTACTAAGTTTGTTTTAGTATTTTTTTTTTTTAATTATTTTTTTTTATTAATAAAAACAGTAAGAAATACGGAATTTCATAATTTATCATTTCTAAATGAATGAAATTTTGATTCATTTTTTATGAATAGATAAATGAGGAAGATGATTTTTTTTGTAAATATTTTTCGAAAAAAAACATTTTTATTCAGAAATATGAGGAGAATAAAAAATATTCACTGATTTGTGTTTCAAAAACGAGAAAAAAAAAATGTCGATTTGCTTCGACGATTTTGTGGCGTGTTTTATTCGAATGCGACATAAATTATGTTGAAAAGCATGAAAATAAACAACATGACTCATCCGAATTCATGTCCAATCTGTTTTGTTATTATTCAGCAATTAATTATTATGAAGAAATCTAATTATTTCGTTTATTTTAATCAAAATTAATCTGTTTAAAAAATAAATCGCTGAAAATACGAGGTCATTTTGTTTTTAATTTCTTCTTTCAATCTTTCAACAAAATGAACGAGAAAGTTTTTTTTGAAAAAAAAAAAAAAAAAAAAAATGGAAAGAAATTAAAAATATTGTAAAGTTGAAAAAAGTTGACTAAAAAACAATAAAATTGTAAAAATACGATTTTTTTTCATTATTTAAAAAAATAAACTAAAACTTCTTTGACGAATAAAATATTTTCATTGTTTTTTTTTTTAGTAAAATTAAAATTAACACAAAAAACAAAATGATTTTTGGTGCAATTGTAGTAAAACGAAACCAAATTTAAAAACAAGGAAATTGCAGATTTTAATTTTTTTTTTTTTTAAATCACGTACGTTTTTTGGTATTATTATACAAACACCGTGACAGCGTTAGGGTTAGGGTTAGGGTTAGGGTTTAGGGTTAGGGTTAAGGTTAGGGTTAGGGTTAGGGTTAATTCGCTGTCACGGTGTTTGTATAAATTTACCCGTTTTTTTATGATGCCAACTTTTGTTTTCTTAAAAATATGGCATTCTTTAAAAATTTCATTTAAAATTGATTTTTTTTTTCTAACTTTAATATTAGAAAAAACAAGTGAGGCAGAAGAAAATAGTAAGCATTTTAAAATAAAATAAAAATCCAAATTTAAAAATTAGTAAAATATGTATAAAAAAAATCGATATTAAAATCGATAAACGTTATTGATGACGTCAATTATTGTAATGGAAATACAATTTTAAAATTAATCAACTTTGTGATCGATTTACGTTAACATTTTGGTACTTTTTTTTTAGAAAACAATTAACATTTGGAGAAAAGCGCTTTTTATTAAATTGTGTACTTTTACCTAACATTTTAAAAACAACAGCATAAAAATCGAAGTCAACTTGAAAATCTTATATTGATATAAACATTTTTTTCGACAGATCGATTTTTAAAAATGTTTAAGCAAAAACAATATTACGCACTTAATTGACATGCCGATCCAAAAATTACGGAAAATCATCGAGTAAAAATGTATTTTTTAGTTAAAAGTAACTTTTATGGAAAACAGACGTTAAAGTAGGAAGTAGGCGTCTATACGCAGGGGACATAACTCTGAAATTAATATTTTAAGTTACTGGTGTCATGGCTGCAATATTTGTTTTCTATAGCAATAGACTTTTTGGTACTTCTACAATTTATCGCCGAAAATGGGGACGCCATTTTTTTTCGAGCACCTGTCATTAAAATCAGAGGGAGAAATCAGTATTTTAAACTATGACCGCAGGGAAATAACAAAAAAAAATTACAAGATTGTTTTATTAAAATTATATTTTCTTACGCAAACTTTTCAATAAAAGTCTTTACAATTATATTTTGATACAATAAATATTTTGGTTTTAAAATGGCGTTCGCCCGGTTTAAATAATTATGAATATATCATTTTCAATAAAAATATACGTTTCATGAAAAACTTTCCCGTTTTCATTAATTAAATCGAAACATTTCCAATTAAACAATTGACAATTATGAATGTTCTCTTTCACTTTCTTTTTTTACTTTTTTGATAGTTCTTTCCGGAAGTAATTATCTAGTTTATTTTTATTTTTTATTTATTTCCTACTTCGGCCATAGTTTTATCAAATGAGTTCTCCCTGATTCTAATTACAGGTGCCCGGGAAAAAAATGAAGTCTCCAATTTCGGCGATAAACTGTACCAACTTTTTATTTACTAAAAAACACAATAGCAATTGTTCTATTCGATAAATTTTCGTAATTTTTGGATATATTACTGTTTTCGACATGACAATTAAATACGTAATATAGTCTTCGCTTAAAACTTAATTGCCTTGTCGCAGTAATGAACATATCCAAAATTACGAAAAACGATCAGGTAGAAAATTAATGAAAATAGTTTTCGAAAACAACGAAAATTGATAAATTGGTCCAAGATTTTCAAAGTTATCAGAAAATAATTACCGCCCTTGTTTACACATTCGAACTCTCCTGTTCGTTTTTTTTAAGTAACACAATTTTTGCTAATTATCTTCGAAAACTATTTTTATCTGTTTTTCGTAATTTTTGGATATGTTCACTCACTACTGCGAAATAAGTAGATACTATTGGTTTTACTGGAAATTCAATATTTCGATTTTTTAATTTCGTTCTAATAACGAAGAAGCCCCGATTTTTTTTTTTTTTTTTTTTTTGCTTCAATTTCGAAGGATTACGTAGTAATTCGGAGTTTTGTTTGTTTTAGAAAAACATTTCTATGGTTTATTGTTTACAAATCTATCGAAATGCATTCTGATTGATTTAATTTCTTTTTAAGCTTCGCTTTATTATGTTATTTAATATTGTTTGTTTTTTTTATACTCGATTAATAGTGGAAAAAAAAAATGAAAATAACGTTCAAATAGACATAATAGAAGAACATACGGTGTAATCACGAGAAGTTGTCACGCCATCGTATAAATTGCGTTTGTAAAATATGAAAAAAAAAAAATCGCAATTTGCAAAAATAAAAAGGAAATTTATTTATTTAGATACTTCTACAGTTTATGGGCCGTGCTGAAATAACGTTATTAGAAATTAAGGTGCTAATGCAGAGAGTGATCCGCCGCGCTATTTTTTAAATCGTATTTCCACGTTTAATTAAAGTTTTAGGATATATTTTTTATTCAATTGTAAGGTTAAAAGTACAGAATATGTACAAAACACCCTCCCCATGTTAAGAATGGCTTTTTAAATAATAACGTTATTATTTCAGCACGCACTCTCTGCATGAGTACAGAAATTAAAATAATTAAAAAGAAAACTTATGAATAGATGTTAATTGGTTTGTTTTATAATCCAGAGATTCGAAAAAGTGGTAAAAAAATTTGAAATACATAAATAAATGTTACCAAAGGCAAGATAAGTTACTCTTCTACCTAGCTGGATAGGATTTTAATGTTTTGTTTTTTTTTGTTTGTTTTTTTTTAATTTTTAACAGAATGTAAAATGCTTATTCGGCTCGAAAAAAAAAAGGCAATAATAACGATAACAAGAGATGAAAATGATATTTCAAACATTTGAAATTGATTTTAAATCATTTACATTTAGAGGATAGTAAATAACTTGTGGCAGAAAATTAACAAAATGTCAAGTATTATAGTTCAATTGTGCTTATAACCTCCCAAAACACCAAACAAAAACGAGGCATTTTTTTTTCCGGTAAAGGTTGACTGCGACTTACCCAAAATACAAAGTTGAAAACCATAAGAAGGGTCTTCATGAAGGTAACAACGGGGGCCAATACCAGGGTCGATTGGATTCTGTTTTTCGACATTGTTGTTTCCTACGAAGAAAAGATGATTGGTACGACAGCAACGAAAAAGAGAATATTGTGTAGTAAGTGCACAAAATGCAAAGCTAAAAATAAAAAAAAAGGTGTCGATTAAGAATGAGCAGCGGAGGCGGCTGCTAAAATGGATGTCGATCCGACGACGATGGCGGAACGAAAGAAGAAAAATGGAAGGAAGAAAGACAGAGAAGCGTTGAAGAGGGAGGAGGAGAACGAGGAGGAAAGCGTTAAAGACTGGGGGTGGGGGGAAGAAGCAGACGGAGATGGAGGAAGAGGGGGAAGAAGTGTTTGCACATGCGCAGAACAACTTTCACATTTTCTTGTCCACTTGTTGATTTTTTTTAATCTTTTTTTTTTTTTTTTTTACAAAGGCATCACCACATTATCAAGGCCCAGAGGCCACTCAAGGATAAGGGTTAAAGAGTGTACAGTAGAAGTTGGTCAATATAGTAATCATTAGTAATGAAAATTTGGTAAATTTAATAACTTATATGGAACGGCTCATCAAGAACTTATTTACTTTAGACTTGAACAAAACCATATTGTAGTCAGCCGGAAAGCAGGAAAACGGAAGACAATTCCACAGGCGTGCAGTTCTAAGAAAGAAGCTTTGTTCATGGAATCTACGTTTAGGTTTAGGCACAGATAAAGAGTGGGGGAAATTATTGATAGTGTTTACAGCTAGACGAGTGTTTCTTGTGAAAGTTTGGCGAGGGGGGATCATAGATTGAAGCTCAGTTGAACACTTTCCATGAAAATAACGATACATCAGAGACAAACTCGCAACATCTCTTCTGTGAGATAGAGGTTGCAAGGAGGAGAAAAGGACATCTCCTACGAGGCTACGAAGTCTATTTTGAACTCTATCAAGGCAGGACAAGTTCTTTCTAGCAGCTCCTGCCCAGATGTGGCAACAGTATTCCATCCTTGGACGTACCTGGCTCTTATATAGATAGAGAATAGCATCAGCAGTGAGATATCTACTGGATCGATAGAAAGATCCCACCATTTTTCCAGCGGCCTTGGCAACAGATTTGATATACGTGTTCCATTTAAGATCAGGAGTAATGGTCAAGCCCAGAAGCTTGTCAAAACTTGAGGCCTCCTGAAGACGAGAGCCATTCATTTCAATTGATGACAAATGTGGATCAGAATGTTGATGATGTAAAGAGAGAAGCTTGGTTTTAGATGCATTAAAAGTAACCAGCCACTCCTTTCCCCATTGTACTACGTGCTCAAGATCAGAGGAGAGAGAATTGGAGAGAACTTGCTCGTTTACTGTCTTAGATGTGGTACCATAAATGGTAGTGTCGTCAGCATAAATGTCTACAAATGATGTAAGGATATGATTTGGAAGATCATTAATGTAGATCAGGAAAAGAGTTGGGCCCAGGATGGATCCCTGAGGGACACCGGCATTAATATTGTGAGCTTCTGATTTTTGCCCCTCAACTACTACTCTTATGAATCTATCAGAAAGAAATGATTTAATAATTGAGAAGACTTTTCCAGCTATACCATAGCTAGCGATCTTATGAAGTAAACCTTTATGCCATACCCTATCAAAGGCTTTAGATATGTCAAGAGCAATTGCCCTAGAAAGATTGCCACCGTCGAGAGATTTGCTAATCCTATGCGATATAACTGTAAGGACATCTGCTGTAGATCTAGCAGAACGGAAACCATATTGAGTGTCACTAAGAAGGTTATTTTTGTTGAGATGTTTGATTACTTCTGTATTTAATACAGATTCTAGCAACTTACTCATGACGCACAGGAGACTTATTGGCCTGTACTGAGAGGGGGATGAGCGATCACCTGAATTCTTAAATACAGGGCATACTGATGAGATTTTCCAGGGAGATGGGAAACTATTCTCCTTAAGACAACGTTTAAACAGTTTTGTAAGTATGGGCGCTAGTTCAGGTTGAAGTTTTTTGAGTACTATAATTGGAATACCATCAGGGCCAGTTGCTTTACTGGAATCAAGGTTTTTGATTAGCTTGGCAACATCACGTACAGATATACGTATATCACATAGCGTGTTTTCTGATACAAGAGGAAATATTGGGGGTTGGCGGTCTTGGTCGCAAAGGGTAGAATTAGCTGCAAAGTTCTTGACAAAGAGTTTGGCTTTGTCTGATGCTGACGAGATTACCTCAGATCCATTGATAATAGTTGGGATGGAGCACACGCTTCTGTTCAGGATTCTGTTTGCTATTTGCCAAAACTGGTGGGAACCAAGCCGCTGCTCAGCTACTTTGGACTTAACAGATTGAGCATACAACTCTCTTGCGTTCCTTATTACTTTCTTACAATGGTTGCTGGCAGTCCTGAAAACGGCTTTAGTTTCCATACATCTATTACGTTTGAAGCAGTGGAAAAAGTGATTTCTGTGCGCAATGGCAGCAGCACATTCTGGAGAGAACCATGGCTGGCTGTTAGGTTTTTGCTGAAACTTTTTAGAGGGTATGAAATGGTCAATACCTACAATTAACCATTCAGTTAGGTCTAATACTATAGAGGACACATCCTTTTTAAACATGGAATGCAGAGGTAGATCAGATATAAATGTACGGAAGCTATCCCAGTCAGCCTTAGTGTATCGATATACTGTACGATGAAGAGGTACGTCTGGGGACTTATTACATTTCATTTTTATCTTAATTGATACAACAGAGTGGTCGGAAGATCCAAGAGGCGACAGAACAGAAACTGAACATAGTTCAGGGCAAGTTGTGAGAAAAAGGTCTAGTAGGCTCGCATACTGGCCGTCATTATCGGGCACACGGGTAGGTTCCTGAACAATCTGAGTGAGGTCATAGGCAATGACCATTCCCAGGAATCGCCGGAGCGATTTAGAGTTTGTTGGCTCTGGAAAATTTTTTATATCTTCCACTTTCTGTGCCGTTGGTGTAAGTCCTTCAGCACTTACATTGTAGCCCAGAAATTCAATGTTATCTCTGAAAAATTGGCACTTGTCAACAGAGATTTTAAGGTTGTTCTCTTCAAGAAGTGAGAGAACTTTTCCAAGGTCATGGTGGTGTTGTTCCTCAGACTCTGAAAACACCAGGATGTCATCGATGTATACGAAAACGCAGCCCACCTCCCTGAGTATGCTGTCCATAAATCTTTGGAAGGTTGAACTGCTATTTCGCAACCCGAAAGGCATAAATACATATTCAAAAAGGCCAAATGGTGTTATCACGGCAGTTTTTTCAATATCAGCCTTCTGAATGGGGATTTGATGATATGCTTGTAACAAATCAATCTTTGAGAATACTCTCTTTTTAAAAAGCTTGGCTCCGAGGCTGTTAATGTTTGGGATTGGGTATCTGTCTGGTCTTGTCAGGTGGTTCAGGTATCTGAAGTCACCACACACTCTCCATTTTCCGGGGGTTGATTTCGGAACTAGGTGTATTGGTGAGGACCATGGGGATTTTGATGGTCTTATTATTCCAGCCTTTAAGAGTTCTGTGAATTCTTGTTTTGCCACCTCATATTTCTCTTCGGACAGCTGTCGGACCTTGGCATAAGTTGGGGCACTATCTCCAGTGTCTATGACATGGGTTACTCTTGTGTTAGATGCTGGACGTTGCTCTGTGCGTGGAGTGGTAAGCTTGGGGAATTTTTGGAGGAGAGACTGCATCGTTCCTGGTAGACTGTCATGGTTGTTTACCGTTATATTTTGTACCTGGGCTGTGACCCGTCCACCTTGTACATATCGGCGTGTTGTCTCATCCACCAGTTTACCATCGCTGCAATTCAAGATGAGACCGTAGTGCCGAAGAAAGTCTGCACCTAAAAGGGGGTTGACAGTGTCTGCGATCACAACTGTCCAAGGGTATGAACGGCGTAAACCTGGAATAATAATGTCCACTTGTATTTCCCCAAAGCATTTTATGGCATCTCCATTGGCCGATGACAAACGTACAGGTGTGGAATTGATGGTTATATCAGGTGCCAGACTGTGTGGTAGTATTGTAACAGAGGCACCTGTATCTATAATGAAGTTTACTATATTTTGTCCGATTTTGGTGGCAACCTCAAATAGTTGCGAGTTGTCGGTTGCTGTTCCAACTCGCATTATAAGTTTCCCGAAGTTTGGTTAGGTTGCCTGACGGATGATGATGGTCTTGATGTAGGTATTATTTTGCAGTTCGATTTTTGTGGCCATCTGCACCATGGTTTGCAGGTCCTCGATTTTTCCGCAAAGTACAAGTGCCCACGACAGATTTGGGGTTTCTGGTCCTCATAAAAGGGTCGTACATTACTGTGTGTTCTTGTAGCAATGTTGGTGGAAGCTAAATTTCCGTTGGCTCTTGGTGGTGGTGCGGTAACATTGTGCACATACTTGGGTCTCAGAAAAGGAACTATTTCATCCGCCAATGTACCCAATTCATATACAGAGGCATTTTTTACCGCTGCTATAACCGGGGTTATTTCGGTGGGAAGTGCTTGAATAAATTTGTGGCGCACAAGTTCCTCTCTCACACCTACTTTACTAGCTGTCGCCATCAGTTGCTGTAAATATGTGGACGGCTTTCCTGTCATAGCTGTGGTGCCAATAAGTCTGTTGAACAACTCAGGTTTTGATTGTTCATGCATATTTATCACAGCCTCTCTCAGTTGTGTATAACTTCTAGAAGCAATGATGGTGGTGGGTAGGTTTGAAATCAAATCAGGGGGAAGATTTGAGAGGACATGATAGAATCGTGTGGTCTCGTTGGATATGTTCCTCAGTTCGAATTGGGCTTCGCATATGGCGAACCACCCGTCCACAGCGGCATGCATGAATCCCGGTATCTTTACAGAGACTGCTGACACAGTATCCTCCATTTCGAAATTTGTGGGTTAAGCGTTTGGTGGTTGACAAAAATGTTTAATTTCTTAGCGGATTGCTGTTCGTCCTGTTGATATAGTTATACTTTTTTTCTTTTTTTTTTTTTTTTTTTAAAAGGTTGGGAACCCGGAGGTTTATTTGGTTAATGACGGTCTTAATTAGAGCTGGTAGGATGTTTGTAGGTGTGTGTGCATGCCTCGTTCAACCTCATCCATTTCATTTAAATAAAGGGGTCACCATATTTGTAGGGGACTAGGATATATAAATACCCCAATCCCGTTACAAGAGAATAATGAAACGAATGAGGAATTGAAGGAAACAAAGGCTCAGTTAATGGATAAGATAAACGTTGTTTATTTGCTATTGAAAGAAATGAATGTTTTAGTTATGATGTGTCCGAGCGTATGTAACCAATGCTCGTTGCAGGACTGGTGTTGTAGCAAAAAGGAGGAGATGTGTTTTCACCTCAAGTTCGGGTTACTATTGCTTGTTCCCGCGAGGGAAAAGAAACAAATGTTGTAGGAAAATTGAGAATGGTAGTTCAGCTTGTGTATGCATTGATCAGGAGTGACTTTTGTAGGGTATTATAATTAAACAAAGCGTACTTATCTTTTCAGACGACGGGGGGGGGTAAGTGGCGGCCAGTCGTGCTACTTCGGTGATATGTATCAGGCTTTTAACTGGAGAGCGACGACTACATTTATCAACCTAGCAGCGCGGCGTTTTTTCCTCCTGTATTTTCTTCTTCTTTTTTTGTAGGTCCGATGGAAGAATGTCCGTGCGTTCACTGACACAGCTCGGCGAAACTCTTTCCTTCTTTTTTTTTCTTCTTTCTGGCCCCCTCCTTTTATAGTCGTAAACCGGCTCCCAGCGACTGTCATATTTTAGGCCTTTATTTTCGGCGGGGAGCTCTGCCATTGGTTCATAATTCTTTTTATGGTTTCTTATTTTTCTTTTTCCAAACGGAAGCGATGCGTGGAGCCATGTGCAAACGAAGATTTTTTTACTTTGTCTCTTATGCTGGAGACGTTAGCATCCGGTTGGCATGTTCCCACAGGTATTGAGATTTGGTAAAATCTATGTGATCGGTTTTGGCCAGAAATTTGGCTGTTAGGGGGTCAATGTTCAACGATTTGACCCTTGAGAATTCTACCAAACTCCTCCGCCAATTTGTGGTCTAAACATTTTAAATTTTAGATATGGGTTCCTTGGACATGGATTTAACTTAATAACTTGATTTGAGCCCAAAACAATAAATTTTAAGGGGTCATAATAGGGGTCGAAGTTAAAAAGAATTGACTGCTTTTTTTTTTTTTTTTGCTGAACATACACCTCCAAAACCCCGGGCAACACCAGGCTGAAATGCTAGTATATCTCTCTATCTATATATCTATAAAAGTGAACATGTCTGTGTGTGTGTGTGTGTGTGTGTGTGTGTGTGTGTGTGTGTGTGTGTGTGTGTGTGTATGTGTGTGTGTGTGTGTGTGTGTGTACATTTCCCTATGCAATAACTCTGTCAATTTTTAGTCTACAGACTCGAAATTTGATATACAAGGTACGGAGATTTGGGAAAATCAATGTGATCGGTTTGGGGCCAGAAATTTTGCGATTAAGGGGTCAAAGTTCAACGATTTGACCTTTGAGAACTCTACCAAACTCCTCCGAGAATTTTGGGTCTAAACACTTGAAATTTTAGATATAGGTTTCTAAGACATGGATCTAACTTAATAACTAGAGTTTAGCCCGAAACAATAAATTTTAAGGGGTCATAATAGGGGTCAAAGTTAAAAAAAAATTTGACATCTGCGGTCTCTACCAAATTACTCAGACAATTTCTGGTCTAAACATTTGAAATTTTACATAAAGGGTATTCAGAGATAGGGTAAGCTTTTTAATCGGTTTTGGTCCAAAATGTTTAGTTACCAATATATAAATGTATGTATGTATGTATGTTTGCATGTCTGCCTAAAACTTTTGACAGAGGCGACGGATTTTTACAAGATCAGTATCGTTTTAAAGTTTGACCTTTCAGACGACAAATATCGAAAAATTATAATAATAATAATAATAATAATAATAACAATAATAATAATAATAATAATAATAATAATAATAATAAAGAAACACAAGTGTATCTAATTTTAACAATAAAACTGTTACGGAGAGCTGAGAGGCAGTGAGAAGATGCCAATTGATCATACAACGAATATAATAGACACAACGCAAAGAAGTAACGGCAATAGCAAAGATGGATGATCGGTTAAAGACGACGTGCATCGTGTTTTATTGTTCACCAAAAGAAGGTAAAATATGCGTCAAAAAGTGAAAAATGGGCGTCTCATGAGGTTGTGATTCTTGGGTTCCTGAGATAAGGACTGGTAGCTGGACATCAGTGGGCACTGGAGCTTGGAGTCAGATGTCAGTGGCCACTGGTAACGAGCAGCCGGACGTCAGTGGACACTGGAACAGGTAGTCGGACGTCAGTGGACACTGGAGCTTGGAGTCAGATGTCAGTGGCCACTGGTAACGAGCAGCCGGACGTCAGTGGACACTGGAGCTTGGAGTCAGATGTCAGTGGCCACTGGTAACGAGCAGCCGGACGTCAGTGGACACTGGAACAGGTAGTCGGACGTCAGTGGACACTGGAGCTTGGAGTCAGATGTCAGTGGCCACTAGTAACGAGCAGCCGGACGTCAGTGGACACTGGAGCTTGGAGTCAGATGTCAGTGGCCACTGGTAACGAGCAGCCGGACGTCAGTAGACACTGGAACAGGTAGTCGGACGTCAGTGGACACTGGAGCTTGGAGTCAGATGTCAGTGGCCACTGGTAACGAGCAGCCGGACGTCAGTGGACACTGAAACAGATAGTCGGACGTCAGTGGACACTGGAGCTTGGAGTCAGATGTCAGTGGCCACTGTTAACGAGCAGCCGGACGTTAGTGGACACTGAAACAGGTAGTCGGACATCAGTGGACATTGGAGCTGGTAGTCAGACGTCAATGGGTACTGGTAACGAACAGCCGGACGTCAGTGGACACTGGAACAGGTAGTCAGTTGTTGGAAGCACTGGAGCTACAGGAGTGAACTGGAGCGTTTGACAGATTACAATTAATTAGGGTAAAAAATAACAGTTAAAATATTTTATCTCAAACTACCACGGATGCAAGTGAACATTCAACAATTGGAATATTATCACAAGAACACCCAATTCATTTATTAAGACTAACGAACATTGAATTTAATTATTCAAATATAAAGGAAGTTTTCCCTGTTTTTTTTTTTGTTTTTTTTTATTACATTTTCACCCCAAACAATGCAAATTGCCACTTTGGTGTAGGGGGCTACTATCAGGGGCAACAACTACTGGGGTACTATGTAGGGATTTGGGCAGCAAGGTGTCGGTTCACGTTACACTTGAACTTCTGCACGTCAGTACTGTTGGGGAAGCAGGGACCTGGAATGGAATTCCAGAGTCTTGCGGTTCTGGGGAAGAAACTATTGGAGTAAAAAGATCTTTTACATCTAGGGATCTCTACAGTGTGGGGGTGGGATTTAGTAGCCTGTCGGGTTTGTTGAGGGTGCTCGCGTCGTGGGGGCACAAGTGATTGCAGTTCGTCAGAGCATTCACCACTAAAATACTTGTAGAAAAGGCAGAGGGATGCAACATTTCGTCGATGGGACAGAGGCTGAAGCTTAGATGCCAGTTCAGGGCCTATCAGGTTTGCGACTCTCTTTTGAACCTTGTCAAGGAGCGAGAGACTAGTAGCAGATGCACCAGCCCAGATGTGGCAGCAATACTCCATACATGGCGAATGGTGGCCTTATAGAGGTACAGGATACTTTCGGGTGTTAGTAGTTTTCTAGCACGGTAGAGAGAGCCTACCTTTCTTGCAGCGGCCCTGGCAATGCCTTCAATGTAATTGTTCCAACTCATGTTTCCTGTGAACGTTAGGCCAAGGAGTTTGAAAGATGGACTCTCAGATAAAGAGTCGTTGGCCATTGCTATGGGTGGTAGAGAGGGTTTCTTGTAATTATTGAATGAGACTAGTTTAGACTTGGCAGCATTGAACGCGACCAACCACTTTTGTCCCCATTCCACTACAGATTGGAGGTCTTCCTCTAGTGTTTCTGCCATTTCTTTAGAAATGTGTTCATTCGTCTTCCTGTCGTGTCTGCCATAGAGTGTAGTGTCATCAGCATATATACCCATCTCAGAGGCAATGTTGTCGGGGAGGTCATTTATGAATATCAGGAACAATAGAGGTCCAAGGATAGAACCCTGGGGCACTCCCGCATTTATATCATATTGTTTAGATGTGCGACCGTCGAGGACTACCTGGATTTTTCTCTTATCTAAGAAGGATTTAATTATGTTAAGTATTCTACCAGTGATACCGTATGATCTGATTTTACTGAGGAGACCCTCATGCCATACCCTGTCAAAAGCCTTAGATATATCTAGAGCTACCGCTCTGCCTTCCCCCGCTTTATCCAGTGAATGGTATATACGTTCAGAGATCACAGTGAGGATGTCTGCTGTGGAACGGGCTTGTCTAAATCCATATTGTTTGTCAGTCAGTAGTTTAGCATCTGTAAGATGATGGACTAGAGCATGGTTAATTATGGTCTCAAATATTTTGGCAAAAAGTGGGAGGAGGCTAATGGGGCGATAATTTGATGGGTCTGTCCTTTCGCCAGAATTCTTGAATACTGGTACAACAGAAGCAGTTTTCGAACAGCCCGGAAAGCAAGCTTCATTAAGGCATTTGTTGTAGACTTTGGAGAGAACTGGAGCTACTTCGGCTGAGCACTTTTTTAATAGCACAGCTGGGATAAGATCGGGTCCACATGCTTTTGAGGTGTCAAGGTTTTTTATGATAGCATGCACCTGAGCAGGGGTGGTTTTCAGATCGTCTAGTGTGGTGTCTGTCCGCATAGGAAAGTCAGGTAGGGGGTGGTTGGAAGGGTCCAGTGTGGAGTTTGAGGCAAACCGACTGGCAAGCATGTTAGCCTTGTCGGTTGCTGAGGAGACAACCTCGTGATTGTTGGTTAGTGGGGGAATTGTTGATTGCCCATTATTTACTACACTGTTGTAGATTTTCCAGAAGTCTCGAGTTCCTAGTTTTTGTGCTTCAATGCGCTTTTTAGTGGTTTCCGTAAATTCTCTCTTAGCTGTCGCTATTTCTTTCTTAACGTTATTTCTAGCTTCTATATACTTCAGTCTGTTTGAACTGGACTTATGTCGGTTAAACCTACGGTATGCATGCTGCTTTTGAGTAATGGCAGTTGCACAAGTCGACGTAAACCATTGGGGAGAGTGGGGCTTACTATAAAATTTCCGCATGGGAACATGCGCTTCGATTGCAGTTTTGAACCAGTCAGTGGTCTCGTTTGCACATTGTTCAGCAGGGAGAGAGAAAATATTTTTCCATGGAGCATCTCTAATTAGTTCCCTGATGGCTTCCCAGTCAGCCTTATTATAATATCTCATTGTTTTGAGCACTGGCTCTTCAGTTTTGGGTCTAGAGTTTAGGGCGATTTCAACCATTATCACTGCATGATCAGCGTTCCCGAGTGGGCTGTGGGCCTTCGTTATGCAGTCATCGGGAACTGTGGTCAAAAACAGATCTAGAAGTGATGCGTGTTGTTCTTCCTGGTCAGGGAAACGGGTTGGAAACGTAACAATTTGTGATAGGGAGTGAGATATAGCGAAGCTATGGGTTGTGCTGCCCGCTGCATCTGTGTGAGTAGAGAATCCAAGCCAGTTTTTGTGGTGGACATTAAAGTCACCAAACATATGTATTTGTGCGCTAGTGTCGAGGGACAGTGCCGTGTCTATGCTGTCAGATACTTTGTTTATTATGGAGCAGTCCTGAGTCGAGGGAGAGCGGTAGAGAAAATAATAGTAGCTAATATTGTGTTGCACGTTTAGTCTAAAGCACATAAAGGCTTGATCATCTGTTTCTAGGTTTGTTTCTCTAGTCAAGGGAAGGGTATTACGAATGTAAACTCCAAGTCCGTGCATATGTCTGTCAAAGTCCTTACGGCAGAGTGGGAGATATCCAGGCATGTTAAAGTGGTTAGAGGGAATGGAGGAGTGTAGGTTAGTCTCACTTAGTGCTAAGATATCCGGGGTATTTGTTAAGAGAAATGCTTCAACATCAGCTAAGTTAGTTCTAAGCCCACGGATATTTGTGAATGAGAGCCTCAAGGGAGGAGGCAAGTTGAATTTGTTTGTCCCTAATCCTGGTTTAAGCTTATTTTTAGATTGTACTGTCGTCATATTTTTTTTTTAAGAGTTTCGGTAAGGGGGAGCTAAACAAAAGGTTATGCGGAGCTTCAGACATGCATCAAAAGTAGACCATCAGCTGACCTTTCTCCAATTAGGATTGTGGCCTCAGGAAAGCCCACTGGGGATAAGTGCAGGGTCCCTTTCCATGCGCGTCATGGCACTGCAAACAACCCGATATTATTCAACTGTTGATGGAGCAGCTGCTCTAAGCGCTACCAAAAAGTTAGGGCTCCTGTACTACCAGTCGGGAACAGCAGCCAGGAACTGTCAATCCGGTACCCTCAACCCTTTAGAAGAAGGTCAACCCAATCTAATCGCTCAGGCATATCTTATACTCAAGCACTCCCAAATGTCCAGTTTTAGGGGTGGGGCGTGCTGGGAATGGGGAAGAACGGCGTTCATTGCCCTAGCCAGGAAACAAGATCTACCGCTGGGTGTTTCTGTCGAATCACTGAGATAGTGTCTCTGCGCTTGACTAATAGGCAAAGAAGGAGTATGGAAGCCGGGCGATAGACAGAGCCTATCTACTCCTTAAGCAATTTAGGTTTGCAAACCGGTGAATTTGTTTGAGTCACCAGCTCTAGGAAGGTTGTCATCCAAGACTGAAGAGGCCTCTCTCCCCTTTGGTTTAGTTTCAGAGTTTTCCTTCTCCTAGACGGATGATCTGGGAAGACCTACTGGGTCCGTCAGCCCCGAGAGGGTTTTCTCCGCGCCTAGGTTCTAATCCAGGTATTTCTGCGACCCCGCGTTGTTAGTGTTACTGGGTTAGTTTGTGGGGGATTATATCTCTACTGATTAGTTACACTCCTCAAAGTGATTTAGGGACATGCTATTTACTTGTTAATGGATAAAGGGGGTGGGTGAAGTTCATGCAGTGTAAGCGTCTATGATTGTAAGAGGGCTTGTTAGGGAGGAGATAATGTGATTTTAGTCTTACCCTTTTTTTATTTTATTTATGTTAGCTTAGGTCTAGTATAGTGTTACAGTATGAGTAGGTATTAAGAATTGAGCTGTGCCCGAGCTATTTTAGATGATAGGAGGGTTAAGATGTAAGTGCAATATAGCATGGATAAGACAGCAAGTTTGGAGTCATGCGTAATTAGGTGAATAGATATATGGGCAGGTTTTCAGTAGGTGCGAATAGAGTTGAAGTTGTAGGTATTTTCTAGTAAGAGTCATGGGGCATTTTGCATAACAAGGAGTGTCGTTTCAATAACGTAATTAATCGTTGCAAAACTCGAGGAGACAGTTGTGTAGTGCATATCGCTTTGTTTCTGAGTACTTTGGCTGTTAAGTACCTGCCTTTGTGTGCATAGGCTGTTATTGACGATTCGAGACAATTTTTAATAATAAAAAAAAAGACTATTTTGAGAAGTGATCATAGATCATTCGAATTTATATTCAATCCAAAAAAAGAATTACACAAAGTCACAACATTGATAATACGAAGATAATAAGATTAATGGCATTTCTGAATTTTTGAGATGAGGATTAGTTATTTGTATTGGGATTCTTCGGACTACTGCTCTCATCTTGAGTGCGATTTTCACAACGTTTCGGTCGATGTACCTGCCGAACTTCTTTGGGTAGATCTTGTGGAACTCAGAAATCTGCACAGAATTTCAAACAGAACCCTTTATTTAATCTATGAGGATAGCATGCTCTCGATCCGACAGCCATGACTGGATAGAGGTCTTAAATAACCTGCAATTGTATGAAGATTAGTTATTTTTTATTTATTTTTTTACTTTTTTTTTTACAAAGAGGTCACCATTTATCAAGGGACAGAGGCCATTGGAGGATAAGGGTTAATGAGTGTACAGTAGTCAATGGGACAATATGATAGTAATCGTTAGTAGTAGAAATTTGATAAATTGGATTACTGAAGGGGACGGCTCATAAAAACTCTATATCTGTGCCTAAATCAAAACGCGGATTCCATGAACAAAGCTTCTTTCTTAGAACTGCACGCCTGTGGAACTCTGTTCCGTCTGTCTGCTTCCCACCGGACTACAACTTGGATGTCTTCAAGTCCAACGTTAACAAATTCCTAATTAACCGCCCCCTTAAGTAAACACTTCATCAAATCTCCACACTAACGTAATGTACTTGCAATAAACCTTATCCCTGAGTGGCTTCCGGGCCTTGATAAGTGGTGATCACTGTGTAAAAAAAAAAAAACTTGTTTACATTGGACCATATTGTAGTCAGCTGGAAAGCAGGAAAAGGGAACAGAGTTCCATAGGTATGCAGTTCTAATAAGTTCAATACGAGAGTCATTCATTTCAATTGATACCAGACGGAGGTCAGAGCATAAATGATATAAAGATAGAAGCTTAGTTTTAGATACATTTAAATAAACCAGCCACCCATTTCCCCATTGTACCACATGCTCAAGATCAGAGGAGAGAGAATCAGAGAGAACTTGGTTCTTTAGAGTCTTTGAAGCATTGCCATAGATGGTAGTGTCATCAATATAAATGTCTATGAATGATCTTAGGATGTGACTAGGGAGATCATTGATGTAGATCAGGGAGAGGGTTGGGCCCAGGATGCGTGATAGTATGTAACCATTACCTCCCCTTCGAGAACTCTTTAATCAACAAAGTTTAAGATATGCAACCCCTTTCATTTGGGCAGATTTACAGAAAATAAAAATGGAAGTTATAACACAACTCCTTGACTATATCAAGCATATTGTTTTTCTTCCTTCTTAACAATGAAAGAATATTACATGGTGGCAGCGGTGGTTCCCTTTGTTTTTACCCTTCTGAACTAAAATTAAACAGATGGGATGTTAAATATATACAGGCGGCATTTCAAAACACAAAATAAAACAGCACACAACATGTCACGTGATGAAACAATATACACGACAATATATTACCAACTATGAGTAAACATTGTTTTCATCATACATACCTTTCAAATGTAAAACTCTTGTCAAGAGATAAAAAATAATTGATGCTGTGGATAAAAAATATATATATATGTATAAATATATAATAATAAATTAATAAATTCACATACAGATATTTTTTTTTGTTACAGAAAGAAAAGATACATCTAAGTTTATTCTTTCATATTTAAACAAATAATAATAATAAAATAAAAACCCTGTGAATTTAATATCGTCTGGAACTAAACATTATGACAATAGCTATGAACAAACCATCTGCAGACCTAACTGAAGCATTCAGATTTTTTTCAGCAGCGTTGTAACCTTTATTTCTCAGTCAAAAATATTCCATTAGAAAAACAGGTTGACCACATTCTGTTACTGTCGGGAGAAGAAAGCCTTGAAAGGCACAACACCTGAGCATTTGAAAATGAAGCCGATAGAAGTAACCCAGAAATCATTTAATGAAAATTCAAAGAAAGATTGCCACCACGATAGAATTTCTACATTGCTCAGATTTTTATCTGCATCAATATAAACAAAAGGAATCAGACATTAAAGTGCAAATCCCGAGATATCCACGAAACAGCGGAACGACTTCTAGAGCAGGTCATATCTGAAATGAAGCATCCAGAACTTCAAAAACAACTTCTAGCAAAGGGTGATGGTTTGACACTGCAGGAAGCTATAAACTGTGGCAGGACATGAAGCTTCCATAGATCAACTAATAGAACTAAACAAACGAAAGAGCAAGAGATGCAGTGAAATACAAGCATTATAAACAATGCGAAGGCTTCCATCCAAGTGGAAAATGTCCAGCCTAGGGTACCACATGTTCAGCTTGTGGATGGAAAATTCATTAGCCAAAGTCTGCACCAACAAAAATGGGAAAGCAGCAAGGCATGTGCCAACACCCACAACATGGAAGGAAGCAAATAGTAAGCGAGGACGTCGAGCAATACAAAGGAACTAGTACAAACACCAGAAACGCAGCAACCATATGCACTCTGTAGATGTCTCTCGAAGGGACAATGAAGGGATATTTAATAAGTTTGAACAAATGTCTTTCGATTCTATCGAAAAACAAAGTGACCGGCAGGCAGAGATTTTTGCAGACCTTATAATCATACTTCCCAGCCT
Organism: Euprymna scolopes; assembly: GCF_053919585.1. Classification (NCBI taxonomy): domain Eukaryota; kingdom Metazoa; phylum Mollusca; class Cephalopoda; order Sepiida; family Sepiolidae; genus Euprymna; species Euprymna scolopes. The sequence continues at coordinate 144,070,992 of NC_136492.1, forward strand.
CCCAGGCACCTACTTTCTGAAAGCTAAAGTTGATACAGGAACCGAAGGCAATACACTTCTGTTACATACTTAATGGAAGATGTTGTAAGATGTAAGTGCAGCAGGACAGCCACTCCCTGATGCAAAAAAGACAAAGCAACTGTTTTAACAGCTTACAGGGTGAACAGAAAGTCCTTGGACCATTTTTAGTTTTAAAATTAAATATTGTTAAAATCACTTTTTCTCTTTTCGAATGAAGTAAGTATTTAGTCTAACTATTGGTCTAATTATTTTCAACAAAAATATTAAAATAATTTTGTTTAAACTTTCAGAAAAATAAGCAAACGAGAGGCCATAATTCAGCTTCATTGCGCGGGAAGGACAAACTCTGAGATTATTAAGCTCTTGAAAGTGGCTAAATCCACCGTGTACCATGTTGTGAACAGATTTAAGGAACTTTGTACATCTGAAGACCGTCCTAGGAGTGGAAGACCTCGCACTGCTCGAACAAAGAAGGTGATTAAAGCTGTCCGAGAGAGGGTAAGGAGGAACCCGAAGAGATCTGCAAGACAAATGGCTAAAGACATGAATATGAGCGTGACCTCGATTAGAACCATCGTAAAAAACGATCTCCAGTTGTCCCCCTACAATATGAGAAAGAGACAGTACCTCACACCTGCCTAAAAGCACAAGAGACTTGAAAGAGCAAAGCTTTTTCTTGGAGAACTGAAGGCTGGCACGGCAGAGCGAGAGATCGTTTTTTTTTATGAAAAACTCTTCACAATTGAAGCGACTGTTAACAATCAGAACGACAGAGTTTACGCAAAATCTTCAGCAGACATTGATGACTCCGTGAGAATAGTTTTCCGCCAACAAAAGCCGTCTTCCCTCATGGTGTGGGCTGCAGTCTCCAAATCTTGGAAGTCACCTCTGATTTTCGTGGAGCAGGGGGTTAAGATCAACACAGATCGCTACATTAACGATATTTTGGTTCCAACATTTGAAGAGATGAAGAAACACTTCAAAGATCAGCCTTTCACCTTCCAACAAGATGGAGCACCATCCCACACCTCCAGAAAAACTCAGGACTGGTGCCAACGTCATTTTCCATGATTTTGGAGTAAGGAGATGTGGCCTCCTGCATCGCCTGATTTGAATCCCATGGATTTTTCGGTGTGGTCTTTGTTGGAGGCAAAGGTCTGTTCTGTTGCTCATCCAAGTGTTGATGCTTTGAAGACATCTCTTCTGAGTGAATGGGCTAAAATACCTCAGGAAACACTGCGTGCCTCGGTTGGTAACTTCAGACAGAGAATTGAACGTCTAATCGAAAGGAAGGTAAATCACATTGAAAATAAATAATTTGAATTTATTCTTGGTTTCATAACTTATAATTTTCATTCATGTTTAATTCATATTTTTGTAATTTTCTATTAATAAACCACTTTTGAATTGGTCCAAGGACTTTCTGTTCACCCTGTATAATGGTTCTAATATTACCCAGCACAAATCCATAAAAATACCTTGTTCACACAAAGAAAAATGGAAGACACTCAAGTTCTTTGTTGCAACAACAGAAGGACCTACTATCATAAGACAACCTTCGACCAGAGACCTTAAACTGGTTACTCTACATTGTGTAGTCCAGGAAATCTCAGTTTCAATAAGATCAACACAGGATCTGGTAAATATGTACCCAGACTATTTTGACAGTATCAGTAATTTTGAGGGTGAATATCATATTGTCCTGAAACCAGACAACCACTCTGTTATACATGCACAGAGAAAATGTCCCATACATATGAGGGAAGAAATCCAGACTATGTTGGCGAATCAGATAAAACAAGGTGTCATACGAAGAGTAACCTAGTCTACAGAATGGGTCAGCAGCTTGGTTTATGTGTGTAAAGGCAATTGAAAACTTTGCCTATTAAACAAATTAAAACAAGACCATCATGAGATGACATTACAAGACCCCGAGAATGGAAAAACTTCTACATAAACTCTCTTGTGCTAAATATTTTTCTAAATTGAATGCCAAAAATGGTTATTGGTTCATCAAACTCGATGCAGTCTCATAACTGTTGACTACCTTCAACTCCCCTTTTGGAAGATTCTGTTTTCAATGGATGCCTTTTGGTCTGGTGATGTCTCAGGATGTGTTATGGACATGATCCTGGAAAAGTGACCTGGCACTCTAGGGCTGATCGATGATGTCATTGTTTTTTGAGGAACACAAGAAAAGCATGACAAGAACCTTCACAATTTAATGAGGATTGCACAGAAGGAAGGATTTTGTTTCAACCGTGAAAAGTGTGCAATAAATGAGAAACAAATTCAGTTTTTATGGTGCAATCTAGGATCAAAATGGTATGCATCCTGATCCAAGCAAGGTAACAGAAATAAAAATGTTACCTAGTTTATTGAACACCACTGACCTGCAGAGGATCTTGGGAATCATCTCATACATTTCATTCCACATCTTTCAGATCTAACAGTCCCATTGAGAAAAAAAAAAAAAGAAGTAGAGTACTAGTAAACAGGAAATCACCAGAGATCCGTCCAGCAAATCAAAAATCTAATTTGCAAGGATATGTTGCTGTCGTACTTTGACCCTGCAAAGCAAACCGTAATCCAATGCATCAAGTAGAGAACTTGGTGCCGCTCTCAAGTAGGAAAATCTATAGCATTTGCATCCAAATCTTTAACAGAGACTGAACAACACTATGCCAACATAGAGAAGGAGCTTCTTGCAGTTGTTTTTGGCTGTGAACGAGTCCAGACTTACATCTATAGAAGTGCGTTCCAGGTGGAAAGTGATCATAAGCCTCTGGAAATGATCAACTCAAAAAATTTGGTCACAGCTCCACCTTGCCTTTAACACATGCTGTTACATTTTTATATCAAATATTGGACAAAAATATGGCATTAGTGGATGGATTCTCAAGGGTACCAAATAAAAATGCTAAAGAAGTCACTGACTTGGATCTGAGAATGGATTTTGTTCAATTTTCAACCCCAAAACTAGCTCAGTTACACCAAGCAACAAATGAGTATGCCAAACTATGTGAATTAGGGGATATTATTTTAAGAGGTTGGCCCGATACACTCAGAGAAGTGGGCAAAATTATGAGACCTTGGTATATGACAATGCACCCCAATTTTGTGGTAAAATTCTTAGTTTCTGGTTGGAAAAATAGAGTGTAAATCATATAAGATATAACCATAGCGTCCACGATTGAATAAATTGATAGAAATTATGGTTTAGACTTTGTGTATCTCTCATTCTTAGTCAGGGTTCAAAAACGAGTCTCATATCTAATAGGTCCCTCACTATCAGCCAAGCTCCAACATCTGTCCTATCACCACAATGTTGCATCCCTACGCCTGTTTTATAAGTACTTTAATAGAATGTGCTCTGATGAACTCATACCTCTTGTTCCCCCCTCGTCATACATATTGCTGATCCAACAAGCAGTAAAATCTCTAAAAATTGGAAATCCCTATATCAAAGAAATGTTTACTTGAACTTGAAGCATAGCAATCCTAAATAACAAAGATAAAAGAAAAAAAAAATGAAAATGCATGAGTCCAAAGTTGGTCATAATTCTTCCAAGCAGTCTGATCCCAGCTGGTTTTCATCCAATCACATGACACCCCATTAGTGACTCCTTAATAATTCCAATAATGGAAAACTCTACTTAACCTTAAAATATCAAACAATCTTTATTAATTTGAAATATGAATTTTGAAAAATAATTATTTTAAGTTTAACATTTCTTTATTTATAATATAAGATTTCTTCTACCTTAATTTTGTTCAACAAACTTTTCATCTAGAAATGCCGATTAATTAAAAAGAATTATTTTTCTTTCTTCTTGGCCTCCAGGCTAGGAGTGTACTTACCTGATGCAGTCCAGGATCAGAGTGTAGTATCTGTTCTTATGCTACACACAAGGTAATTTGTCTTTAGTCAAAAGAGAGGAAAACCTTTCTATACTAAGGCAATTTTTATTTTTGCCTACTTCCAGAGTGCCCCTTTTTAGGGAGCTGATTTACCCCCACATAAAAAATGACATTGTGTCACATTTTGCTTTCGATGGGAAGAAAATCAATCCCTACTTTCGTAGTACACTGAAGTCGGGTAGGGGTTCCAATCTTGACAATCAATCCAACAGAAACTGGGGCATTTCGATGACCTTTTTGCTGTTGGACTGATGCAAAAAATTCCAGCAAAAACCTAACAACCAGCCATGGTTTTCTCCAGAATGTGCTTCTACCATTGCACACAGAAATCACTTTTTCCATTGCTTCCAACGTAATAGATGTACTGAGACTAAAGCCGCTTTCTGGTACTGTCAGCAACCAGTGTAAAAGAGTAATAAAGTATACAAGGGAGTTGTATGCTCGGTCCGTCAAGTCCAAAGTAGCTGAGCAATGGCTTGGTTCCCACCAGTTTTGGGAAATAACAAACAGGATCCTGAACAGCAGTGTGTGTTCTATCCCAACTATCATCAATGGACCGGAAGTAATCTCGTCAGCATCAGTCAAAGCCAAACTCTTTGCCTAGAAATGTGCAGCTTATTCTACTCTATGTGATCAAGACCGCCAACCCCCTTTTTTCCTCCTGTATCTGAAAACACACTATGCAACATACACATATGTGTGCGTGATGTTGCCAAGCTAATCAATAGCCTTGATTCCAGTAAAGCCACTGGCGCTGATGGTATTCCAATTATAGTGCTGAAAAAGCTTCAACTAGAACTAGCTCCTATACTTACAAAGCTGTTTGTCTTGTCTTATGGAGAATTACTTCCTAACACCCTGGAAAACCTCACCAGTATGCCCCATGTTTAAGAATTCAGGTGATTGGTCATCTTCCTCTCAGTACAGAACAATAAGTCTCCGGTGTGTCATGAGTAAGTTGCTGGAATCTGTGTTAAATGCAGAAGTAATCAACCACCTCAGCAAAAATAACCTTTTTAGTGACATGCAATATGGTTTCCGTTCTGCTAGATCTACATATGAGATATAGATCTACATAGATAAATCTATATCTCATAGGATTAGCAAATCTCTCAACAGAGGTTTCCTTTCTTGGGCAATTGCCCTTGACATATCAAAGGACGACTCCACAAGATCTCCAGATACAGAATAACTGGAAATGTCTTCTCAATTATTAAATCATTTCTCTCTGATAGGTTCATAAGAGTAATTGTTGATGGGCAAAAATCAGAAGCTCACAGTATTAATGCTGGTGTACTTCAGGGATCCATCCTTGGCCCAACTCTCTTCCTGATCTACATCAATGATCTTCCAAATCACATCCTAAGATCATTCGTAGACATTTATGTTGACGACTCTACTATCTATGGCAACACTTCAAAGGCCATAAATGACTTTTATCATTATTTTCATGGCAAATGTTCGTCTGAGATCTAATCTGTGGTCCCCCTTTACCAAACTTTCACAAAAAACATTCGTTTAGCTGAAATCAATATTGTACGAGCCTTTTTCAAGTCTCACACAAAAACACACATTCACATTTCAAGCTATGTCATATACATACGTGCACAGAAACATACGCGCCCACGTCCACACATGTACACATATTCACGTTCGCGTACATACACTCACATTCACGTGTATAGACACACACGCTAACACACACATATGTACTCACACACGTGCACACAAACGCACACATGGACGACGTCACTTCTGCTTTCTAAGGAATTATACACATGCGCAAATGACCGGAAACGAGTATAAAACAAAGAGACAAGCTGTTTCTAATCCTTTTTATGACCAACTCTCGACCAGAGAGGTTGGGCTAACCAGCCGCCTCCCAAAAGGGAGGCGCACGCTCGCGCGCATCACGCCCACTTACTACTATGTATGGGGCACGAGCTAACAGACTGTATGTACACATTCTCACTCTTTCTCTATCTACTACTGGTCCCTGAGAACACCTTCGCGTAGCTGACTACTAACTGAGGTCAACTCTCATATCCTCTTCTTTGTCTACACGCTGGACTAGCATTCTCATTTCCACTACAACACTTATTTCTCTTCCCACGCGCGAACAAACGATAGTGAGATGAACACACATTTCCTATCCTTCTACAACACCAACCCCGCAACGAACATTGGTTACACACGCGCAAACATGAACACTTGTTATAACTATAACGTTCATTCTTTCAACAGTAAATAAACGACACGTTTATCTTATCCATCAATTGAGTCTTTGTTTCCTTCAATTCCATTTGTTTCATTATTTTCTTGTGGCGAGCTAGGGTATTATACCCTGGTCCGCAACAAATTTGGTGACCCAACAATATCAATAATTTTTCACACTCTTTATCTGTGCCTAAACCTAAACGTAGATTCCATGAAAAAAGCTTCTTTCTTAGAACTGTACGCCTGTGGAATTGTCTTCCATTTCCCTGCTTTCCAGCTGACTACAATATGATCGTCTTCAAGTCCAATAGAAACAAATTCTTGATGAACAATCTCCTTAAGTAATCCAAGTTGCCAAATTTCCACTACTAATGATCGTACTACAGTATTGCCCCATTGACTATTGTACATTGATACAACCCCTATCCTCAAGTGGCCTACAAGCCTTGATAAGTGGTGACTTCTTTGTAAAGAAAAAAAATGAAGAAAAATCTGTATGATGTACATGCTTACAATGAATGAAAATATCACGCACCAAAAATCATGTAAATTAATCAAATATTTTTTTATAAAAAAAATAATTTGTAAACATATGTAACATAGGTGAGCTTTTCCAATACTCCTTCTTTTCTCATGTTAAGAATGGTTTTCTTAAATTCTGATTTAGAATTATCTCCCTTGTTCCTTCCAATTGTTTCCAAAATGGCCTTGTGAGATCGTCCTCCATTGTTTAGCCATAAAATTTGATTTTTTATTTAAAAATTAAACTACTGGGAACATGTCGCTAGGAAGTTGAATATTATTGTTGACAATACAACATGATTATCATTACAAGAACAGATAAGCCATAGTAATCAACAGACTAGTTATTCGTTGTTGTTTGGCCACCATTTGGTTTTTGTCAGATTCAACATGCCAATTTTTTCTTCTTGCCAGTTAAAGTCGTTATACACTAGAAAAACAACGATTGTCTATCTCTATTTGTGCCACCGTGCAATTACAAATATGTAAGGATTTGCTAAAGAATTTTTAAGATAAAAAAAGAATTTTTCTATTCAACAATTTAACTATTTCCGACTTCATTTCACATTCGTTATTATTTCTTTCTTTCTTTTTATTATTTACAAAATATTTAAAAGTCTGACTTGTTTCATATAAACTGAAATGAATTGTGAAGAATTTAATTTCATAATTTAATTATTCTTTGAAATCAGATTTTTAATATTTCTTTTTATTTTATGCTATTGAATTTTTATTTCAATATTCAATAAAAAAAGATGTATGAATTCATTTAGTGTAACATTTTAACATTTACCGTTTATATAAATGTGCACTTTTGCACACATGTATTCTTACTAGAGAGCAATCAAGTGACAAATCAACAAAACAAAGTATTTCTATATGTTGTGCAGGGTGTTTACATGCTGGCCTTTTTTTTTGATAATCACTTCTTTCGTCATTCATGACTGGCCGTGATCCTTTGATGACCTTTGGCTGCCTGTATTTAGCTAGACGAACAATACTACCTATGCATGGAAGCTTGCTTGCTTTCATTGTGTTTTATTTAAAGAGTGAAAGGAGATATTAATATCTGATTAACTAATTACTTCTTAACTTGTTTTTCTAACTTACTTTTGAGGATGGGACTGAGAGATGCAGATGGGCAAAATCTCAAAGCAACATTCATTTAGATTATCTTTATAGTGTTGGAAACATTTTGTCTGTATCACTCCAAACAAAAGACTGACTTAAAATTCTCCGTTCTTCCTCATACACCTTTCTTTCATCTTGCTGTTTCCCTGCATTTCTTACTCATTTTGTCAAGGGAACTTTGACCCATTTCAATCATGTCACCTGGTTTATTTCCATTTGCCTTCAGATTATCCTGACATGTACAAATGTAACCCTTGCCAAATTTCATACTAGTTAACATTATTTCTAGTTACTGGCTTCCAATATATAACATTAGAAGTCACACAGTCATAGTGGTTGGTTAGAAGTCACATAGTCAAAGTGGTTGGTTAAAAATTGAAAGGTTACTAGCTTGTATAAGCTATACTTTTCTTTCTTTATGGTTTACTCTTTTCTTTTCTTTACTTTTAACTTCTTTCTTTTTTCTGTGTGTGCGTGTATGTGCGTGTGTGTGTGTGTGTGTGAGAGAGAGAGAGAGAGGAGTAGCAAAAGTAATTTGCTTTAAATCAAGTAGACGTTGCTATTCAAATAGTGGTGTGAACTCTATATTTTTCGATCAGTGAAAATGGCTCCTGCTTGTTTTAAAGCTAAAAAAATTAACAGAACTTTCAAATGCTTGTGTCTATTCATGTTTTAGCGATCTTTTTCTTTCACCAATTTAGTTACGTTTATATTAATTGTTAGTGTTGTTCTCTGCACTTTTCAAAGATGCTACTGGAGTAGAGTGACATACACATGCACACACTAGACACTGTACAGGGGTTTGTCAGAAGAACCTAGCATGAGGATACTTTTTCCATAGAAGTAAACCCTGACCAAATATTCAAAACCACATAGTATTCGCTGCCCAAATAAGATCTCCTCACTATGGCTAACCCACATTAGCTTTTACGAGGAATGGTGCACTTTCTCCAAGTGAAGTTACCTCAAATAATAGCACGAAGCTGGATACTCCACCAGATTAGATAAATTCTCGTCCCGGAATCCAGTAATACTAAGAGACCAAAATGAAAGATATACTACAACGTATGAAAATGGTTAATTGGGGAGAGGAAGATTATGTTCTCAATTGCTTTACTAACTCAGTGTTTGAGAGAAAAAGAACTTAAATGGAATATTTTTTTTTTTTTTTTTTTTACACAGTGATCACCACTTATCAAGGCCCGGAAGCCACTCAGGGATAAGGGTTATTGCAAGTACATTACGTTAGTGTGGAGATTTGATGGAGTGTTTACTTAAGGGGGCGGTTCATTAGGAATTTGTTAACATTAGACTTGAAGACATCCAAGTTGTAGTCCGGAGGGAAGCAGGCAGACGGAACAGAGTTCCACAGGCGTGCAGTTCTAAGAAAGAAGTTTTGTTCATGGAATCCGCGTTTTGATTTAGGCACAGATATAGAGTGGGGGAAATTTTTCACAGTGGATTCAGCTAGACGGGTGTTTTTCGTGAAAGATTGGCGAGGGGGGACGAGGGATTGGAGTTCAGACGAGCACCTGCCATGAAAATAACGATAAAACAAGGATAGGCTCGCAACGTCTCTTCTGTGGGAGAGGGGTTGCAGGGTAGAGAAAAGGGCATCCCCCACTAAGCCACGAAGTCTATTTTGTACTCTGTCAAGGCATGATAGGCTGTTTTTGGCAGCTCCTGCCCAGATATGGCAACAGTATTCCATCCTTGGACGTACTTGGCTTTTATATAGATAGAGAATTGCATCAGTAGTGAGATATCTTCTGGAGCGGTAGAAGGATCCCACCATCTTTCCAGCGACCTTGGCAACAGACTTGATGAACGTGTTCCATTTCAGATCAGGAGTAAAGGTCAAACCCAGAAGCTTGTCAAAACACGGGGCCTCACCCAGACGAGAGCCATCCATCACAATTGATGCCAGATGGGGATCAGAGCGTTGATGATGTAAGGATAGGAGTTTGGTTTTGGATGCATTAAAGGTAACTAGCCACATCTTCCCCCACTGAACCACGCGCTCGAGATCAGAGGAGAGAGAATCAGAGAGAACTTTGTCATTTACAGCCTTTGATGTGTTGCCGTAGATGGTCGTGTCATCAGCATAGATGTCAACGAATGATTTAAGTATGTGTTTAGGGAGGTCATTGATGTAGAACAGGAAGAGAGTTGGGCCCAGGATTGACCCCTGAGGGACCCCAGCATTTATATTGCAGGCCTCCGATTTTTGTCCATCTACCACTACTCTTATGAGCCTATCGGAGAGAAATGATTTAATGATTGAGAAAACATTTCCAGTTATACCGTAGCTGGAAATCTTGTGAAGTAGACCTTTATGCCATACCTTGTCGAAGGCCTTTGATATGTCAAGAGCAATTGCCCTAGAAAGGAAGCCTTTGTCAAGAGATTCACTAATCCTGTGGGATATAACCGTCAGCACATCTGCAGTAGATCTTGCAGAGCGGAAACCATATTGTGTGTCACTAAGAAGGTTATTCCTGCTGAGGTGGTTGACTATTTCTCTATTTAATATTGATTCCAGCAACTTACTCATAACACACAGGAGACTTATTGGTGTGTACTGAGAGGGAGATGACTTATCACCTGAATTCTTAAATACAGGGCAAACTGATGAGGTCTTCCAGGGGGTCGGAAAGCACTTCTCCTTAAGGCAGCGCTTAAATAGTTTCGTAAGTATGGGAGCAAGTTCTGGTTGAAGCTTTTTTAACACTATAATTGGGATGCCATCAGGGCCAGTTGCTTTACTGGAATCTAGGTTTTTTATTAGCTTGGCGACCTCATGCACGGATATTTGTATGTTACCTAGCTTGTTCTGTGTTATAGGAGGAAATATGGGGAGTTGATGGCCTTCGTCGCATAGGGTAGAATTAGCTGCAAAGTTCTTTGCAAATAGTTTGGCCTTGTCTGACGCTGACGAGATGACCTCTGGTCCATTGATAATGGTTGGGATAGAACGCACACTTCTGTTCAGGATCCTATTTGTTATTTGCCAAAACTGGTGGGAACCAAGCCACTGATCAGCTACCTTGGATTTAACAGACTGGGCATATAGCTCTCTTGCATTTTTTATTACTCTTTTACAGTGGTTGCTGGCAGTCCTGAAAGCAGCTTTAGTCTCAGTGCATCTATTGCGTTTATTACGTTATTATTCAAATATTTATGTATCTCGTATAGAGTTCAAGTGTTGTAGGCCCCTTGATTTCTGAGAACTTCTACTGAAGTAAAATAAAACATACACTTGTCTTATAATTTTATTAATATAAAAATTTTCACAAAACTATAAATAATTAAAATTTAAAGTAAAGTATTATAGTTCATTTGTGTTTATAAACTGAAGGAAAACATCATTGTTTTAATAATAATTATTATTATTGTTACAAGGGAGCCAACACTTATCAAGGCCTAAGGGTTACTCAAGGATAAGGGTTAATAAGTGTATGATGGTCACTGAGACAACAGTATAGTGCTCAATTGTGGAGGAAATTGAATAAAAAAAACTATTTAAAGGTATTGGGTTAACAAGAAATTTTTTACATTGGACTTGAAGATGACCATATTGTAGTCATCCATAAATCAGTCTAGTGGAACAGAGTTCCACAAATGAGCAGTTCTAGGAAAGAAGCTTTGTTCACTAACTATATTACGAAACCAGTTTTGAACTCTGTTAATGCTCAGATGTAGCAACATTACTCTATTTTAGGACGTATTTGGCTTTCATAGAAGTAAAGTATTGCGTCAAGTATTACATAGCTTCTGGAGCAGTTAAATGATGCAACCATTTTTTCAGCAACTGCTTTGATGTAAGTCTTTCATTTCAGGACAAGGAGTGAAAGTAAGACCCAGAAGTTTGTCAAAGCAAGATGCTTCTTTGAGACAAGAGCCATTCATATCAATTTGGGCCATGTGGGATCAGAGCATTTGTGGTAAAAAGATAGGACCTTGGTTTTGGATGAATTAAAATGAGCCAGCCACCTTTTGCCCCATTACACCACATGCCCATGGTTGGAGGAGAGAAACTCAAAGAGATCTTGGTCGTTTGGGGCCTTTAAAGTGTTACTATAGATGGTCATGTAATCTGTACGGCAGTTACCATAATGTAATTCTTGTTGGGTAGGTCACCATTTCAGCGGGTCCCCCTTTTGGGGAGTCGTCGAAATTAATAAGACGGGAGTAGAAACCGACCTGGGAATAATAATAAAGAAACAAAGTAACTTCCAAACGAAACGGTTTTATATTCATTTCAGCGTACAAGTAGTATCGGGTTATAGAAAGTTTGTGATTTTCATTTTTGTCCCCTGACTCTGGAACCACTCGCGTCTCCGTCTTTTTTGCTTCCAACACTTTTTGTATCTCTCTTTTTGTCTTTCCCACCAGAACTGTTCTCCATCCTGATTGGTTACAACCTCTGGTCACATTTTGAGGAAAGGGGGAAGGAAGGAAGGGAGGAAGGAAGGAAGGAAGGAAGGGGGAAAGGGAAGAGTAGAGAGAAAGAGACATGTAATGGAGAAATAGTAGTCTTGGCTTCACTACATCTGTATATATGCTGACAAATTAACTTAGAATGTGATTTGAGAGATTATTGATGAAGACAAGGAAGAATGTTGAGATACACCAGTGTTGATATTGTGAGATTTGAACTTTTGCCCATTAACGACTACATAGAACTATTGGAGAGAAAAGATTTGCTGCTTGAGAAGACAATTTCAGATATTCCACAGTATTGCTCTAGAGAGGAAACCTCCATCGTTAGATTCACTGATACTATGTGAAATTACAGTCAGTACATTAGTTGTAAATATCGCAGGAAGGAAATCATATTGCTTGTCACTGAATACCTCGTTTTTGCTGAGGTGATTGATAATTTCTATTTAACACAGACTCAAGCACCTTACTCATGACACCACAGAAGACTAATTGCTTTGTACTGAGATGCAGAAAACCAATTTCAAGTATTTTTAAATGCTGCAAGACTAATGACATTTTCCAATGTGTTGGGAAGCATTTCTCTTTTAGGCATTGATTCTACAGCTTTGCGAGAATAAGTGTTTGTTAATAAAGAAAACAACGAAATGGAAGTTTCATTTTAACATTTAATAAACAACTTTATTTTTCATCTTCGTTAGTAGCTTTGGTAGAGAAATGGTTTAGTAGGTGGACGCTTCTCTTTATTTGTCACTCAGTCCTCATTTTTTTAATGAGTCATTTTTCTGACAAAGGGAGAAGAAAAAGCTGTATTCTAGGTTGGTAGTATTTTGCGTGAACAGTCGACAGAGATGGCGGAAATTTTCTGTTCTATGTCTATCCTTGTAGCCATGTCACTAGTAAGGGTGCTGGAGGTAAACGTTTTGTCCGGGCTGACGTTATCCGCCTGATAGTCAGGGACCCGAACCTTGGATTAACCACTAAGGAGGCTGTCCTATCAGCAGGCGCAAAGTACTGGGGCTGCTGTATTGCCATTTGGTGAATGGATTCTGGACCATGCAGTAGTCTCTGGTGGGGCCTCTCGATGCCATACTAGTAGGTAATTGTTACGGCTTTACCTTATCATGTGCTACAAAAAAAAAAAAAAAAAATTCTTTGTTACTTTTCTCTCTTTGTTTCCCCTCTCTTTCCTGCTCTAAGCAAGTCTGACGACCTAGTCCACAAACTCCAAAATTCCATCATGACAAGTTTCAATAAAAAATACATGATTAAACCCGGATCTGAAACTTCCAACGTAGACCCCCACAACCATGTCTCCTTCTCCAACATCAGGGGTCTACGTTCTAACCTTCCAGAGGTTGAAGCCCAATTACAGGAGACTAAACTAGACCTTTTATTTTTAAGTGAAACTGGAATTGGACAGACTATTTCCCTAAATGAGTTCGTAATTAAAGGATACTCTAACCTAACTTCCAAATCTGACCCCCAAGATCGCCATGGGCATGGAATATGTGCCTATATAAAAGATGGCTTTCCATGTGGTAGGGACATCTCCAAAGAAGATCCTAACTTACCCTATATGTGCTTCCGAGTAGCACTAGCTCACACTACGGCATTTATATTTACTCTCTATCGCCCCCATAACAGCGGAGTTACTATCTTTAAAAGCATATCTGAGAAAATTGACCAAGTTCTATCAGCATATCCTTCAGCTAACATTCACTTATGTGGAGACTTCAATGTTCACAATGTGGAATGGTTGACCCACTCAAACAAGACCGATGATGAGGGGAGATTCTGCCATGATTTCTCCATTGCTTATGACATCACTCAGATTGTTCACGAACCCACCCGTGTGCCCGACAATGACGGCCAGTATGCAAGTCTCCTAGACCTTTTTCTCACAACTTGCCCTGAACTATGTTCAGTTTCCGTTCTGTCTCCTCTTGGATCTTCCGACCACTCAGTTGTATCAATTAAGATAAAAATGAAATGTAATAAGTCCTCAGACGTACCTCTCCATCGTACAGTATATCGATACACTATGGCTGACTGGGATAGTTTCCGTACATTTATATCGGATCTTCCTCTGCGTTCCATGTTTAAAAAGGATGTGTCGTCTATAGTATCAGACCTGACAGAATGGTTAATTGTAGGTATAGACAATTTCATACCCTCAAAAAAGTTCCAGCAAAAACCTAACAGCCAGCCATGGTTTTCTCCAGAATGTGCTGCTGCTATTGCGCACAGAAATCACTTTTTCCACTGCTTCCAACATAATAGATGTATGGAAACTAAAGCTGCTTTCAGGACTGCCAGCAACCATTGTAAGAAAGTAATAAAGAACGCAAGGGAGTTGTATGTTCAGTCCATCAAGTCCAAAGTAGCTGAGCAGCGGCTTGGTTCCCACCAGTTTTGGCAAATTGCCAACAGAATCCTGAACAGAAGCGTGTGCTCTATCCCAACTATCATCAATGGACCTGAGTTAATCTCGTCAGCATCAGACAAAGCCAAACTCTTTGCCAAGAACATTGCAGCCAATTCTACTCTTTGCAACCAAGGCCGTCAACTCCCAATATTTCCTCCTGTATCAGAAAACACACTATGTGATATACAAATATCTGTATGTGATGTTGCCAAGCTAATCAAAAACCTTGATTCCAGTAAAGCAACCGGCCCTGACGGTATTCCAATTATAGTACTCCAAAAACTTCAACCAGAACTAGCACCCATACTTACAAAACTGTTTAAACGTTGTCCTAAGGAGAATTGCTTCCCATCACTCTGGAAAATCTCATCAGTATGCCCTGTATTTAAGAATTCAGGTGATCGCTCATCCCCCTCTCATTACAGGCCAATAAGTCTCCTGTGCGTCATGAGTAAGTTGCTGGAATCTGTGTTAAATAGAGAAGTAATCAACCATCTCAGCAAAAATAATCTTCTTAGTGACACACAATATGGTTTCCGTTCTGCGAGATCTACAGCAGATGTGCTTACAGTTATATCTCATAGGATTAGCGAATCTCTCGACAGAGGCAACCTTTCTAGGGCAATTACTCTTGACATATCAAAGGCCTTTGATAGGGTATGGCATAAAGGTTTACTTCACAAGATCTCCAGCTATGCTATAGCTGGAAATGTCTTCTCAATTATTAAATCATTTCTCTCTGATAGGTTCATAAGAGTAGTAGTTGATGGGCAAAAATCAGAAGCTCACAGTATAAGACCAAGCTTCTATCTTTACATCATCAATTAAAATGAATGGCTCTCGTCTTCAGGAGACCTCAAGTTTTGACAGGCTTCTGGGCTTGACCTTTACTCCTGATCTTAAATGGAATATGTACATCAAATCTGTTGCCAACACCACTGGAAAAATGGTCGGATCCTTCTATCGATCCAGTAGATATCTCACTGCTGATGCAATTCTCTATCTATATAAGAGCCAGATACGTCCAAGGATGGAATACTGTTGCCACATATGGGCAGGAGCTGCTAGAAAAGACTTGTCCTGCCTTGATAGGGTTCAAAATCGACTTCGTGGCCTGGTGGGAGATGTCCTTTTCTCTTCGCTGCAACCTCTATCTCACAGAAGAGATGTTGCGAGTTTGTCTCTGCTTTATCGTTATTTTCATGGAAAGTGTTCGACTGAGCTTCAATCTATGGTCCCCCTCTCGCCAAACTTTCACAAGAAACACTAGACTAGCTGAAAACATTATCAATAATTTTTCCCCCTCTTTATCTGTGCCTAAACCTAAACATAGATTCCATGATCAAAGCTTCTTTCTTAGAACTGCACGCCTGTGGAATTGTCTTCTGTTTTCCTGCTTTTTTTCCTGTCTATAATATGGTTGTCTTCAAGTCCAACGTGAACAAGTTTCTGATGAGCCGTTCCACTTAAGTTAACAAATTTACCGAACTTCCATTACTATCGATTACTATATTGTCCTTTTGACTACTCTACACTTTTTAACCCTTATCCTTGAGTGGCCTATCGACCTTGATAAGTGGTGATGCCTATGTAAAAAAAAAAAGAAAAAAAAAAGCGTTCTGGTGTAAAGATAGATTTAATATATTGCCGGCTTGTTGAGGAGAGAACCGTTCTGTTTACATGTGTTGATAGCTAGTAGTCGTCGGGATGAAGGAGGCTGGTTAAAGGAGAAAGAAAGGGCAGTCCTCAGGGTATTTACGTATGTAGGAGCGTGCATCCGATAGTAGAGACAGAGCAAAGGGTTAGTGTCTCATGGAAAGAAAGTGTATGTGTGCGGAGTGCATGTGGAAGCAAGTGTGAGTTTGAAGAGAGCCATTGTTAGCTTGTTGTACTCACATTCGGCCGAAGCCTCGAATGTGTGCTGCTGGGCAGAGCAGAGAGAAAGAGGGTTAAGAGTTTCAGATTTCGCCTTTTATGTACTCGGTCACATGATTGAAAGCTGGCTTGTGATTGGATAAGCCAGGGAGAAAATGGATTTTAAATCTTGAGCCGCGAGAATAAGCCTGTGATTGTAGCGAGTTTCGGCTGCTACAGATACCCCCTTGCTGGATTCGTTTTTGGAAGAAAACCAAAAATGTTTATCGAAATAAAAGAAAGATTCTTTTATGTGTATCAGTTGTTATTTAGAAAATTCGAAGTAGTCGGGTTTTGTAATATGCCCGTCTATGACATCTGCTTGTAAAATCCGTTTTTTTGCCAACATGAGGCTTGATGCTTGTGACAGTGGTCAAATTTACTTAATTATTTTTTTTTGCCTTAATCGTCAGCAAAAAGCACCCCCCCAATAAATGTGCCGCATGTATATCAAACAGCAAAAAAGGTTAACTGCTCTAAAATGCTAGAATGGTCGAAATGGGAAGGGGCAATTTACGTTAAATGTATTGCAAAACTGATCCCCCCCCCACTTTAAATTTTAAAAGAATTGTCTTTTTTCTTCCTACGCACTTTTCCCCCGAGTATTCACAGGTAACCGCCTTAAAAAGTAAAATCTCATTATTTTATGTGCGTGTGTGACAGCTGAAGGTGTTCCTATTTACTTGCCTCCCCACAAGGGCAGTGTTAGACACAAGGTCGGTTTTTAATGTGGGGAAAATCCAGCTCCCCAAAAAGGTTTAATCTGAATAGGAACAAAAATAAAAAAAAATTCTTAGTCTAGAAGGATTTCTCCTCCACTGACCGAGAACAGAAAAGATGAAGTGTAATATCAGAACAGATACTACACTTGGTTCCTAGCCGAATCTTCAACAATAGCAAACACACATGACAAACATTTGTCCCTCCCTCCCTCGCGATAAACTCCGCCTCCATGTCACGTGACAGCCACGCTTTTTCAAACAACTATAAAGCGCTCGAGAAAGCAGAATCAAAATATTTTCATTTAAGGTGAGATTTTTCCTCTTTTGATTTTTCTTTTAAGATTATAAAACATACAAAAAAGTTTTATTAAAACATTTTTATTTATTTATCAAACAACTAAAATGTAACTCTTTTTTTTCTTGAAATTTCGTGTTTTACTTTTTTCGCCTCTTACATAACACTTGTTTTTTATCCAACTTTTTTGTTTAATAATTAAATTTTTTTGTTCAGGCGTAAAATTTTTAGTTTCGTTCATAATCCGCACATTTATTAATAATTGTTTTAATAAGTTATTTAAGCAACTTAAATTATTTCGACTAAATGAGTTTTGGTAATTAACTTCTAAAAATTTTAAATGCACGTGCACAACGATATATTGAGTTTTGTAAAGCACGCGCATTCGCATTAGTTCCGTTATTTGGTACTAGTAGTGCAGTGCACTTATTGATCCGTGCGGAAATAATGTTATTATTTAAAAAGCCATTCTTAACATGGGGAAGGGAAGGGTTTTTGTACCTATTCTGTACTTCAACTTTACAATTGAATAAAAAAAAAAAAAAAAAAAAAACATGGTGTTAGTGCACTTACTGATCCGCGTTATTTTTTAATCGTATTTCCTAGTTTAATTAAAGTTTTATTGGTTTTTTTTTTTATTCAATTGTAAGGTTAAAGTATAGAATAGTTACAAAACACCCTCCCCTCAAACGAGGGCCCATTTCGAGTTTATCAAAATAAAAAAAATTAAACGGTCAATGACCAGATGATCTGGCAGATCATCCCAAACAAATATTTACAGTTACTTTTATAGTTTTTCATGTGTGTGTGTGTGTGTGTGTGTGTGCTGAAAACGAATATAGCACTTAAAAGTGGCACAGAAATGGCCACCACTAATAACATAAGAAATTACATTGCGAATGCGATATTCGTTTTAAGTTTTCAGCATCCCCGAAAACCTTTGAAAGTGAACATTGTAAAGTTTCTTTTGGAGTTGAATAGAATCTTGACATTGATAAAGTTTTTTTTATTTTATTTTTTGGTTTGATTAAAATAAAATATTTTTCAACATGGAAATTGCCCTTTCGTCACGTTTTGTGAAAAAAAAAATGTCATTGTGCTGAGGGAGATAACTCGATTTTAACGCAACTTCGAGGGTTTTTTTTGGGGGGGTTGCTTACCAGCCAAACGGACGAGGTTAATGGAAGGGGGGAGGGGACTGTTTATCTCAAACCGCTATAAATCAACAAAATCGTTGAATTACGACGTGAGTTGATGGCGAGTAAAATCCATATAGACATTATTTTATTTATTTTTGTAAATATTAGTGCATAGGGAATATTTACAGAATAAATCTTTGATCTACTATCAAAGTACAGAATAAATTTTTAGTTCTGAAAAAAAAAATACGTGGTTCTACAGAATTTGAACTAAACTGATTTTGGCGAACTTAAACTTGGGTTCGATTTAAAACAAAACAAAAAAGTTAGATTCAAATTCGATAGAAATAAAAAAATATTGTTTTAAAACATCTTCATTGTTTAGGGGAAAAATGCGACTTAATTTGTCGAATCGTGTTTTTGTAAGAATAAAAAAACAAAACAAAACCGTGTTTACTAGATCTAATTTTCGCTTTTGGCCCGTGAGAATCGATTTTTACCATTAAAGTTTATAATTTACTAATTAGACTAATATTATGAATATGAGTGACCATTCTTCCTTAAGCTAGATTTCTTTCTTGACTTAGTTGTAAAACTGACTATTTTTTCCGACCTAGTTTTTCGCGTGCCATTAAACAACTAGGTCGAAAATTTTGGCGCGTCAACGAGAAAATTTGTTAGTGTTAAGATTTCTTATTTATTTATTATTATTATTATTATTTTCTAAAACAGCGATTTAAATTCTAAACAATTGCTGAACTCGTCGACATTTTATTATGGGTAATTTTACAAAACTTCAACCCTGTAAACAGTTTTAGGGAGAAAATGACAAATATCGAAAAATGAATCTTTGTATTTTTTTTTTTTTTTCGCATTCTGGAATTTAGATTTTCGTTGATAACAGAAACATTCTATCTTTGGTAAATTTTTACCCTCAACTCCTCAAATGAGATTCTACTTTTCTTAGACGATTACATGTAAACAGTTTTAAAAATGTTTTTTTAAATTTTTTTATTTTTTATTACATTTTCACCCCAAACAAGGCACATTACCACTTTGGTGTAGGGGGCTACTATCAGGGGCAGCAACTACTGGGGCACTATGTAGGGATTTGGGCAGCAAGATGTCGGTTCATGTTACACTTGAACTTCTGCATGTCAGTACAGTTGGGTAAGCAGGGACCTGGAATGGAATTCCAGTCTAGCGGTTCTGGGGAAGAAACTACTGGAGTAGAAAGATCTTTTACATCTAGGGATCTCTACTGCGTGGGGGTGGGATTTAGCTGCCTGTCGTGTTTGTCAAAGGTGTCTACGTCGTGGGGGCACAAGTCTCTGCAGTTCGTCAGAGCATTCACCATTAAAATACTTGTAGAACAGGCAGAGGGATGCAACGTTTCGTCGATGGGACAGAGGCTGAAGCTTAGATGCCAGTTCAGGGCCTATCAGATTGGCGACTCTCTTTTGCACCAGCCCAAATGTGACAGCAATACTCAATACAAGGGCGAATGGTGGCCTTATAGAGGTACAGGATACTTTCAGGTGTTAGTAGTTTTCTAGCACGGTAGAGAGAGCCGACCTTCTTTGCAGCGGCCCTGGCAATGTTTTCAATATAATTGTTCCAACTGCTGTTTCCTGTGAACGTTAGGCCAAGCAATTTGAAAGATGTACTCTCAGATAGGAAGTCACTGGCCATTGCTATTGGTGGCAGAGAAGGAAACCAGTTCAGTTTTGGCAGCATTGAATGTGACCATCCATTTTTGTCCCCCATTCCACTGCAGATTGGAGGTCATCCTCTAGTGTTTTTGCCATTTTTTTAGTTATGTGTTCATTTGTTTTCCTGTCATGCCTGTTGTAGTGTCATCAGCATATATACCCATCTCAGAGGCAGTTTTGTCAGGGAGGTCATTAATAAATATTAGGAACAATAGAGGTCCAAAGATAGACCCCTGAGGCACTCCCGCATTTATATCATATTGTTTAGATGTACGACCGTCGAGAACAACCTGGATTTTTCTCTTATCTAAGAAAGATTTAATTATGTTAAGTATTCTACCAGTGATACCGTATGATTTAATTTTCCTGAGGAGACCCTCATGCCATACCCTGTCAAAAGCCTAAGATATATCTAGAGCTACCGCTCTGCCCTCCCCCGCTTTACACACCCTCTCCCTTCCAGGGCTACAAGATACTCGTGTTGTGGTCCAATGTTATGAGGCTCTAGAGTAGTCGTGCGATGTGCCTCATGTCTGTGGGGATAGTTTCCTGGATGGTCGCGTCACCCTTCTGCTATAACGCACCGGTTGGTCTTCCTCAACCTCCATCTCAGGGGAAGCTGTGTCATCCACCTCCATCTGTTCTGGCAGAGTGTCAAATGTTTCAGGCTGGTTTTGATCCGTACATGTGGGGTACCATTTTCCCAGTAATTTGGGCACTGTTAGGTTGTCTATGGTATCCAACATTCCTGGTGGCTCCTCAGGTATCAAATGACAAGGGGTGTATACCAGAGGGTTTATTCTTCGGAGGAATCTGCGATTGTGACGGGTTACCCAGTTACTCCCATCAATGTGTACATTATACTGCCGGTTACCCAGTGTTTCCACCACTCTTCCCGTCTTTGCCCATCGGTGCGGGTGTGGACCAACTTGGTTTTGAACCTGCACCGTTTCCCCGATTTTCAGTTCCTGAAGGGTGTAACATTTTAGATTGTATTCCCTTTCATTCCGTAAGTGTCTTTTTGCCATCACTGTTTCCCTATAATGACTGATTTCTCTCCAGCGTTTATGGATTCGATATCGGTCCTGGAGCACTGGGAGATGGTCCTTTATCATGCGACCATAGAGCATCATCGCTGCACGCTTCTGCCCGGGTGTTGCGATGAGTCAGTAGGGACCTAGCTGCCCGGTCATGGGATAGGCGACCGCAACTGTCTGTGCTATCAATAAGGATCCTTTTAGCTGTTTTAACAGCCAGTTCTGCTCTCCCATTCCTCTGAGGGTAATATACCAATGATGTTCATTTCCCTATGCCCCAATTATCTAGGAACCGGCTATATTCACTGGAGTCAAACAGTGGTCCACCATCGGTTGACAGTTCCTCCGGGACGCTGTACATGCAGAACCAGTTTCATAGTGGCCTTGGCATTCCCGGACGACATCAGAGTGACTTCTACCCATCCGGCGTATCTATCTGCATATACTAGGTAATTCTTCCCTTGTAAATAGAAAAAGTCCATCATCGTCTTCTGAAATGGGAACTCTGGGTTCGATGGCGCCATTAGGGGTTTCCTAGTTTGTGATGGAGCCATTACGTTGCATACTTTGCACTGAGTCTGACAAATGCTCGCGTCCAGTCCTGGCCAAAACAGCCGTTGTCTGGTGTTTGCCAACATTCCATTGACACCCTGATGCGCCAAATGGAGCGATTCCAGGACCTCCGCACATAGTTTTCTGGGTATAAGGATTTTGGTTTCCATTATTGTCACTCCTTCCAAGCAATATAACTCCTTTCATATGCCAAAACCGGTGGTCTGTGCGATGTCCTTTTCGTTTGCTTCCTCCTGGCTTAACGTTACTGGGCATCTCGATGTACAGTCTGGTGCGGCATTGAGTTTTCCACGGAGATGCTTTATTCAAAATTTGTACATCAAGGACTGTTTTTTGAAGTTGAACAGTCTTGGGTTCTTTATGTCCTCCAGGGCTTTGTCTGAAAAGATCTTCACCAAAGGCTTATGATCCACGGTGACTAACAGCTCTGAGCATCCCAAAATGAACATGCAGCATGCTTCCAGTCCGTAGACTAATGCCAATGCCTCTCCTTCAACTGGTGCGTATCGGGACTCTACGTCATTAGTAAATCGGGAGCCGGCCAGGATTAATCTCCAGTGGTCCTCACCACACTTCAGACCAGCTTCGGTTGCACAGTTGCAGTGCTTCTGGAAAAGGAAATATCCCAAGCCTGTCCTACTGAAGTCCGTCAACAAACAAGTTGGTCTGTTCACTTCAAAGGTTCTTACACCGTTCTCGATCTCTTCTGTGATCCTTCTTTTTAACTCTTCGAAGATTTGATTGCGTGTGCTGTCCCAGTAGAACTTTTGATTTTTTTTGTCTTCAGCAGCTCCCGGAACGTGGCCATTACTTCAACCTGAGTAAAAGCATAGGCTACCTGGTTTACCATTCCAAACCAAAATCTTATGTCAGTTATATTTTTTGGTGTCGGAGATTTTGTATTGCTTTAGTTATTTTTTTGGTAGGTTTTATCCCATCTTCTGTTATCAAGAACCCGGCAAATTCCATCTCTTTTTCTGCAAAGTGAAATTTCTGGGGGTTGCTCTCATGTAAGCGGGTGAGTCTACTTCTATGGGAGTGTGACTCCAAGACCACTTTGGTCTTGTAACTGGGTGTCTTGGGTTCGATTCCACCGCTACACTTATAAAGAATTGCATTGCTTTATATCAGGAAAACTTATTTGTGAGAATTTCAATGCGATATTCATTTTCAGCACACCCGAAAACTGAGAGAAAACAAATTTTTAAGGTAGGTTTTGCGTTGGTCTGAAGCCACAATTAGCCATTTTATGTTAAATTGTGTTCATTTTACATTGAACCCCCAACAAAAAATGGCTATAAGTGGGTGCTCATTTTACGTTCTATTAATATAGAAAAGTGATCCCTCATTTTTTGAAGCTATAATTTCTTCATATCTTGGAAACCACTTGTTTCCTGGAATTTTAAACATTGTTTTTGTTTTCAGCACTCCTTAAAACCTATAATAGTGGTAATTTTAAAGGATTTTTTGAGGGTGGAAAGATGCTGCACTTTTAGCGGAAAATATTTAGGCGTTTGTTCGTTATCACCATTATCAGTTTTCATATTTTATTTTTTGTGTTCAATTATCGATTATGTTGTTAGAAAACTCCATTTTTTTTTTTGTTTTATTTTTCAAATATTTACCGTAAACTAATCACCATTTTTTTATTTTATTGCTTGTAAAGATAGTTGACAGATCAATGTTTTAAATATGAAGTTTTAAGCAAAAAAAAGCAAAAACAAACGACTGTACTTAATTGTCATGTAGGAAATAGCATTATCTTAAAAATTATGAAAATTCATCAAGTAGAACAACTGCTATTACTATGATCTAAAACAATACGTCAGCAATTAAAGTGGCGTAAAGGGAGAAAAATTTTGTGAGAAACTACACAAATTGAATCGTGTCTCCTCATTGGTTAATTAGTTTTATACATTGTTTTAAAGCAGCCATTCTTATTGTTTGAATTCAAATATTAATTCGCGCAAATTCCGGAAAAACTTTGAAGACACTGGACTCCTGTTATTCCTTATTAATTTAAAGGCCTTTGGTGCCCAAATTGTCATGGTATCTTAAAGACAATTTAACCTATAAGTTAGGTATTTCTTTCTTGACGTAATACCGTCTTTTCAGTGTTGATTTTGGTTAATTGGATGCGTCCAAATTACTAATTGATTGTTGTAGTAAAAAGAACAATTTTGTGCAAAGGACAATTACTAATCTTCATAGAAAATTATTCTACTACCACTTAGAAGTCAACTACGAGGCTTATACAGAGCCGCAAAATTCACAACATATTTTGCTATGACAGAAAACGACCTGTAACTAAACCATCGGGTAAGTGCACTTTTTAATTTGTTGTATTTTTAATTTTACACTCTGCCAATGTTCTAAGCTATGTGGGAATAAAATTCTCACAGTTTATCCCCTATATATATATATATATATATATATATATATATATATATATATATATATTATTTTTTTTAATTGCATTTCACCCCATTGCCATTTTGGTGTAGGGGCTACTGTCTGGCACATAATTTGCAAGAATACTATGTAGGGAGTTGAGCAGCAAGATGTCTGTTTACATTACACTTGAACTTCTGCATGTCAGTACAGTCAGGGAAGCAGGTGCCTGGAAGAGAAATTCAGTCTAGCAGTTCTAGGGAAGAAACTATTAAAGTAGTTTTTTGGCATGTGGGGATCTTTACTGTGTATGACTGTCGGGTCTAACTGTTTATCAGGAGTATTTTACACTGAGGGATATACAAGAGCTTGTAATTTGTTGGGACATCTACCATTTAAAGTATGAATTTTCATAATTTTTGGATATATTACTATTTTCCACATGATAATTAAATGCGTTTTTGCTTAAAACCACATAAAAAAAAAAAAATCTGTCGACTCTATCTTAACAAGCACCTGTTTTTGTATGAAAGTGTATTTGTTTTTTTCTAAAGAAAGCTCATTTTTGGTACTTTGTGTATAATAGCCCTCCTTGTGGGGTATATGGTTAGAAAAAAAAACAAAAAAAACATACCGGGCATATCTGCATCGCTCTTTGGGAAAGAAGAAGGAAAGAATGGCTAGCTCATTTATATACACAAAGGGCATCTTGGGAAGGCAGGGCATGATGGGAAAAGCTATTTTTTTTCCTGTCTCTTCCTTTTTTTTTTTTTTTTCTAGGATATAAAAGCTGAGAAAAATTCCCTGGTGGGGGGTGGAGGAAGAAAATAGTCGTGAACATCTTCTCTTGAAAAGTATTTCGTATTGCTGACGTTCAGATTGTGTGGTGTGACATTGGTGGCAAGAGGCTAGGTGTGGTCGATTGAAAAAAAAGAGAGGGCAGAAATGTGCTGTTGTCGAGAGTGACTCACTCCTTCCCGAACCCCAGAACCGAATCCTGATTATAACCTTAGAAGCTATTTTGGCGTGTCAAGCAGGTTAACATGGCTGACTGGAGACTCTCAACTCAGATGTTAAGACACTGGGGAGGGTGACCTAATTAAATGGCTGGAAAAATTAAAGATAGTGGCAAGGTTGCAAAAAATCGAAGACGTGGTCACCCTGCTGCCGCTCTACTTAGAGGGGGGAAGCCCTCACTATTTACCAGCAGATGCGCGATGAAGATAAGGGAGACCATGCCTCAGTGGAGCAAAGACTGAAATTGACTTTCGCTGAGAGTCCATTTGAAGCACTCGGCAAGCTTGCAAGTTTGAGGTTGGACTGGCGAGTCTGTTGACGTCTTTGCTGCAGAGATCAGGAGACTGGCAGGATTGGCTGGTTACGTTGGGAGGAGCCTGGAAATGACGGTAAAGCTATACCTAGTGAATGGCTTCTCAGAAGAAATCTCCGAACATGCAGAGAATCACTGAGATCAATACGATGGAAGTGGATGATCTCTTGGTCCACGCCAGAGTCCTAGTCAAGAATGTCAAGGGCCCAATGGTGGCTGCAGCTGTGAATGGAAATAAGTGCACGAGGCCCCACTTGAATAACGAGAGACAGACAGCGAAGCGACAGGAGGGGAGACCTGCCATCAAGTGCTTCCTGTGCCAGGGTCCTCACCTGCTCAAGGACTGCAAAGAGCTGAGACCAGGGGTCACCTGCTACCGATGTGGACGAGTGGGGCACATTAGCCGTTATTGCGTTGCTTCATGGGACCAGGGAAACGAGTGAAGGGGAGCCATTGCACCAGTGGTTCCCCCTTCTATGTGGAAATGGCGCACAACGAAACGTTGCCTCAGTTACCGGTAGTAGTCAATGGGAAGAGAGCCATGGCCCTTGTTGACACAGACTGCACCACGACGTTGGTAGCGAAGAATGTCGCTAGATCATGGAGTGGAGCCAGGAGTATTAAGACCGTGGATGGCAGGGAGGTGAAATGCCTAGGAGAGACAACAGTAGAAGTACTGGTGCAAGGTGTGCCTATTGAACTACAAGCTCTGGTGTTGGATCGTCTGGTTGGTGATGTTGATGTGGTTTTAAGTGCGATCAACCAACTTGGGGGGGGGCGCTACATTGAGAGGACCAAGTAACTTTCGGACGCCTCGGCGCAGTAGGAATGGCAGGAGTGGAAGGTGATAGAAATATCAGAACGCAAAAATCGGAGGCTTGCTGCATCGAAGACAAGGATTTCCTGGTGAGGTTCGATGGTGAGAGGTGGACAGTGGAATGGAAGTGGATCTCCGGGCCTCTGGAACTACGAAACAAAGTAAACTGCTACGAGAAAACACTGCGAGGAGAAATAAGAAAAGGATTCGAGGAAGAAGTGGATAGGTGGATAGAGGAGGAAATTCTGAAACCGTGGACAGGGGAAGGAAAAGGAGTGCTACCATTACTGGCGGCTGTTCAACCCACAAAGAACAAAGTTAGACCAGTACTGGATTTCAGAGAATTAAACAGATACGTAGCCTACCACATTGGAAAGTGATTGATGTATGCGAAGAGGTTATGAGGAAATGGAGGAGGATGGAGCAGGCCACTAAGATTGTCGACCTGAAGTCGGCTTATCTCCAGATCCATGTAGATGAAAAACTCTGGCAACAACAATGGGTCCGGTACAAGGGGAAGATGTATTGCCTGACGAGGTTAGGCTTTGGGCTGAGCTCAGTCCCCAAAATTATTACTGCCGTGCTAAAGACAGTGCTGAGTAAAGACTATACAGTGGACAAGGTCACTAGTTCGTACATTGACAACATTCTCGTGGAGGAAGCAGAAGTGACAGCGAAGAAAGTGAGAGGCTATGTCGCGAGGTATGGGTTGACTGCAAAACCGGCGGAGTCCCAGGATGGATGAGTGGCGTTGGGGTTGAAACGATGCCGAGATGACAAAGGAAGCCTTGTCTTTAGATGCCCTCCGTATATATAAATGAACTAGCAATAAATACTTTAGACGAGGGAATGCAATGCCCTTTAGACGAGGGAATGCAATACCCGAAATCAGAACCGACCTGACAAAACGAGAACTCTTCTCGATTTGCGGGAGACTGGTGGGACACTATCCAGTCGCTGGCTGGCTCAGGATAGCATGCAGCTTTATTAAACGACAAATGGGCACTGATAGCTGGGAGGGCCGTGTGATGAAGGAGGTCATGAACATGTTACAAGAAATCATCGGGAGAGTGAGGAAAGAAGACCCAGTAAAGGGGGAATGGTATGTCAGCGGCGGAGATGCGGGGGTGATTTGGTGCGATGCTAGCAGTCTGGCATTGGGTGTTGTATTAGAGATGGGAGGTGTAACTATGGAAGATACGGCTAAGAAAGAAAAACGACTATTCCCATATCAACGTAGCCGAACTGGAGGCCGCTATGAAAGGAATCAAATCTGGCCTTGAAGTGGGGATTGAAAACAATTGAAATCAAATCTGATTCGGCAACGGTAGTTTCATGGATCAGGTCGGCAGTGACTGGCGATAAGAGAGTTAGGACTAGAGGTGCTGCAGAAATGCTAATCAAGTGCAAGCTTGGAGCACTCGCAGATTTAGAGATGGGAGGTGTAACTATGGAAGATGCGGTGTGGCTAAGAAAGAAAAACAACTATTCCCATATCAACGTAGCCGAACTGGAGGCCGCTATGAAAGGAATCAATCTGGCCCTTAAGTGGGGATTGAAAACAATTGAAATCAAATCCGATTCGGCAACGGTAGTTTCATGGATCAGGTCGGCAGTGACTGGCGATAAGAGAGTTAGGACCAGAGGTGCTGCAGAAATGCTAATCAAGTGCAGGCTTGAAGCACTTGCAGATTTGATAGCGGAATTCCAGTTGAAGGTATCTGTAGTGCTGGTATCATCAGAAAAGAACAAGGTGGATTTGATGACACGGGTAAAGAAGGCCTGGCTGCAAGACGGAAAGGAGGTTTCCTTGGTATGCTGTGCAGGAGAGGAAGTTAAAAAGCTGGGAAAAATTCCCTGGAGGGGGTAAAAAGAAAAGAGTCATGAACATCTTCTCTTAAAAAGAATTTCGTATTGCTGACGTTCAGATTGTGCGGTGTGACATTGGTGGCGAGAGGCCAGGTGTGGTTGATTGGAAAAGAAGAGGGCAGAAACGTGCTATTGTCGAGCGAGTGACTTACTCCTACCCGAACCCCAGAACCAAATCCTGATTGTAACCCTAGACTCCTCAAGCTGAAATAATGTTTTTATGAGACCATTTTATGATGGTTTGCATGCCATTACTTGTTTTTCCTCTTAGGAGTAGAATTCTGTCTGTGACAAGGGAAGAGAATCGCCATTTCCAAGTTAATATTAACCACTAACCTTAAATCCGACTGTCATGGTTGTAAAATGTAATCATTTAAAAATAACAAATTATATTTTGGACCAATCAGAACTTTCTGAATTTGAAATGGTTTTTCTGGGAGACGTTTTGATCCCTTAAAAAGATAGATTTTTCTATAATAAACCAGTTGAGCTGAAATCCATGGCCCATCTCCTTGGTGCCCCTCTGTTGGGCTTTGAGCCTGTTAGCATGTCAACTTGCTCATACTTACAAAGTGCAACACACACACTACTTGAATACTTTTGTTGTCATCTGCTCATTTATGAGCAACTCATCCATTGAAATATTACTAAACTTGATTACTGAATTTTTTGTCTCATATAAAAACTAATGAACATTAACAACTTTTAATGAGATATGATTTATATAATTGAGCAGAGAAGTTTTATGATTTTCTGACGCATGTAATGCATAGCCTTTAAACTATCAACTTTAACTTCTTCGATATCTCAACCAATGAATTTCCCTTGTTTTACAAGAACTCTAAAATATTCACGAACATTCTGTTTTTCCTATTGCTGTGAATTTCCATTCAAAACATAAAATCTTTTGTGAATACATCCTTTCTGAACTCATTATTTTGTTTATTGTATGACTGTGTCTCTAGTTTTCTCACATTTAATTATAAACCTAAAAATCTTTTTCACCAAAAATATTTCTTCAAAACCAAAATATCTTGCCAAAATCAAAACACCTAAAGAAACATCTAAATCTTGATGCCAGTAAGGCAACTGGTCCTGACAATGTTCCAGTCATAGCACTCAAAAAGCTGCAACCGGAACTAGTGCCCATCCTTGCAAAGCTGTTCAAATGCTGCATGAAAGAGAAATGCTTCTCAGCACATTGAAAAATCTGATTTAGTTTGTCCAGTATTTAAGAATATTGGAAATCAGTCTTCAGCATCTCCTTACAGACCAATTAACCTTCTGTGTGCCATGAGTAAATTGCTTGGATCAGTGTTAGAGAAATTGTCAACTACCTTGGCAAAAACAACCTACTCAGTGACAAGCAATATGGTTTCCGTCATACTGAGATCTACAGCTGATGTACTGACTGTAATCTCACATAGGATCAGTGAATCTATTGGAGGTTTTCTCTTTGCAGTAATAGCTCTGGCCATATCAAAGGTATTTGATAGGATTTGGCATAAAGGTCTAGTTCAGAAGATTTTATAGTTATGGAATATCTGGAAATATCTTCTCAACCAGCAAATTTTTTTTTCTCTTTGATAGATTTATATAAGTAATCATTAATAGGCAGAATTCTGAAGCTCAAAGGATCGACGCTGGTGTGCCAGAACACTCTCCTTTATCTTCATCAAAGATCTCTCAAAGTATTTTCTGAGTTCATTCATTGTTATATATGCAGACAACACTACCATCTATAGCAACACTCCAAATGCCTGTGATGACCCAGATCTCTCTGGGCATCTATGTTTCAACTTTGAGCTTGTGACGCAATAGGGGAAAAAGTGGTGAATTTTAACACATCCACAACAAGCTCCTATCTTTCCACCACCAACGCTCTGACCCACACGTGGCCCAAATTGATATGTATGTCTCTTGTTTCAAAGAAATTTCTTGCTTTGACAAGCTTCTGAGTCTAATCTTCACTCTCGACCTGAAATGGAAGGCTTACATCAAATCTGTTGTTGCTGGAAAAATGGTTGTCATTCTAACACTTGTAACGATAATTGTATATATGTACATAAAAAAACAAAAAAAAACAGATGAACTTAATTAGACGATGATGATGATATAAAATGATGATCACATAAAAGGAAGCGAAAGGATCACCCGATTTGGAAAGGAAAATCATGCGATCCAAATGGACCAATAAGATGGGAGAATAAATAAAAAAATAAAAATAGTGGCGCCGAAATTCAACAACAAAAAATCGGAAAACTTTGGAAGGCAGTTGCGGAAACATTTCCAAAGATGACGGACGTCAATATATATATATATTGCAAAATATGTATATATATAACTATAGGATACAGCGCAACTCCGTTGATAGAATATCAACAATAAAAGAAGATAAAAAAAGAGAAAACGTTTATCTCAACTTAACGTAAAAAGAAAAAGAAAAACAGGGTCATTTGCAAAGGTGAGTGGGAATTTCTGTTATTGATATAAACTGTTATCCTCGCCGGCTGTCGCCAAAAAAATAATAATAATTAAACAAAAACATGTTATTCCGACACTACACTCCAAAAAAGGAAAAGAAAAGGGGGCAGAAATTGCAAATAAATACATACATACAATAAACAAGGGGAGAGAAAAAAATATATATATATATATATATATATATATATATACATATATATATAGGATTGGACATATTTTGTGAGACTAACCCATTCGGGCATCTAAGGGTCGATATATGTGTGAAAAAAAAAAGTGGAACAAAAACAAAACAGATTTGAAATAAGAAAAAGAGGGAAGGGTTGGAGGAGATGAACTAACCTCCAAATTGAACTATGGCCAACTGGCTGGAACATTTTTCTTTCCCCTGTTTTTATGTCTTCGTTTTTATACATTGTGAAAATAAAAAGAAATAAAAAGGGAAAGCTGTATATGATGTGTTTGTCCTTTCTTTCCTTCTTCCACGAGATCTGATCATGTTCGCCCACCTACAAATTCACCCTGAGCCTATAAGTATCGTTCCAAGTCAAAGATTGAATATACATACCCCATTCAAGTAATTTTGCCTGACGGAGGAGGGAATAACGGAATGATACTTGGCGCGACCTTCCATTAACTCTCTCCTAATTACCTAGAGAACACCAAGTAGAAAGTCGTCACACACTACAGAAGATTTCTCACTCCTGATGTAATCGTCTACCTGTTCATGAGCCAAATACATCCTAAAATGGATTACTATTGCCACATCTGGGGAGATGCTTTTTTTTTTTTTTTTTTTTTTTTTTTAATTTTTTTTTTTACACAGTGATCACCACTTATCAAGGCCCGGAAGCCACTCAGGGATAAGGGTTATTGCAAGTACATTATGTTAGTGTGGAGATTTGATGAAGTGTTTACTTAAGGGGGCGGTTCATTAGGAATTTGTTAACGTTGGACTTGAAGACATCCAAGTTGTAGTCTGGTGGGAAGCAGGCAGACGGAACAGAGTTTCACAGGCGTGCAGTTCTAAGAAAGAAGCTTTGTTCATGGAATCCGCGTTTTGATTTAGGCACAGATATAGAGTGGGGGAAATTTTTCACAGTGGATTCAGCTAGACGGGTGTTTTTCGTGAAAGATTGGCGAGGGGGGACCAGAGATTGGAGTTCAGACGAGCACCTGCCATGGAAATAACGATAAAACAAGGATAGGCTTGCAACGTCTCTTCTGTGGGAGAGAGGTTGCAGGGTAGAGAAAAGGGCATACCCCACTAAGCCACAAAGTCTATTTTGTACTCTGTCAAGGCAGGATAGGCTGTTTTTAGCAGCTCCTCCCCAGATATGGCAACAGTATTCCATCCTTGGACGTACTTGGCTTTTATATAGATAGAGAATTGCATCAGTAGTGAGATATCTTCTGGATCGGTAGAAGGATCCCACCATCTTCCCAGCGACCTTGGCAACAGACTTGATGTACGTGTTCCATTTCAGATCAGGAGTAAAGGTCAAACCCAGAAGCTTGTCAAAACACGGGGCCTCACCCAGACGAGAGCCATCCATCACAATTGATGCCAGATGGGGATCAGAGCGTTGATGATGTAAGGATAGGAGTTTGGTTTTGGATGCATTAAAGGTAACCAGCCACATCTTCCCCCACTGAACCACACGCTCGAGATCAGAGGAGAGAGAATCAGAGAGAACTGTCATTTACAGCCTTTGATGTGTTGCCATAGATGGTCGTGTCCTCAGCGTAGATGTCAACGAATGATTTAAGTATGTGTTTAGGGAGGTCATTAATGTAGATCAGGAAGAGAGTTGGGCCCAGGATTGACCCCTGAGGGACTCCAGCATTTATATTGCAGGCCTCCGATTTTTGTCCATCTACCACTACTCTTATGAGCCTATCAGAGAGAAATGATTTAATGATTGAGAAAACATTTCCAGTTATACCGTAGCTAGAAATCTTGTGAAGTAGACCCTTATGCCATACCTTGTCGAAGGCCTTTGATATGTCAAGAGCAATTGCCCTAGAAAGGAAGCCTTTGTCAAGAGATTCACTAATCCTGTGGGATATAACTGTCAGCACATCTGCAGTAGATCTTGCAGAGCGGAAACCATATTGTGTGTCACTAAGAAGGTTATTCCTGCTGAGGTGGTTGACTATTTCTCTATTTAATATGGATTCCAGCAACTTACTCATAACACACAGGAGACTTATTGGTCTGTACTGAGAGGGAGATGACTTATCACCTGAATTCTTAAATACAGGGCAAACTGATGAGGTTTTCCAGGGAGTCGGAAAGCACTTCTCCTTAAGGCAGCGCTTAAATAGTTTTGTAAGTATGGGAGCAAGTTCTGGTTGAAGCTTTTTTAACACTATAATTGGGATGCCATCAGGGCCAGTTGCTTTACTGGAATGAAGGTTCTTGATTAGCTTGGCGACTTCATGCACGGATATTTGTATGTTACCTAGCTTGTTCTGTGTTATTGGAGGAAATATGGGGAGTTGATGGCCTTCGTTGCATAGGGTAGAATTAGCTGCAAAGTTCTTTGCAAATAGTTTGGCCTTGTCTGACGCTGACGAGATGACCTCTGGTCCATTGATAATGGTTGGGATAGAACGCACACTTCTGTTCAGGATCCTATTTGTTATTTGCCAAAACTGGTGGGAACCAAGCCGCTGATCAGCTACCTTGGATTTAACAGACTGGGCATATAGCTCTTTTGCATTTTTTATTACTCTTTTACAGTGGTTGCTGGCAGTCCTGAAAGCAGCTTTAGTCTCAGTGCTTCTATTACATTGGTAGCTATGGAAAAAGTGATTTCTGTGCGCGATAGCAGCAGCACATTCTGGGGAGAACCATGGCTGGCTGTTAGGTTTTTGTTAGAATTTATTAGATGGTATGAATTGGTCTATGCCTACAATTAACTATTCGGTCAGATCTGATACTATAGAGGACACTTCCTTTTTAAACATGGAGTCCAGAGGTAAATCAGATATGAATGTACAGAAGCTATCCCAGTCAGCCATAGAGTATCGGTATACAGTATGGTGGAGGGGTACGTCTGGGGACTTCTTACATTTCGTTTTTATCTTAACTGATACGACGGAGTGGTCGGAGGATCCTAGAGGAGAATGAATGGAACATGAACATAGCTCAGGGGAAGTTGAGAGAAAAAGGTCTAAAAGGTTTGCATATTGACCGGATGTATCGGGCACACGGGTGGGTTTGCGAACAATCTGAGTGAGGTCAGAAGCAATGGCAAAATCATGACAAAACCTCCCCTCGTCGTCTGTCTTATTTGAATGGGTCAGCCATTCCACATTATGGATGCTGAAGTCACCACAGATGTGGATGTTAGCCGAGGGATGTGCAGACAGTATGTGGTCTATTTTCTTAGATATGCTCTTAAAGATTGTAACTCCGCTGTTGTGGGGCCGATAGAGGGCAAATATAAATGCAGTGGTGTTAGCAAGTGCAACCCTGAAGCACATATAGGGTAAATTAGGATCTTCTCTAGAGATATCCCTGCCACACGGGAAGCCATCCTTAATATAGGCACATATTCCATGCCCATGGCGATCTTGGGGGTCAGATTTAGCTGTTAAATTAGAGTATCCGTTAATTATGAACTCATCTAGGGAAGTGGTCGGCCCTATTCCAGTTTCACTTAGAAATAATATGTTCGGTTTCGTCTCCTGTAATTGGGTTTCAACCTCTGGAAGGTTGGAACGTAGACTCCTGATGTTGGAGAAGGAGACCTGGTAGTAGGGGTCTACGTTGGAAGATGGGGTTCTAGGTTTAATCGAGTTTTTATTCTGGAGATATTTCATTTTGAGGTTTTGGGATTTGTGGAATAGGTCGGCATACTTTGTTAGAACAGTACAGAGAGAGAAAGTAAGAGAGAAAAAGGCAGGAAAATTTTTTTTTTTTTTTTGTAGCACACGAAAATGTAAAGCCGTAACAATTACCCACTAGTATGGCATCAAGAGGCCCCACCAGAGACTACTGCATGGTCCAGATCCACTCACCAAATGGCAATACAGCAGTCCCAGTACTTTGCGCCTGCTGATAGGACAGCCTCCTTAGTGGTTAATCCAAGGTTCGGGTCCCTGACTATCAGGCGGATAACGTCAGCCCAGACAAAACGTTTACCTCCAGCACCCTTACTAGTGACATGGCCACAAGGACAGACAGAGACAGAAAAATTTCCGACATCTCAGACTACTGGTCACCAAGTACTACCGACCTTTAAGCAGCTTTTTCTTCACCCTTTGTCAGAAATATCACTCATTGAATGAGGACTGAAGGACAAAAAAGGAGAAGCGAGAGTTACTGGAGCTGCCGATAACACATCCACTGTATTATCTACTCTCCATTTTAAAAAAAAAAAGGGGGGGAATGGGTACAAGTGACTTATTTATATCTAAGTAGTAAGTCCGGTTCTAAGTTAACAATTCAGGACACTTGATGATAATCTCCCCTCCCATATTAATGGGTGGAACTTTGTCGTTATCTATCGAGTTTGAATCATTAGAGTTTCACCTTATAATTAATTAAAATCCAATAATTAACTATTTCCAATTTGTAAAGTTGGCTTAATATTAATTTACATTCGAGTTTAGATAATTATTCAAGGTTTTACTTTAGGAGGTTCGTTTTCATTGGTAACTTTTTCTTTGCTAATGGCACTGTATTATATTGCGAATGTACTTGACGATAAGGCTAACTATATTAGATGGTTTGATTGGCTAGCAAGGAAGCAAGCATTTTCAATACAGGGAAGCTTGCAGTAATATTATATATTAAGTATACTACTTAAATAAAGTCCGAAGTTTATCTACTCTAATAGAGAATAATTTCCGGCATTTTATTTATTTTTTTTTTTATCGTTAGTTTCCGGCATTTTGTTTGTTTATATCGTTTACTTTGTAGCATGGGGGGGGGGGGTAACGAATAAGACAGGAGAATACAGACAAATACATAAATAAAAAAAGAAAAACAAGTTTAAAAACAAGGTAACATAAAAAACATTTAGGATGAGTTTTAAAAAAATACTTAACGTTATTGCCATAGTGTTCCGTTCGCCGTCTTTTTGCCAACTGGTAGCTGGCATATCGTCGTATCTTTCTAGAGCGTTAGATTTCTATTTCTGGATAACTTGGATGAGTGCCTATTTATTTATAGAATAAAAGTCGTTACGTTCGGATGTGTAAAATATTTAATTTATATTTTTTTTTTATTATTATTGTTAAAAAAGTTCTAACTTTTTTTTTTATAAAGTCCTAAGTTTATCTACTCTAAT
The DNA here is from genome assembly GCF_053919585.1 of Euprymna scolopes. Taxonomy (NCBI): domain Eukaryota; kingdom Metazoa; phylum Mollusca; class Cephalopoda; order Sepiida; family Sepiolidae; genus Euprymna; species Euprymna scolopes. The sequence continues at coordinate 144,107,258 of NC_136492.1, forward strand.
AGAGAATAATTCCGGCATTTTTTTTTTTATCGTTAGTTTCCAGCATTTTATTTGTTTTTATCGTTTACTTTGTAGCATGGGGGGGGGGGTAACGAATAAGACAGGAGAATACAGACAAATACATAAATAAAACAAGTTTAAAAAAAAGGTAACATAAAAACATTTAGGATGCTCAGAACGTCTTATCCTGCCTTGACAAAATTCAAACCCAGCTTCGACATCTAGTAGTGGACACTCTGTTCTCCTCTCTAAAATCTCTTTCCCACAGAAGAGAAATTGCGAACCTAGTTCTCCTCTGTTTTTATTTTCATGGCAGATGCTCATCTGAGCTTCAATCTATGGCTCTTTTCTGCATAACTTTCACAAAAAGCACTTGTCTAGCTACAACTACTATAAAAAATTTCCCGCACTCTATCTGTGCCTAAATCTAAACACAAATTCCATGAACAAAGTTTTTTTTCCTTGTGGATCTCTGCAAACCCTAAACCCTAAGCCAAACCCTAAGCCAAACCCAAAGCCTAAAATTATTCACACCTGAGAGTATCCTGTATCTTTTAGAAAGCCACTATTCCTCCATGCATGGATTATTATCACATCTGCTGCATCTGCCATTAGTTTCACTCTTAGACATGGTCGAAAAAGAGTTTCCAATCTAATAAATCCTAGACTATCAACCAAGCTGCAACCCTCATCAATGTCTTATCGCAGCATTGTTGCATCCCTTTGCCTGTTTTACAAGTACTTCCTCAACATATATACCCTTGATAAAATTGTCAAGCAGCAAAATTCCTCCCCTTCTCTATAGAGGTCACTAGCTGGAAGATTTTTTAATCTGATACTTGGAGTACTTCCTTTGAAATTTCCTTTTACCTTCACTGACGATACCAACATGCAGAAAATGAAATACGAGGTGAACAAACCCTCCATCCAGGTTATCTCTCCACCTAATGTGTCTCCCTATCACAATAGCCCTTACACGTCAATGGGGGCTAAAAACTAAATTAAAATAGTTTTTTCTTAGTGATTTAATTTTTAATTCTTGTTATATTTTTCTATTCCAGTTCCATTTTCATTCAACTCATCATAAAGTTTCAAGTCTCCATTCGGTGGCTTTTGCAAATTTCCAAGCCGCTTCCATATTTCTACATCATGTCGAAACGTGCAGCCTCTACTACTGGTTCTGAAAATCCTGTTAAAAAAATGAAAAACCCTGACATGTTGGAACTTGTCAAGCAATGTCGCCTTGAATATGGTGAATCCGTGCTCGACTGCAAATTCAACAAGAATCGTGTTCGTATGTTAACAGATGCTAACGAATTTACACAGGATGCAACAGGTGGCGTCCTTTATTGGATGGTTAGAGATCAAAGGCTACAAGGTAAATTGTTCATTTTATTATTAGGAGGTTTTTTTTTTTCATTGCATAATTCAATTGAATACTTGGATGTTGAACGAGGAGGATGACTAATTTATGGCACAAACGGACAAACAAAACAGGAATAGAAATAAGTAAAAATCTGGGTTGGCATCTTTTCTTTTTTCGACAAAACCGTTATTTTTGGCATCATTTCAAAAAAATTCTTTTGGTGCCACATGTTCATTTTATCCTGAAACGTGTTTCTATTTCTTCCCACAGCACAACTGGTCAATCCTCGTCTGTAACTTCACATGCCCGTTTCCTTCAACATCGTCTTTCTTTCTCTCGCAAGCATTTTTTCTCCTTTTTGTCTTTTTTCTCTCCTTGCATACACTTTCCAACAATTTGCATATGCGCGATTTTCAGCTACTGCTGCTAATCTCCCACGCAAGCCAGCCATCCTTCGTTGCCGTCGACATCTGACACGCTCATATGTATTATGTTATACTTGTGCACAAGACGTGTAAGAAAATGGAGATGGATGAGAACTCAGTCAATAAAGTATATTTTGATTATGATGCAGTTGATGCTGGCAAAGTTGTTTTTTTTTTTTTATCTTGGTGATAAAAGCAGGTGCTAGTGCGATTTCAAGAATTAGGAATGGGCAGAGTAAGTTCAAGGAATTTCTGTCATCACTAACCAGCAGTGTTACCGCTGAGTTGTTTCCCTTGAACCGTGGAATGGTCCCTGGGATTCTCGTAATTAAACACAGGGACGAGAATGCCACGAGAGCAGCACGAGAAGCAGCGCAGTCTATGATTGGGACAATGGATGAACGAACATCGTTCTTCGTAGCAGAGACATTTCTAATTCAATCTGTTCCCATCTGAGTATATATTTTTATGTAATCATTATGTTAACATAAATAAACGTTGTTAACCGATAACCATTGTCTTGTCTCTCCATCGATGTGATTTATTACCATGTTTTTTACTGTTATGAAGGATTCCATTTACCCACGTCATAAGTGTCTCAGTTTCATATTTCAAATTAAAGTAAATCCATACTTATTATATACCAATTAAGCAAAATTTTGTGAATTTCAATTTCTTCTTAATATCTCCTTAAGCATAAACCCGAAGTTTAGACATTCTCGAGACTCAAAATCTTTAATCAAAATTGGAATAACTATTATATTGTACATGGTACTGGCCAGCCTCATCGTTTCTTAACTTTGGTGATCTGGTGAAAACCAATGTGTGTCAACATGATTATGCTGTATCCAAATGTTACACTATGTTATGGCAATTGAAAAAGATTAAAAATTTATGGTATTAAGTCTGAGCAACACTTCCTGTATGTGCACACACGTGGTCTTTATGAAGTTGTTGTTTTGCCCAAGCTTATTGAGATCAAGCCATCCTTTACACTGCTTCATATAAAGATGACATTTTTTTAGTTCTAGTAACAAATGAACAAAACATCATTTCTGTTGAGCGATCCTGAGTGGTTGTACACTGATTGTTGTGGTAATTTGTTGTGTGTCGGACCAATAAACCAAGTTTCTCGACCTTTATTGTGATTTATGACAGTTTTATTTTAATCTATTTTTTTCGACAATTGTCTGATGTAGATTTTCATAAAGAAACTGACTTTTTTAGATGAGGATTTGATTCTTTGTATTATTTGGATTTTTCAAATTACTGTTCTCATCTTTAGTGCTATTTTTATGTTCTGGTCAATGTGACCTCTAATATTCTTCAGGTGTATCTTGTTGAACTTAAGAATCTTTCTGTTGAACTTGGGAATCTGCATGGAATTTCAAACAGAACCCTTTATTTAATCTACGGGAATAGCATGCTTTTGTTCTGTCAGACATGACTGGGTAGAAATCCTAAGTAATTCATAATTGTATTTTGAAGGTTGTTCTCGCTAAGGATTGAACCTTCAATCTCCAGAATAATGTAACTTTACAACTGAATGTATCATGTACTTTATCCACGACGCCATGGGACCTGAATTTGACAAGATACACCTGAAGGTCTGAGATTATATTGACTGAAACATGAAATAACATTTAAAATGAGAATAGTAGTCCAAAGAATTCAAATCATACGAAACTGGTTTAATTGCCTCTTCATCGAACTCAACTGGGGGGGGAAGAAGCCTACTCATCGTATTCTAGTTAAAAAATGTCCTTTTTTTTTTTTTTTTTTTTTAACGTAATGTCTCCATGCCTGTTACTAACCTCAGCTGCCACTTTGGTGGCGTTCATACTTCAATCCAATGCAAAAAGACAAAAGTTATCAAAAAAAAAACTGTTTACTTGACGTTTTAAGTGTTTGAAATTGAACCAAAATTTAATAAGATTTACAAAAAAATCATAAATATACATAAATGTTCAATCAACAATAAGAAATTATTGTTCTAATACATTCACCAAACGTTTGGCTCCCCCAAAGATTTTTTTTTTAATGAAAACAAAAAGCACTCGGGTAAATTATGCAGAGAAAATTCATCAATGTTTTCTGGCAGATAACATAAACCACTATGATATGCCAAAATGCTCAGTCAATGAAACCGGAGTAAGCAGATACAAAAAAAAAGGTCAACCAATTTGTTAATCATTTTGAAACTATCAGTCATTGCTGACGAAAACATGATACCTTCTCTACATAAGTAATACCTTGTAAGGTGAAAGTACAGAATAGTTACAAAACACCCTCCCCTCTCTGTTAGGAATAGGTTTCTATATAATAACATTATTACTACGTTATATCCTTTTCTAAATTGTAAGTTTAAAAACTAGTCCCTTCACCCCAGATGCACATGCAGCATTGCTCAGGTGAATTGATTTCTTCGTACTTATGCAAAGAAGTACCATGCTGAAGCCAAAATTGCATCAGCATTTCCGGCAGATAATATAAACTGCCAGGATATGTCGAAATTTGAGTAAGGAAACGAAAAAAACATTCAACCAATTTGTTGAAACTTTATAGAATCATCAACCATTCCAGACAAAAACATACCTTTCTTACACAAGTATCTTGTTAAGACGTGAAAGTATAGAATTGTTATAAAACACCCTCTCCTCTCCATGTTAAGAATGGTCTTTTAAATAACATTATTTCAGCGTAATAACTTCTCTGCATAAGTACTAGACCCCCCTCCCCCAAAAATAATAAATAAAAGCAAAAAACTTTCATCGCTCAAACAATTTCTGATCATTTATTTATTCTTTTGCTTTATTTTCAATATTTATACTAAAATTGGGAAAAAGAAATTTATAAAAATTGCAAGAAAATGATACCAAAAAAGTCCTCGATATTTCTTGCTGGAATTTTTTTATTATTGTTAAACATTGAGATATTCGTTCTTGAAAATTACTAAACGTTGAGTGGTTTTTATTCCTTAAGAGGTTAGTAACATTATCTCTTAAAAACTTGCATTTTTTTTTTTCTTCATTAAAATATGTTTTTCTTTTTCTTTTTGTGTCAGTGTTTTCACAAAGTTTTCATTTGGCACCTTCCGGTGGCTTACAGGTTCTGTTGGCCATTGTTGATAAAAAAACACGGTACCTTCTCTACACCATTATGGAAAATGCATTACAAACATTTATCAATGAGGCTAACCAAATCACAGGCCCTATTTGATATTAACTGCAGAGACACCTTCCCAATTTACTTAAAACAACAAAATGTGAAGAAATGCTTTATTTCAGTATTGGTCAAACAATAAATAATAGAATGATTATGTCTTGTACAAAACTTCAGTAAATGTTTTTTGTTTTTTTGTGCTGAAATTTAACATAAATTAATCATTTTTATGTTTTCTGTAGTTTAATTCTGTTTTCATTGCTAAGTGTAAGTTTTTCTTTTGTATTTTCCAGACAACTGGGCCATGTTGTTTGCCCAACGACTTGCCTTGAAAGAAAAGACGAGCCTTTCCGTTTGTTTTTGTATTGTTTCTCCTTATTTAGAATCTACAGAACGCCATTACGACTTCATAATCCGAGGCCTTCAAGAAATAGAAAAGGTTTGTTTTGTGTGAGAAACTTAGAATGTTAACTATTAAACAATGTGTTGACGAGTTTGTATTTGTGGTTAAAAAATATAAAGGCATTAATACAAATTATGAGGGGAATAGCTGTGTTAAGGATGAATTTGGAAGGACAGAGTTCTGAGAAAACACCTTGAAATTAAGAGGTGGTGTGAATTATGACATTAGTGAAAAGGAGTGTTATCAATTTTTATCTAGATTACAAACTATTTTCTTGAGAAAGGCAAGTTGATGCGATAAGTTGTGGTCATGTCAAGTGTTGAGCAAGAAAAAAAAACTGATGATCGAGTTGATGTTGTTTTGGAATTGTTAATTACATTTCAAGAGTTGGACTTGTTGAGAGGTGGCATCTGCATGTTATAGAGAATTTTTACTAAAATTTGGATTGGACATTTTTATTTATGCTTAAAAGTCAGCAAGAATATGAAGGGCTAGTGGTGTCCTGGCCGTGAGTGAAGGGTTACATATATGTTGATCTGGGCACAGGACTGATGTGGAACGATCATGTGGTTTAAAAATCTAAATTAATTTGTATATGAGACAAATAGCTGCATTAAGGATGAATTGGGGAAGTTGTTTGACAGCTGAGAGGACATGTTGAAATTCAGATGTGTGGTGCGAAGTTTGGTGTTCGTGAAAGGCAGTTCTATCAATTTTTGGTTAGATTACACAAGATTTATCAAGTTTTTTGGAAACTTTAGTAAAAATGAATTGCGTTTCTTTACAATGATGGCATCATGAAACATAGTTTTGTGTTTCTTTTTTGCTTGAAAAACTTTTGTGAACATGTTGATGCATCCTGATAATCTATAAGTAATTTTGTGTTTTAATTTTTGAGATGGGAATTGATTATTTGGATTATTTGGACTACTGTTCTCATTTTAGATGCTATTCTCATAATGTTTCAGCAGATGTAACCTTCAACCTTCTTCAGGTGTATCTTGTTGAACTCTGGAATCTACATGGAATTTCAAACATAACCTTTTACTTAATCTACGTGGTAGCAAGTTCTAATTCCGTTAGCCAATAGTGAAGTCACCAGTGAAAGTCAAACACAAAACAGTTTGAAGATACAAAGACGTTTTATTCAAGTGAAGCATGCATGGTCCCCCGTGAGTGCACAGTGAACGAGGCATAAAACAAAATGACTAAGTTCAGCATTCGCCCCCCCCCAAGTCCCCAGAAGACATTAATTCCTGGTGAAAATGAACAAATGGTGCAGTTTTAAGCCTTAACATATGGAAATTTGAGTTCTGCACCATGCAAAAAAAAGAAATGACCGAGTCCATCATTATCATGATCCTTTCTAAGATGACGTTAAATAATGTAAGAGAAAGCAAACAACCTCATTCCACTCCAACTAAACAGTAGCACTGGTTGCTTTGTTTGATGACTGATAAAGTTGCCACTTTGAGCTTCAGATGGTTCGCTGTTACACACAAGTCCTGGTAGGTGACTTGTTTGTAGTAGACAGTTCCACAGAACAAAATATTCTTACCGTGTCGAAACCCGGGAAAGAACATGTGAAATTGCACCAGAAAAGGTTTTTATGAAGCAATTCTGGTTTCTGATTGGTTTGTAGCAGAACGTGAATTAATTTGATTCGTCAGTTCTTAGCAGCATCGTTTATAAATAGAATCGTCCGACTGTGTGGGATCATACCCCATTATAGTAACAAAATATTGCAACATCCTCCCTATTTTTTATAATGGGGGAGTCCCTTGTGTTTGTTCTGCTCAAAAATAAATATATATTTTTATATTTACTTAGACATAACAAAAGTTAGAAATCATTTGGATCTTAGAATTTTAGCATTTAAAAAGACGCCATTTTTAATTGTGTTCAAACGTCAAAAAGGAAATTACAAAGATTTTTTTTTTTTTTCTAAGCAAAAGTATTAGTAGGTTAAAGTGTTAATACAAAATAAAATGGATACAGTTTAACGTCTTGTCCAGGACTATTTTTCTTTTCTTTTTATTTTTTTTATATATAGAAATCTATATACTGAGCATTATCCCTAGGGTTTTCCGCTGATATTCATGCAAAAAAGTAATAGCCTTCTCATAAGTGGAACTTCGCTGGTCTGTATTTTTAATATATAGAAATCTATATACATACAGGGCAGTGAAAAAAAAAATTATTCAGTCGAATTCACCAACAAGTTTTGAGAAAAACATTGTAGCTTTATCTCGTTTTCTACGAAATGGCATTTTATATCCATATGCCTAGATCTCTCATTTTCTACGAAATGGCATTTTATATCCATATGCCTAGATCTTTGATTGATCATCCGTGCTCTGTGCTAAGACTATACTGGCTTGATTATCACAATTAATTACCACGGGGCCTGTAATCAATTCTGGCTCTAAAATAGTCTTCAGGATATTTTTAAGGTAGAGTGCTTCCTGGGTCGTGTGTGTGATCGCGATAAATTCTGCTTCACACGTAGAGAGAGATACAATCTGTTGCTTTTTAGATTTCCATGAAATAATAGGCCCATTTTCTGAGAGTCTGAAACAATATCCAGATACACTCCTGCGATCTTCTTCGTTTGCCCAGTCTGAATCCAAAAAACCTTCTAATTTTAGGGGATTTCTTGATTTTCTAAATACTAACTTCTGTTCTTTAGTTCCTTTTAAATAACGTAGGACTTGTTTAGCTCTGTTTAAATCCTTCATTGTCGGTCGTGATAATTTTTGTGACAGTTTTGTTACTGTACAGCACACGTCGGGCCTGGTTGCAGTCATCAAATATACAAGACTACCTATAATCTCGCGATATTGTGTGTCATTTATTATTTCAGATTCTGTGTGTATACTTTTTATTAATATCATTTTCGACCGGTGCAGAGCGTTTCTTGCACTCTTGCATTCCAAATTTTAATAGTATTTTGTCGATGTATCTCGATTGAGTCATCGTAACAAGTCCTTCGCTTTGAGTAAATTCTATCCCCAGAAACCAGGATATTTTGCCAAGATCGGTCATTTTGAATCTTTTACTTAATTTGTTCTTAACATCAGTTAACATTATGTCACAATTTGATGCGATTAAATTATCCTCGACCCACAAAATCCAAATCAGTAGTTTATCGTCTTTGTGTTGGGTATATAAACAGGGGTCTACAGCGCATTGTCTAAATTGTTGTTTAATAATATAATCATGGAATACTGTGTTCCAACACTGAGCACTCTGCTTTAGACCATATAATGACTTGTTAAGTCGCCACACGCTATTTTTATTTTTCATTATAAATCCCTCTGGAGGGGTAATATAAATTTCACAGTCTATTGGGGCATTTTCCACTGAATAGCAATAGTCGATTTGATAATCTTTTATATTGTCGACCACAAAAAAATCGGGTCGTCTTCTATTTCTTTTTGGGATATCTCTCGACTTTATAATCATCATCATCATCATCATCATCGACACTCATCTCCGTCATTTTTATTCTTTTCGTTTGTTCTAATTATTTGAGGTAATATAATTCCATCCTCTTCATATGACGGGTTTTTGTCTTTACAATTAAACGTGTCTGTGAATTTTACACACCGGATTCTTTTTATTTTATTTTTTTTTCGGGAAAAAATATTAAATTGGCTGGACTGTTTTTATCGTATCCAAGAAATATACCTCTGTCAGCTTTAATATTCAATTTACTCTTTTTCTCTATATATGCGAAGCAAGTTGAACTAAATATATGCATTCTGCTTAAATTTTTTTTTTTTTTTTTTTTTCACCGCAGAAAGATTCATATGGAGTTTTAGATAGTGTTTTGTTAAAACACCTGTTGCGTATACAGGCTGCCGCCATAAGTGCATACGTCCAGAGGTTTTTAGGGAGTTTTGATTCAATGAGTAGGTATCTTGCCATTTCAAAAAGTGTCCGCCACGCACGTTCAGCAGTCCCGTTTTGGTGTGGCAATCTAGGAGCTGATGTTTCATGCCTGATATGATAGTTAATTAATAAAAGTTTAAAGTCTTTATAGGTGAATTCCGTACCGTTGTCAGAGCGAATACACTTGATTTCACCGTAGGGGGCCATGTTGGCTAGATATTTCTTAGTTGCTAGCAGGGTATCAGATTTCTTCTTTAAAAAGTAAACCATTATTAAACCTGAATGGTCATCTACGAAATTCAACACATATCTATAATGTTCTCTGGCCATCGGTTCTACGGGACCGTTCAAGTCACAATGCACCATTGATAGGATTTTTTTTCTGGTATCTTGTATTCATAGTTTGTCATCTTCCCCTGCGTACAGACGTCGCAGTTGAAGGTTTTTGATGTTTGTATTCGCATTCCATCAACTACAGTCGGCAACTTTTTTGATATCAGGAATATTGCAGTGTCCAAGAATTTTATGCCATGTCTGTAGATCATGGCAGGCGGTTTTTGATGGGACTACGCTATTTAAATAATATAGTCTTCCATCCCCCCCCCCCCAATGTCGAATACAGTTCCATTCGGGCACACCAGCCCCGATTTATTGGGGCCAAAGTTTATATCTGCACATTGTCCCATGGCAGCCTGCATAGAAAATATATTTTGTTTAAATTTTGGGACCAGAAGAGCGCTCTCCTGAATACCGAAACACAGTTCACCCTTATTGTTCTTTAGCGAGATTTTCGCATTGGCTCTTTTCAAAAATGATATCATTGACTCGACTCCCGTCAGCCAGTTCTACAAAATGATTTTGTTGCTTAAAGTTGGGATCAAAATTGATAAAATCATATTCCTTTGTAATCACATGTGTCGTGGCCCCACAACCGACAAGAAAATTATTATTGCTTGTTGACGCATCAAATGTACATGAAAATAAAAATGTATGTTCGCTAACAGAGCTCTCTACATTTTTAATGTAGTCGCCATTTTGAATCCTGTATCTGCATTGGAAACTCTGCTTTTGGCAAAGTTGCGTTTTTTATTCCTGGCATGGGTATTTCTTTCTGGGTTATCACGGTGGTAAATGGCTTGAAATCACTCGGTAATCCCTTAAGGACCATGGAAATTAACAGACTGTCACTTATAACTTCGCCAGACATTTTTAAAGAATTTGCAATTGTCTTGGCTCTTATAATATAATCAGTAATAGTTTCGGCTTCCATTCGTTTTAGAGAGGCCAGTTCAGTGTATAAAGAAATAATTTTGGGTTTTCCCTTCGATAAATAATGCTCTCTCAATATGTTTAATTCTTTGCAGCCGTCGTCCAGGGCTTCTCTTATTACCAGTGATAGACTTCAGTCATCTAAACACTATTAATTCCGCAAAGACAGTTGCATTCTTTTCAATGAAGTCGGGGTCGTTTCTGTTTTCAGGTTGTGTTTCTAGCACTTTGTGTAGCTTTTGGATTCGTAGATATTCCAGAAATTTAACTTGCCACAATTCGAACTTTGATTTGGATCCATCGAAATAAAAACCCACGCTGGGCCCATAACCTGTAGAAGTGTAAGCCACTTTGAGCTTCAGATGGTTCGCTGTTACACACAAGTCCTGGTAGGTGACTTGTTTGTAGTAGATAGTTCCACAGAACAAAATATTCTTACCGTGTCGAAACCCGGGAAAGAACATGTGAAATTGCACCAGAAAAGGTTTAATATTCATGAAGCAATTCTGGTTTCTGATTGGTTTGTAGCAGAACGTGAATTAATTTGATTCGTCAGTTCTTAGCAGCATCGTTTATAAATAGAATCGTCTGACTGTGTGGGATCATACCCCATTATAGTAACAAAATATTGCAACAGTTACTTTCATCTAAAAAATTTAGAAGCATGAAATGTTCTTTAAAAATAAGAAGTTTAAAAAAATTGCTTCTTCATTGAACAGAATTTTCAATTCATTTTATCTAAATAATCCAAGAACTTGTATTTGTTTTATCTTTTAGGATTGCCAAGATCTGAATATAAGTTTCCATCTTCTTCAAGGAAACCCACCCGAAGAAGTTTCCAAATTGGTGAAAGACAAAAATATTGCCGCTGTTGTCACAGATTTCCACCCATTACGTCTCCCTCGAAAATGGGTTGATGATCTTCTGCCTAAGCTGCCCAAATCGGTTGGATTATGTCAGGTAAAAATGTTTTGATTCTTTCAAATTAGTCAGTTCTTGTGAAGATTTAGTGTTTTACATTTGTTTTAGCAAATCATGATTATTAAAATTCAAATTTTAATTTGTTAGCATTTGTTTGTTTAATAAAGGGAGATAATCACTTCAATTTTGTAATGAGTTATTTCCCTTGTGTAAGTGTGTTCAATTAATACAGTGTGTTTCAAAAATTGTACTCACACTTTAACTGTTTTCAATTTTGTTTGGACAATAACTGTCATCAATTTGAACATTTGCAAACATGATTCTTTAATTACATTTGTTTTCTAAGCGATTTCATTTCACTCTGTTCATGTTTTTATCATTATTCAAAGCGTGAGTACATAAGTACATATTTTTCTTGAGACACCTTGTATATATTAAATATATATTTACTGAATAAAATGAGAAACATATTAACAGAGTAACACACTTAGTAGATGATTTACAATGAAGCCCTTCTCCGTATATATATATATATATATATATATATATAAATGCAAAATATTAATAGAATAACAGATTCACATTTGTATATATGATAACTTAAAAGCATTAATGAAATAAGATTCGTATTTAGATCCCATACCCATTAGAATATGCTGATCCCCTCCCCCCTCCCTTTGCAGAGTGTAAAAGTCCCTCAATGAGGCCACCTGTTGGCTGTGAGTGGCAACCCTTGATGTGTTGAAAGGGAATCCTGGTGGTTAAAGGATATAGGTCTAGGTTAAGCACCTCCACTTCTCAGCACACCACTTTGGCTTGTATCTAGGCTAGGTGGAATATCGGAGAGACCTGACTCAACCAATTGACTGGTCAGATCAAACCCTAAAATCTACAACTAAGTCAAAAGCAAAATAAAATAAAAATACTAAGCAGTGATTATCCCTCAAAATATAGTAGATAGAAATAACATGACACTTTAAGTAGACGATAGATAGTGTTGGTGATTAGAGTCTGTCATCAAATGAAGAACACAAATCCAAACATAGCTGCAAACTCATCATTGAATCATGTAAGCTTTTGGTAATGAATTAATTTGCTAACATACTTAGGATCTCTCACTTGATTGAGTATACTGCTCTATGTAGCCCTGATCTGTCAAGACGATTGGGTTTCCCTTTAGACAGGTCCCAATACAAGGTGCTGAGGTGGGTGGGAAGCACCAGCAGTAAAAAACAAAATTCATGTCAAAACAACAAAAACCCAAATGCACTTTTATTTGACTTGGAAAGCAAAGCAAGTACAGGATTTGACTCTGAAAGCAGAAGCAGTAAAGATTCTATGTTACTTTTCACTGGGAGAAAACTATTCTCGTTTCTTATTGAAAAAATACTATCCAATAAAATATAATCGAAAACTAAATAAAAAGGAAAAATTATATAAATTTACTCATTGAAATGAAAAATCCAAGTGAAAAAATAGAAAAAAATAAAAAAATTGCCATAACTTCACGATCCAAACTATTCCACATTAAAAACAAAATGAAAGGGATTCATCAGAAGCTTACAACCCCTTAAAAATCCAAAATGAATGAAACAATCAAGGAGTTATTACTCTTAAAAGAATTTTTATAAGGAAAAATGAAAACATATCCACAACTGCTTACATTTTCACATTTAACACAACCCATATCCCACAAAAAATCAAGATTGGATATAATATAGAATCTAGAAATATACGTTCCAGAACCCGACATGTTTCAAATGTCAAAAATTTGAACATCAGAGACATTTGCATGGAGTCACATCACATGCACCTAATGTGGCTTTAAAGAAGCAAACCACCATGAACAAGAATTCCCTGCTTACTCCAAAATATGTAAACACTGTAAAAAAGAAAAAGAAATGTCAGAAATAAAATACAAAAGTAATATATTAGTTGAAGATACCTGAAAACTAAAACTTATGCAAAAGTAGTAGAAAGGAGTAAATTCCTCACCAGACTGAAAAGTATCATCTGAAACTTGGAGAAAAACTTATACACTTGGAACTAAACAAATGGCTAAATTAAAAAAATAAATAAATAAAAATACTACACCTCCAAAAATTAGAAAAAACAAAACCAGAAGTGAAAAAGGATACCAACAAAATATCAACCGTTATCCAAACCCACACCATAAAAATAAACTTGCTTAAAAATCAAATCTTACCAAAACCAAACAGCAAATCCACTAAAAATCAAATTGAACTAGCTGATGAAATGGAGACAGAAAACCAAATCAAATGGGTATATCAAAACCAGAAAACTCCTACCGGTCATTGTCAACAATCAAAACATCAGACTAAACAAAAATAGAACCACCACAAATTCCTGGCACATCTGGAACCAAACTTTCACTGGTTCAAAGGAGAATAAAAAAAAAAAGATGATGCAATCCTCACAAAACAAAAACTAAAATCCTTCAACGCAACACAAACTAAAGCTATAATATAAAAAATACTTCTGAATCCATGGATCTTGACATTAACGCGAACAATCAAAACCAAGAAAATAAATTAACTATGACAAACAAAATACTACTATGGAAAATAAGAGGCATAAAAATAAATTTGCAGAAATACTACCCCTCATCAAAACTCTGTCCACCAGTAGAATTTGAAGCGTAAAAGCTTTTTCCAAAATTACTGGATTCAGAATTAAATAACCCCAAAAAGAGTTTATATGCCAAAAAATAAAACAACCAAACCCCATGAATAAATGTGTATTCGCTTTTTTGTAGATTGTTATCCTCATCTTCATAGTTGTTTACTCATATTTGACCAACTCATCCTCTAGCCTTCGTCAACTATAGAAGGCAGTAATGACTGGGGATACAGTAACAGGACTGAGCATTTTTATCATGTTGCAGTGAGCAAAAGCCAGAGAATGAGTTGACGGAAACATGGTGAAACAACATCTATGAAGATGAGAATAAGTCCGCAAAAAATGAATACGAAAATCATGAAACCTCATCTCAAATGTTCCAATAAAATAAATATACAATAAAATAAATATACAATAAAATAAATATACAATAAAATAAATATACAATAAAATAAATAAGCAATAAAATAAATATACAATAAAATAAATAAGCAATAAAATAAATATACAATAAAATAAATATACAATCAAATAAATATACAATAAAATAAATATGCAATAAAATAAATAAGCAATAAAATAAATATACAATCAAATAAATATACAATAAAATAAATATACAATCAAATAAATATACAATAAAATAAATATACAATAAAATAAATAAGCAATAAAATAAATATACAATAAAATAAATATACAATAAAATAAATAAGCAATAAAATAAATATACAATCAAATAAATATACAATCAAATAAATATACAATAAAATAAATAAGCAATAAAATAAATATACAATAAAATAAATAAGCCATAAAATAAATATACAATAAAATAAATATACAATAAAATAAATAAGCAATAAAATAAATATACAATAAAATAAATATACAATAAAATAAATATACAATAAAATAAATATACAATAAAATAAATATACAATAAAATAAATATACAATAAAATAAATATACAATAAAATAAATATACAATAAAATAAATATACAATAAAATAAATATACAATAAAATAAATATCCAATAAAATAAATAAGCAATAAAATAAATATACAATAAAATAAATATACAATAAAATAAATATACAATAAAATAAATATACAATAAAATAAATATACAATAAAATAAATATACAATAAAATAAATAAGCAATAAAATAAATATACAATAAAATAAATATACAATAAAATAAATATACAATAAAATAAATATACAATAAAATAAATATACAATAAAATAAATATACAATAAAATAAATAAGCAATAAAATAAATATACAATAAAATAAATATACAATAAAATAAATATACAATAAAATAAATATACAATAAAATAAATATACAATAAAATAAATATACAATAAAATAAATATACAATAAAATAAATATACAATAAAATAAATATACAATCAAATAAATATGCAATCAAATAAATAAGCAATCAAATAAATAAGCAATCAAATAAATAAGCAATCAAATAAATAAGCAATCAAATAAATAAGCAATCAAATAAATAAGCAATCAAATAAATAAGCAATCAAATAAATAAGCAATCAAATAAATAAGCAATCAAATAAATAAGCAATGAAATAAATATACAATCAAATAAATATACAATCAAATAAATATACAATAAAATAAATATACAATAAAATAAAAAAGCAATAAAATAAATATACAATAAAATAAATATACAATAAAATAAATAAGCAATAAAATAAATATACAATAAAATAAATATACAATAAAATAAATATACAATCAAATAAATATACAATCAAATAAATATACAATAAAATAAATAAGCAATAAAATAAATATACAATAAAATAAATAAGCCATAATATAAATATACAATAAAATAAATATACAATAAAATAAATATACAATAAAATAAATATACAATAAAATAAATATACAATAAAATAAATAAGCAATAAAATAAATATACAATCAAATAAATATACAATAAAATAAATATACAATAAAATAAATATACAATAAAATAAATATACAATAAAATAAATAAGCAATCAAATAAATAAGCAATCAAATAAATAAGCAATAAAATAAATAAGCAATAAAATAAATATACAATCAAATAAATATACAATCAAATAAATATACAATCAAATAAATATACAATCAAATAAATATACAATCAAATAAATATACAATAAATAAATATACAATAAAATAAATATACAATCAAATAAATATGCAATCAAATAAATATGCAATCAAATAAATATGCAATCAAATAAATATGCAATCAAATAAATAAGCAATCAAATAAATAAGCAATCAAATAAATAAGCAATCAAATAAATAAGCAATCAAATAAATAAGCAATCAAATAAATAAGCAATGAAATAAATATACAATCAAATAAATATACAATCAAATAAATATACAATAAAATAAATATACAATAAAATAAAAAAGCAATAAAATAAATATACAATAAAATAAATATACAATAAAATAAATATACAATAAAATAAATAAGCAATAAAATAAATATACAATAAAATAAATATACAATCAAATAAATATACAATAAAATAAATAAGCAATAAAATAAATATACAATAAAATAAATAAGCCATAAAATAAATATACAATAAAATAAATATACAATAAAATAAATATACAATAAAATAAATATACAATAAAATAAATAAGCAATAAAATAAATATACAATCAAATAAATATACAATAAAATAAATATACAATAAAATAAATATACAATAAAATAAATATACAATAAAATAAATAAGCAATCAAATAAATAAGCAATCAAATAAATAAGCAATAAAATAAATAAGCAATAAAATAAATATACAATCAAATAAATATACAATCAAATAAATATACAATCAAATAAATATACAATCAAATAAATATACAATCAAATAAATATACAATCAAATAAATATACAATCAAATAAATATACAATCAAATAAATATACAATCAAATAAATATACAATCAAATAAATATACAATCAAATAAATATACAATCAAATAAATATACAATAAAATAAATATACAATAAAATAAATATACAATCAAATAAATAAGCAATCAAATAAATAAGCAATCAAATAAATAAGCAATCAAATAAATAAGCAATAAAATAAATATACAATAAAATAAATATACAATAAAATAAATATACAATAAAATAAATATACAATAAAATAAATATACAATAAAATAAATAAGCAATAAAATAAATATACAATAAAATAAATATACAATAAAATAAATATACAATAAAATAAATATACAATAAAATAAATATACAATAAAATAAATATACAATAAAATAAATAAGCAATAAAATAAATATACAATAAAATAAATATACAATAAAATAAATATACAATAAAATAAATATACAATAAAATAAATATACAATAAAATAAATATACAATAAAATAAATATACAATAAAATAAATATACAATAAAATAAATATACAATCAAATAAATATGCAATCAAATAAATAAGCAATCAAATAAATAAGCAATCAAATAAATAAGCAATCAAATAAATAAGCAATCAAATAAATAAGCAATCAAATAAATAAGCAATCAAATAAATAAGCAATCAAATAAATAAGCAATGAAATAAATATACAATCAAATAAATATACAATCAAATAAATATACAATAAAATAAATATACAATAAAATAAAAAAGCAATAAAATAAATATACAATAAAATAAATATACAATAAAATAAATAAGCAATAAAATAAATATACAATCAAATAAATATACAATCAAATAAATATACAATAAAATAAATAAGCAATAAAATAAATATACAATAAAATAAATAAGCCATAAAATAAATATACAATAAAATAAATATACAATAAAATAAATATACAATAAAATAAATATACAATAAAATAAATATACAATAAAATAAATATACAATAAAATAAATAAGCAATAAAATAAATATACAATCAAATAAATATACAATAAAATAAATATACAATAAAATAAATATACAATAAAATAAATATACAATAAAATAAATAAGCAATCAAATAAATAAGCAATCAAATAAATAAGCAATCAAATAAATAAGCAATAAAATAAATAAGCAATAAAATAAATATACAATCAAATAAATATACAATCAAATAAATATACAATCAAATAAATATACAATCAAATAAATATACAATCAAATAAATATACAATCAAATAAATATACAATAAAATAAATATACAATCAAATAAATATGCAATCAAATAAATATGCAATCAAATAAATAAGCAATCAAATAAATAAGCAATCAAATAAATAAGCAATCAAATAAATAAGCAATCAAATAAATAAGCAATCAAATTAATAAGCAATCAAATAAATAAGCAATCAAATAAATAAGCAATGAAATAAATATACAATCAAATAAATATACAATCAAATAAATATACAATCAAATAAATATACAATAAAATAAATATACAATAAAATAAAAAAGCAATAAAATAAATATGCAATAAAATAAATATACAATAAAATAAATATACAATAAAATAAATAAGCAATAAAATAAATATACAATAAAATAAATATACAATCAAATAAATATACAATCAAATAAATATACAATAAAATAAATAAGCAATAAAATAAATATACAATAAAATAAATAAGCCATAAAATAAATATACAATAAAATAAATATACAATAAAATAAATATACAATAAAATAAATATACAATAAAATAAATAAGCAATAAAATAAATATACAATCAAATAAATATACAATAAAATAAATATACAATAAAATAAATATACAATAAAATAAATATACAATAAAATAAATAAGCAATCAAATAAATAAGCAATCAAATAAATAAGCAATAAAATAAATAAGCAATAAAATAAATATACAATCAAATAAATATACAATCAAATAAATATACAATCAAATAAATATACAATCAAATAAATATACAATCAAATAAATATACAATCAAATAAATATACAATCAAATAAATATACAATCAAATAAATATACAATCAAATAAATATACAATCAAATAAATATACAATCAAATAAATAAGCAATCAAATAAATAAGCAATCAAATAAATAAGCAATAAAATAAATATACAATAAAATAAATATGCAATAAAATAAATATACAATAAAATAAATATACAATAAAATAAATATACAATAAAATAAATATACAATAAAATAAATAAGCAATAAAATAAATAAGCAATCAAATAAATAAGCAATCAAATAAATAAGCAATCAAATAAATAAGCAATCAAATAAATAAGCAATCAAATAAATAAGCAATCAAATAAATAAGCAATCAAATAAATAAGCAATCAAATAAATAAGCAATCAAATAAATAAGCAATCAAATAAATAAGCAATAAAATAAATAAGCAATAAAATAAATAAGCAATAAAATAAATAAGCAATAAAATAAATAAGCAATAAAATAAATATACAATCAAATAAATATACAATAAAATAAATAAGCAATAAAATAAATATTCAATAAAATAAATATACAATAAAATAAATAAGCAATCAAATAAATAAGCAATCAAATAAATAAGCAATCAAATAAATAAGCAATCAAATAAATAAGCAATCAAATAAATAAGCAATCAAATAAATAAGCAATCAAATAAATAAGCAATCAAATAAATAAGCAATCAAATAAATAAGCAATCAAATAAATAAGCAATAAAATAAATATACAATAAAATAAATATACAATAAAATAAATATACAATAAAATAAATATACAATAAAATAAATATACAATAAAATAAATAAGCAATAAAATAAATATACAATCAAATAAATATACAATCAAATAAATATACAATCAAATAAATATACAATCAAATAAATATGCAATCAAATAAGTAAGCAATAAAATAAATAAGCAATAAAATAAATAAGCAATAAAATAAATAAGCCATAAAATAAATATACAATAAAATAAATATACAATAAAATAAATATACAATAAAATAAATATACAATAAAATAAATATACAATAAAATAAATATACAATAAAATAAATATACAATCAAATAAATATACAATCAAATAAATATACAATCAAATAAATATACAATCAAATAAATATACAATCAAATAAATATGCAATCAAATAAGTAAGCAATAAAATAAATAAGCAATAAAATAAATAAGCAATAAAATAAGTAAGCAATAAAATAAATATGCAATCAAATAAATAAGCAATCAAATAAATAAGCAATCAAATAAATATGCAATCAAATAAGTAAGCAATAAAATAAATAAGCAATCAAATAAATAAGCAATAAAATAAGTAAGCAATAAAATAAATATACAATCAAATAAATATACAATAAAATAATTAAGCCATAAAATAAATATACAATCAAATAAATATACAATCAAATAAATATACAATCAAATAAATATACAATCAAATAAATATACAATCAAATAAATATACAATCAAATAAATATACAATCAAATAAATATACAATCAAATAAATATACAATCAAATAAATATACAATCAAATAAATATACAATAAAATAAATAAGCAATAAAATAAATAAGCAATAAAATAAATAAGCAATAAAATAAATAAGCAATAAAATAAATAAGCAATAAAATAAATATACAATCAAATAAATATGCAATAAAATAAATAAGCAATAAAATAAATAAGCAATAAAATAAATAAGCAATAAAATAAATAAGCAATAAAATAAATAAGCAATAAAATAAATAAGCAATAAAATAAGTAAGCAATAAAATAAATAAGCAATAAAATAAATAAGCAATAAAATAAATAAGCAATAAAATAAGTAAGCAATAAAATAAATAAGCAATAAAATAAATATACAATAAAATAAATAAGCAATAAAATAAGTAAGCAATAAAATAAGTAAGCAATAAAATAAGTAAGCAATAAAATAAGTAAGCAATAAAATAAATAAGCAATAAAATAAATAAGCAATAAAATAAATAAGCAATAAAATAAATAAGCACTAAAATAAGTAAGCAATAAAATAAGTAAGCAATAAAATAAGTAAGCAATAAAATAAATAAGCAATAAAATAAATAAGCAATAAAATAAATAAGCAATAAAATAAGTAAGCAATAAAATAAGTAAGCAATAAAATAAATAAGCAATCAAATAAATAAGCAATAAAATAAGTAAGCAATAAAATAAATAAGCAATAAAATAAATAAGCAATAAAATAAGTAAGCAATAAAATAAGTAAGCAATAAAATAAATAAGCAATCAAATAAATAAGCAATAAAATAAATAAGCAATAAAATAAATAAGCAATAAAATAAATAAGCAATAAAATAAGTAAGCAATAAAATAAGTAAGCAATAAAATAAGTAAGCAATAAAATAAGTAAGCAATAAAATAAATAAGCAATAAAATAAATAAGCAATAAAATAAATAAGCAATAAAATAAGTAAGCAATAAAATAAGTAAGCAATAAAATAAATAAGCAATAAAATAAGTAAGCAATAAAATAAATAAGCAATAAAATAAATAAGCAATAAAATAAATAAGCAATAAAATAAATAAGCAATCAAATAAATAAGCAATAAAATAAATAAGCAATAAAATAAGTAAGCAATAAAATATACAATCAAATAAATATACAATAAAATAAATATGCAATCAAATAAATATGCAATCAAATAAATAAGCAATAAAATAAGTAAGCAATAAAATAAGTAAGCAATAAAATAAGTAAGCAATAAAATAAATAAGCAATAAAATAAATATACAATCAAATAAATATGCAATAAAATAAATATACAATCAAATAAATATGCAATCAAATAAATAAGCAATAAAATAAGTAAGCAATAAAATAAGTAAGCAATACCATGAATAAGTAATAAAATAAATAAGCAATAAAATAAATAAGCAATAAAATAAATAAGCAATAAAATAAGTAAGCAATAAAATAAATAAGCAATAAAATAAGTAAGCAATAAAATAAGTAAGCAATAAAATAAATAAGCAATAAAATAAATAAGCAATAAAATAAATAAGCAATAAAATAAGTAAGCAATAAAATAAGTAAGCAATAAAATAAATAAGCAATAAAATAAGTAAGCAATAAAATAAATAAGCAATAAAATAAATAAGCAATAAAATAAATAAGCAATAAAATAAATAAGCAATCAAATAAATAAGCAATAAAATAAATAAGCAATAAAATAAGTAAGCAATAAAATATACAATCAAATAAATATACAATAAAATAAATATGCAATCAAATAAATATGCAATCAAATAAATAAGCAATAAAATAAGTAAGCAATAAAATAAGTAAGCAATAAAATAAGTAAGCAATAAAATAAATAAGCAATAAAATAAATATACAATCAAATAAATATGCAATAAAATAAATATACAATCAAATAAATATGCAATCAAATAAATAAGCAATAAAATAAGTAAGCAATAAAATAAGTAAGCAATACCATGAATAAGTAATAAAATAAATAAGCAATACCATAAATAAGGTATAAAATAAATAAGCAATAAAATAAATAAGCAATAAAATAAATAAGCAATAAAATAAATATGCAATAAAATAAATATGCAATAAAATAAATATGCAATAAAATAAATATGCAATAAAATAAATATACAATAAAATAAATATACAATAAAATAAATATACAATAAAATAAATAAGCAATAAAATAAATATGCAATAAAATAAATAAGCAATAAAATAAATAAGCAATAAAATAAATATGCAATAAAATAAATATGCAATAAAATAAATATGCAATAAAATAAATATACAATAAAATAAATATGCAATAAAATAAATATGCAATAAAATAAATATACAATAAAATAAATATGCAATAAAATAAATATGCAATAAAATAAATATGCAATAAAATAAATAAGCAATAAAATAAATATGCAATAAAATAAATAAGCAATACCACGAATAAATAGTTTTAGATATAAAGAATCTGAAATGTAAACGGGATTTGGCATTAAATGACTACAAAAGGGTTGATACGCCATAAAACAAAATTACCAAGAACCAACCACAACACGCAAATAAAGAAACATAAAATATTTGTAATAATTTAAAACGATATGACCAGAACCATTATATAACTTAGATAAAAATAATTAAATTTTTAACCTTTCGGATTACAACTCAATTGACATTTTGAATTTGACTATATTTAGCTTGCAACTCTGATTGCAATTTCTTTTGTTGGGACCTAAATGAATATTACATGAAGAATTATTCATGTTCAAATTTAACTGACATTTTAGATTTCAATAGAATCCATTCAGTCTTCAAATTCCAGATTCTTCCTTATGGAGTATGACTTCATTCATTATGTTATTAATTAAGAAGTTTTTTTACTTTATTTTTTTTTTTGTTGAAAATTTTTTTTATATATATATATTTTTTAAATTCTAATCATTGATAAATATTTTTTATATATATATTTTTTCAAATTAATTCTAATCATTGATAAATATTTTACTAATGTTGATCCTCTGATGAAAAGGGTCTCTTTGAAAACTAATGGGTTAAGGATTTTTCTTTATTATAATTGTGTGAAGTTTTGATAGATTAAAAAAATTGTAATTCAATTTTTAATCATCAAATTATATATTATGATCTATTTAACATTTGTGTACATTAGGTTGACACGCACAATATAGTGCCCTGTTGGATAACGTCTCCTAAACAAGAATATGCTGCACGTACAATCAGGAATAAAATTCACAGTAAACTGAGCGAATTCCTAACTGAATTTCCACCAGTTATTGTTCATCCACACAAAACAAAACAAACGACCAAGGTGAGTCTGCATTGTATCACTATTTCATCTTTTTATGAAAATCATTTTTAAAGATTATGTTAAATAAGTAATTTCTGCTTTTTCTTTATTTCCAAATTGTGCCTTTTAACAAAAATTCAAAAATGATTTCAACTTTGTATAATATGCTTATCAGTTTTTATAACCATTTAAAAAACAATAAGATTGTCTGATCGTCAAATTTATAGTTAACTGAAAATTAGCTGGTGTAACTAAGATAAGAATTCAGGCTTTATAAATTTTAACATTAATTGTTCGAAAATTGAATGCTGTTGACTCATCAAGTTAACTTGTTTTAAAAGCCAAATCTTTCTATTCTTTTTATTTAAAAAATTATCTACATTATAAGAGAATATTGATCTTTTTTAAAGATTTAAGTTTACAACATTAAAAAATACAGATATTTTTTTTTATTCAAAGAATATTTACCTGAGAATGGCAATTATTTTTTTTATAGACATTTTTTCTTAATATTATTAAAATTGATATAATTTCTTTAAAGATAATCATTAACAGTAAATTATACAGATGAAGAAAACTCCCCACGGGACAGAGTTAGACACCAGTCGTTTTTTAACGTGGATAAAACTGGTAATTGTAGCTCCTGTTAATGATAACTGGTAATTAAATTGTAGCTCCTGTTAATGATAAAAAATGTCATTTTAATTCTTAAAAAACGTTTTTTTTTTCTAATAAGCGTTTGGATTTTCTTGACAATGCTTAAAAAAAAACAAAAAAAAAACAGAATTCTAAATTATGCAAACTTGTATAATTGTATTTTTTTTTAAATTCTTAGAAACATGCTTTTTCCACTGTTATTTGATTATATCACAAGATCAGACCTAATTTAGTGCATTGACTGCCATCATTTTAGGTGAAATGAATTTAGGATCTTCACTGTAATTTCAGTATTCTTAATCACCATACTGGCATTAAAGTTAGTCCTTGTTTTTGTTTAATTATAAATTCCATAGAATCATTAATCATGATTAGTTGTATCACGAGTTATCTTCTCTTAATTGTATTATAAATTGTCTTCTCAATAATTATTAAAATTTAAGAAGTTTTAAATCATAATAGTAAAAAAAAACAAAAAAAAAAAAAACAAATTACTTAGTTATAATTATTAAAACAATACTTTTTTGCATAAAATTTGAATTTTACTTAATTTTATTATTGCAAAAGATACACTCGCAATTTACATGTTTAATTTATTGATTTTGTTTGAATTTTACTTAATTTTATTATTGCAAAAGATACACTCGCAATTTACATGTTTAATTTATTGATTTTGTTTGAATTTCTTTTTGGTGGGGTGATGATTTAATTCCAATTAGAGTTAATCTTTTTTTTAAGTAAATCATGTTTTTGTTAATCTAAAACTATTTTGAATGATATTTTTGTGTTACGTCAGCATTAGACATCAAGTTTTTTTCTCCATCTTTTAAATTAAATTCTGTGTCAAGTTAAATTTAATGCACTTACACATGACAACATTAGGTTAACTTATTTTAAAACAGTTTCACTCCTATGATAACCATCTTTTTAACCCTAACGTTTCCATTTAAAAACCATTTATTTGAAAGATTGTAGCTAGTAACAACAAATATGCAAACAAAAATAGTTTTCCTTTCAAGAAGGTAGCCATCTCAAAACATTGACTATTTAAAAGATGTAAAATGCAATCTGTCAATTTTTACAATGGGCTGCTTATCCTCAAGGTCCTTTTGATAACTGGTTAATTCATTGCTAATCACATGATATGCCCCTACTGGGGAGTGCTAACGGGGCTGCTCGGGCATTATTTGCAAGTCAGAGTTCTCAGAGTGCTGATTTTCAATTTCCACTTTCCGACTTTTGTGTCACATCTCGATATGGGAGAGAGATAAAAAAAACTTTTCTACAATAAAGTACCAAACTTTACTTAACAGGAAGTGACCACCGTGTAAAAAAAAAAAAAAAAAAAAGGAATATAGGAAGACGTCAAGGCTTTTATTAAAGTAGAAATGTAATTAAGTTTAAAATTTTTAACTCCTCTCCTCCCAAAGTAACATGAATCACGTGCGTTTCCATTGATGTCTCGATTGGAACCGAATTGTATTTAAGCGTGAACTAAGCTAAGCAAAAATTCAGAAAGTCTGAGCATGTGGAAAAGTTTTTGAATCGCTAATGTATTTCTATGCGAGATTGAACAAGCCTGTTTTAGCCAACCGAACTATAACCAATGATCATGTATTACGTGTGCGTGTGACTGCTACATATCTAATGTTGAATTAACTCGTTAGGACAGCTTTTAATACAACTATTCTTTAATATCATCACAAAGTTTCAAGCTAACTACAACTATGATTATATTTAATTCAACAACACTTTAAAAACCATTTTTTTTTAAATCTCAAATGCAGCCTGTTGATTGGGTGTCTGTTAGAAAGAACTTAAAGATGGACACTTCAGTAAAACCTGTCGATTGGGCAATTCCAGGAGAAAGAAGTGGCTTGAAAACTTTGGAAAGCTTTTGCAATAATCGCTTGAAGCATTTTGCCACCGAGCGTAATGATCCAACAAAGTCGAGTCTGAGTAATCTTTCTCCATGGTTACATTTTGGTGAGTAAATCGCAGAAATTTGTTTCATTTCACACAAAGCAATTTTTGAATTTTTTGTTTTAAATTTCTCTTTGTTTCTCTCTCTCTCTCTTTCTATTTCCCTCTCTCCTATCTATCTATAAAAATGAGAATGTGTGTGTGTGTGAGGACACTTCTCAACCTATATACTCAATGAATCTTCTACAGACTTGAAATTTGGTATATAGGATATTCACATATGTGGAAAACTTTGTGATCCATTTTCATCTGGAAATAAGGTCTGCTAAAGGGTCAAAATAAAAAAGTTGATATGTGGGATTTTTATCTATTTTCTAACTGTTTTATGAATGTGCATGCGTGAATAGTTCACATTACAGATTACTTAAGTTAAGAATAAGTAATTTGTAAACACCTTTTAAAAGATGTCACACTGGTCTAATAGTTATTGTCTTTAGGTTTTGGTTTTTGTATTAATTAAAATATAATATTTATGCATATTTTACAACCAGGCAATGCCAGAATGCTTGCTAGTATATAATGAAATTTGCTACCGGAATAGAAGAAATTGAAAAGAATTGGCTACTGCAATAGTAATAGAAACTGAAGTAAGCGGACAACAGAAGATATTGCGTTTTGAAAGAATATGTTGATGTTTATCAGTTGTTTTCATTAGTGAAATATTTCATTTTGGTTTCCTAATGTCTTGTTATCTGGAGAGAATATGCACTGTTTCAGGGATTTTGTTTTAGTTATTTCACTTGTAGACTTGTACATAATTGTGATTCTTCGTTGTTTTTCTTGTGGAGTATGTCATTGCAACCACTTTTTTTCCCCATTGCACTATGAGTTCTAGGTCAGCAAAGAAAATCAGTAAGATATTGATCATTAATGCCCTTCGAAATGTTGTCATAGTTGTGCCAGGTGCCTAAATATCAATGAAAAATTTTAGAATGTCATTTGGGAGATCATTGATGGAGATCAGAAAGAGGGTTTGGCCCAGAATAAATCCCTGACGCACAACAATATTAGTACTATGTGCTTCCAACTTCTGCCCATTAACGACTACTTTTATAAACCAATCAAAGAAAAAGTATTTGATGGTAAAGATATTTTCAGATATCCCATAATTAACAAGCTTGTAAAGTAAACTTATAAACGCTTTTGATATGTCATTAGCTATTGCTCGAGAAATGAAGGCTCCGTTAATAGATTCACTGATCTTGTGTGATATTACAATTAGCACATCAGCTGTTGATACTGCAGGATAAAATCCATATTGCTTGTCACCAAGTACATTGTTTTTGCTGAGGTGGTTGACAACTTTATCACAGATTTAAACAATTTACTCATGGCACACAGGAGACTGATTGATCTGTACTAAGATGCAGATGACAGATTTACAATATTTTTAGATACTAAGCAGACTTAATGTTTTCCAAACAGATGGGAAGCATTCCTCCTTTAAGTAACACTTGAACACCTTGAATAGGAGTTAGTTCCAGTTGCAACTTTTCAAACACTATGATTGGAATATTGTCAGGCCAATTGCTTTGCCATGCTATCAAAGTCTTCTGCGCACATCTCTTATACCGTCCAGATTTAATCTTCTCTGACTTCATTCTGCCCGTCTTTCAGATTCCAATTATGGGTTCATCATATCATTCTCATATCGTCTCTCTCCATGCAATGCATGTCCTCAAACCTCACTGACCAAGTTTCACTTCCATACATAATCACATTCTACAGGGCAGAACAATAAAATTGCCGCCACTGATTCCATTTCCATTTGATAAAAACTTTTTTTTTTTATTATTATTGTTGCAGACCATCTACTAGTTGGCTAGTTGAATACAAATCCCAAGAGCGATAGGAACGTTCTATCATGTCTAAAAGTGATACAATGTTCAACGAACGAAATCAGAGATGCGCTGCTGTACAACTCATGCTCTCTGCCGATTGAAATTATGATAACAGGACCATTGCCAGAACCCTTAAAATGCAATTCTGAATCATAGGGACATGTCTGGGGTGATGAAAACAAAGTTTCCAGCCACAATTATGGTATTTGGTGTGGTTATAAGTGAGGATAACATCATGCCACATCATATCTTCGAAGTCGGCTTGAAAGTCAACACCAAAGTGTACCTGAAAAGTGTGCTGAAGAGTGTGGTGATTCCCTGGTGCAATCAGGTAACCACTGGCAGACCCTGGGTGTGGAATCAGGACTCTGTGCCAGTCCACAAGTCTAAAGAAACCCAGGTTTGACTTCAAAATGAATGTTACGACTTTATACCCTTCTCTCACTGACCCTTCCCCTTTCCACTCCTAACCTGAAGCTGCTGGTCGTACGTTGAGAACATAGCGTCCCACAACACCAAAGCCAGCCTGATCGCCACCATCCACCAAGTATTCGTCAAGCTCCCACCGGTGTTTGTGGAAAAAGCATGTTCCCAGTTTCGAACCTGTATCGAGGTTGTAATTGAGGCTGAAGGCAGCTACATTGAATAGATGTCAGTTCATTAAAGATCAGTACCCCTGTAGCTTATGTCCCTGATAGTAGCCACCTACATCGAATTGGCAATGTGCCTTGTTTGGGGTGAAAATGTAATTTTAAAAAAATAATAATAATAATGAACATTCAAGAAATGCAGCAATATACTTGTATTTAAACTTGTATTTAAACATTTTTTTTCATTTAGAGGTGATTGTAAATAATGTTTGTACACAAACACTGGAAGGAAAGTAATATTTGATAGGAATAAGAGTTTTTGTAAATGAAGTTTTTTCAGTATTATTTTTAAGATTAGTGTTTAATTAAAGAAGTAAGCTAATATTTTGTTCAAAAAACAACTCTTTATTTGAATAATATATTTTCGCACCACATCAAGTTAACAAATGAGGACTGTTTTTGCATGAGAAATATTCACATAAATTAATTGCTATAACTTTCAGTGTAGTAATTAAAGCAGTTATTTAACACAAGGTGTAATGTGAAAAATTGACCATAATTATGGTTGTGCTATACTGGTCATTGAAATAGGGGGGAAACACAAGATAGAAAACCTTTTAATATGTGTGCTGAATTGCAAAATTGTCAAATTTGCTTAAAAAATTATCTATTGACAATTTGGTTATAGTCAGCTAACATGGTTAACTTCTGGTGTAGTGCTATTGGAACTGGTGACAAGGCAAATCAGTTGCTTCACTTTTATTGTTGTTCAGTATTTTTCTATTGTGAAGCGATTTATTGAAATAAAATAGAAGAAAAGGCCATTATTGAAAATTATACAATAAAAATTAACAAAATTATACAATAAAAATTAACAAAATTATACAATAAAAATTAACAAAATTATACAGATAAAAATAACACAGTCTTCATTTACACTTTTAATAAGAAAATTTAAAAAATAGTTTTTATTTTATTTGAAATTAAAAAAAAAATATGTTTATGAAATTATAAAATTTTTTTTTTCATTTTAAAAATAAGTTTATTTGAATTCATATATGTTTATGAAAGTATAAAAATAAAATTGTAAAAATCAAAAAAAGTTTCGAACATCATAAAAAAAATGTATCCAATACATAATATTCCCAAAACAGTTTAAAAAGGTTTAAAAAGTGTTTTCAGTAATTCTTTAAAAATAAAACTAATTTCAATAATTCTTTAAAAACTAATTTCAATAATTCCCAATTAAAATAAAACAACAAAAAAACAACTTTTCAATGATCCTTAAATAATAAAAAAAAAAAGAACAGTTAGAAAAATGTATTAATAAAAAAAAAAGTACATGAACAGGGGAGATATAGGTGTATGAGAAAAAAGTGAAGGAATCAATGTGCCTTGTCAATGCTTCTGGTAGCACTTCACCGGGACTTGGGAAGTACATTAACTGACAATTCTTGACTAGACTTTTAAATCGTGAATGCATTTTCTTTAGGATGCATTTTTACAAGTTATTTATGGTGTGACTGCATCTCTTTTTTTTTGAACAGGTCAAATTTCTGCCCAAAGATGTATCTTAATGGTGAAAAAGTTAGGAAAATCATACAAAGCCAGTGTTGATGTTTTTATTGAAGAGGCAGTCGTTCGAAGTGAATTATCTGATAACTTTTGCTACTATCAAAAGAATTATGATAATCTCGATGGTATGTTCTTTTTTTATTTTTTATTTTCTTATTTGTTAGAGAATCAGTAAATTGTCTGTTCATCCGTCTATCTGTTTTCTATTTTTTTTTTTTTAACATGGAAGTCACCACTTATCAAGGCCCGGAGGCCACTCGGGGATAAGAGTTATTGCATGTACAGTAATCAATGGGACAATATCATAGTAATCGTTACTAATGGAGATCTGATAAAGCGTCTTACTTAAGGGAGTGGTTTATCAGGAATTTGTTTATGTTGGACTTGAAGACATCCAAGAGAAGAGAGTTCCACAGGCGTGCACTTCTAAGAAAGAAGTTTTGTTCATGGAATTTACGTTTTGATTAAGGCACAGATAAAGAGTGGAGAAAATTACTGAAAGTGGTTTCAGCTAGACAGGTGTTTGTCATGAAAGATTGGCGAGAGGGGATCATAGACGACCACTTATCAAGGCCCGGAAGCCACTCAGGGATAAGGGTTATTGCAAGTACGTACATTACGTTAGTGTGGAGATTTGATGAAGTGTTTACTTAAGGGGGCGGTTCATTAGGAATTTGTTAACGTTGGACTTGAAGACATCCAAGTTGTAGTCAGGTGGGAAGCAGGCAGACGGAACAGAGTTCCACAGGCGTGCAGTTCTAAGAAAGAAGCTTTTTTCATGGAATCCACGTTTTGATTTAGGCACAGATAAAGAGTGGGGAAAATTACTGAAAGTGGATTCGGCTAGACGGGTGTTTTTCGTGAAAGATTGGCGAGGGGGGGACCAGAGATTGGAGTTCAGACGAGCACCTGCCATGGAAATAACGATAAAACAAGGATAGGCTCGCAACGTCTCTTCTGTGGGAGAGAGGTTGCAGGGTAGAGAAAAGGGCATCCCCCACCAAGCCATGAAGTCTATTTTGTACTCTGTCAAGGCAGGACAGGCTGTTTTTAGCAGCTCCTGCCCAGATATGGCAGCAGTATTCCATCGTTGGACGTACTTGGCTTTTATATAGATAGAGAATTGCATCAGTAGTGAGATATCTTCTGGAGTGGTAGAAGGATCCCACCATCTTTCCAGCGACCTTGGCAACAGACTTGATGTACGTGTTCCATTTCAGATCAGAAGTAAAGGTCAAACCCAGAAGCTTGTCAAAACTCTCAGACGAGAGCCATCCATCCCAATTGATGCCAGATGGGGATCAGAGCGTTGATGATGTAAGGATAGGAGTTTGGTTTTAGATGCATTAAAGGTAACCAGCCACGTCTTCCCCCACTGAACCACGTGCTCGAGATCAGAGGAGAGAGAATCAGAAAGAACTTTGTCATTTACAGCTTTTGATGTGTTGCCGTAGATGATCGTGTCATCAGCATAGATGTCAACGAATGATTTAAGTATGTGTTTAGGGAGGTCATTAATGTAGATCAGGAAGAGAGTTGGACCCAGGATTGACCCCTGAGGGACTCCAGCATTAATACTGCAGGCCTTTGATTTTAGTCCATCGACCACTACTCTTATGAGCCTATCAGAGAGAAATGATTTAATGATTGAGAAGACATTTCCAGTTATACCGTAGCTGGAAATCTTGTGAAGTAGATCCTTATGCCATACCTTGTCGAAGGCTTTTGATATGTCAAGAGCAATTGCCCTAGAAAGGAAGCCTTTGTCAAGAGATTCACTAATCCTGTGAGATATAACCCTCAGCACATCTGCGGTAGATCTTGCAGAGCGGAAACCATATTGTGTGTCACTAAGAAGGTTGTTTCTGTTGAGGTGGTTGACTATTTCTCTATTTAATATGGATTCCAGCAACTTACTTATAACACACAGGAGACTTATTGGTCTGTACTGAGAGGGAGATGACTTATCACCTGAATTCTTAAATACAGGGCAAACTGATGAGGTCTTCATGGGAGTTGGAAAGCACTTCTCCTTAAGGCAACGCTTAAACAGTTTCGTAAATATGGGAGCAAGTTCTGGTTGAAGCTTTTTTAACACTATAATTGGGATGCCGTCAGGGCCAGTTGCTTTACTGGAATCAAGGTTCTTTATTAGCTTGGCGACCTCATGCACGAATATTTGTCTTTTACCTAGCGTGTTCTGTGTTATAGGAGGAAATATGGGGAGTTGATGGCCTTCGCCGCATAGGGTAGAATTAGCTGCAAAGTTCTTTGCAAATAGTTTTGCCTTGTCTGACGCTGACGAGATGACCTCTGGTCCATTGATAATGGTTGGTATAGAATGCACACTTCTGTTCAGGATCCTATTTGTTATTTGCCAAAACTGGTGGGAACCAAGCCGCTGATCAGCTACCTTGGATTTAACAGACTGGACATATAGCTCTCTTGCATTTTTTATTACTCTTTTACAGTGGTTAGAATGCCGTCAGGGCCAGTTGCTTTACTGGAATCAAGGTTCTTGATTAGCTTGGCATATATGGGGAGTTGATGGCCTTTGTTGCATAGGGTAGAATTAGCTACAAAGTTCATGGCAAATAGTTTGGCTTTGTCTGATGCTAACGAGATGACCTCAAGTCCATTGATGATGGTTGGGATAGAACGCACGCTTCTGTTCAGGATCCTGCTTCCTATTTGCCAAAACTGATGGGAACCAAGCTGCTGCTCAGCTACTTTGGATTTAACGGGCTGAGCATATAACTTTCTTGCATTTTTTATTACTCTTTTACAGTGGTTGCTGGCAGTCCTGAAAGCAGCTTTAGTCTCAATACATGTATGACGTTGGTAGCTATGGAAAAAGTGATTTCTGTGCACAATGGCAGCAGCACATTCTGGAGAGAACCATGGCTGGCTGTTAGGTTTTTGTTGAAATTGTTTGGATGGTATGAATTGGTCTATACCTACAATTAACCATTTGGTCAGGTTTGATACTATAGAGGACACATCCTTTTTAAACATGGAATGCAGAGGTAGATCAGATATAAATGTAAGGAAGCTATCCCAGTCAGCCATAGAGTATCGATATACTGTACGGTGGAGAAGTATGTCTGAAGACTTGTTGCATTTTTTTTTTTAATTTTATCTGATACAATCGAGTGGTCGGAAGATCTATTTATCTAATTATATGTGTATCTATCTGTCTATATATCTATCCATCTATCTATATAATTATCTATCTAGCGATGAATGGACAGTAAAGATTTGAAGTCATGTTTTGACAACATATCAAACTCTATGACCGGTTAAGTCTGCACTGAAAGATGCGAACGGGGACTGGAAGTGATGTGACACATGTCATGTGTTCTGGTTTGCGCAAGTCAAAGATTCTCGATCACTCCCTTCTGCTATGACAAATACCTGGGAGTGAATAAAATACATAAAATTTCATATCGTTTTGGGTCCTGTCTTGAAGTGTTCCTGTAAACAGATTCCAGCTCCTCCAAGAATGGTTGACAAACCTCTTAGAAGAAACTAAAATAAAAAAATATTTTGTGTAAAAAAATTATACAATTTGTTAATTAATAGTTTCAATTAATATATAATTTGTTAATTACATAATGATTTAATTGGATATATAATTGATGTGGGGGAGAGGGTGTCTGTTTATATTGCATGTCAATGTTCATTTTTATGGCACATCAGCCATTTTGAGGGGTTTCAAAACATAATGTACCTTTTATATCTTCTTTCATACCTCTTGGTTGTGTCCTCTAGTAGTTTGTGTCCTGACATTGGCACACCTGGAACAAAAGTTCTCTCATGCAAAGCAACAGATACAAATCTCATTTACTTGGACTATTGTATCTTTATTCGGTTCCATGGTCGAAGTTGCATCGCTGTTTCTTTGCTCATCCTTAGTTTAACTTTGCTATCAGTTTATCTGCAATGTATCCTCTTCTCTTGCCGCCTCCATGAGAAGTCTTTTATCTTCTTGGAACTCTAGACTGACCAGAAAACGCATGTGCATCCCTATTTATTTTAAGGTGTATTTATGGGAGTTAAAACCTCGTTAATCAGTTTGCACTCAAAATACACTGACCTGTCTTGTAACCCCTGCTAGCATACAGGTGCACGTGTTGATGGAAGTCATTGAGTTTAAAATCTGTCAACCTTTTGACCTTTTTGCACTTGGAACAATAACCAGTTGCCCCAAGCATTATTGACACAAAACATAATTTGTTAGTCACATAATAATTTAAATTAATATATAATTTAATTATATAATTTATATAATTTATTAGTTATATAATAATTTAAATTATTAGGTTGGTGCAAAAATGTCATTTTTGACGTTTAACTAAATATATAAAAACATTTTTGCACTAGCCAAATACATTATTTGTCAAGTAGATAATGATTTAAATTAATATATAATTTGTTAAACTTATTGTATAATTTGCTAATTATACAAAAATTTTAATATGTAATCTGTTAATTATATAATACTTTCTATTATATAAGTTGCTGCAGCAGCCACACTACACAGAACTATAAATATCTGCACTATCTACATCCCACCCCAGGATCCAATAAATGAAACGGAGCTGTACAATATAATAAATCAGTTACCCAAACTCTTCTTACTGTTAGGTGATTTCAATAGTCACGATATATGGGGATCTGCATACTTGGATAAAAAGGAAAAAATCTTGAAAAAAAATTAATGACAATGACTTGTGCATATTAAACAATAAATCCAACACATACCTTCATTCCGCTTCAGGCACCTACTCAGCATTAGATTTATCTTTGTGGGAACCTTACTATCTTCACGGACAATAACTGGAAGGTTTTAGAAGATTCATGGGGTAGTGACCATTTTCTACCTACCCCCACAGAACATTGAACACTAGCAAAGGTGTAATCAGGTGCCCCGAACTAGCCCTGTGCCCCTTAGAAGAAACAAAAAATAATCTTAAAAATCAAAACGTCATTGATATCAAAAGAATTCAGATAAAAACAAGATCCGTCGAAATCATAGACACAAACACTTACATATTAACATTTGATACTCCTCAAATACCTAACAACATAAAAATAGGATATGAAAAAATAAACACTGAAATTTACATACCAAGCCTATTCAGGTGTCACAATTGTCATCGATACGGGCACCATAAAGATCGATGTACACGACCTCCAACTTGCATGAGATGTGGAGACAAAGAAACACATATTGATTGTCAAAATGCACCAATTGCCATCAAAATCATAGCACAAACTCAAAGGAATGTGAAAAATGGAAAAAAGAAAAAGAAACTCTCAGAATAAAATACATCAAAAACATAAGTTTCCAAGAAGCCCGTAAACTAGCAGAAAACAAAAAATACTCTGAGATAACAAAAAGAAATACACAGCCTAACTTTTAACCTCGAACCAAATAATAATACAACAAAAACAAATCCATCAAGCACTGAAATTGAAATATTCATGAAATTACTCAACGAAATGAGAGAATTAATAGAAGACTTTAAAAAAAACCATGAAACAAGCCATCACAGAAAGTAAAGATTTTTTTAAAGATTATAACTGAAATAAAACAAACTCTCCAAACTAAAACTCTACCACAAAAACCTATTAAACTCCAAACAACAGCATCCATAGAAACAACCCCTGCAACAGAAAAAAATAAAAAATAAACAGACCCCAAAAGAACCCCACGAGACCGCTACCAATAAAAGCAAAATAAACAGATTCCACTCAACCTCTAGATGAGGACCCCACCACCCACCGCGACCCCATTTGCGATCTGAAACCCGAAATACCCAAGCAAACATCGAAACTATGGACGTAGACATAAACACCAACAGTCTAAAACCAGAAAAAGACAAACCATGGCTCATAAAATACTTCAATGGAACATAAGACGAACAAACCCAACTTTGAAGAAATATTATAAACTTATAAAAACTTTCTGTCCTGCTATAATTGCTCTACAAGAAACCCACCTAAAAGAAGATAATACAATTAATATAAAACACTACTGCTCATATAACTACATAAACAAGAATTCAAACATAGCTACAGGAGGATGATCACTACTTATAAACAAAAACATCCCACACAGTGAAATAAACCTAAAAACAAACATGCAAGCTGTTGCAATAACCGCAACATTTCATAAAACAATAACATTCTGTTCACTATACATCCCACCATGTGAAAGAATAAAAGAAACTGAACTAAATGCCCTAATCCAACAACTACCAACACCATTCATACTAATGAGGGACCTAAACAACCACAACAAACTATGGGATAGTACAAGAAATGACAAACGTGGTAAAATAATCGAAATACTACTTAACCAAAATCAATTATGCCTACTCAACACCAAAGAAAATACATATCTACACCCAGCAACAGGCACTCTCTCAGACATTGATTTAGCAATTTGCGACCCAACTCTATTTATGGACTACAACTGGAAAACATGTGATGATACATGCGGAAGCGACCACTACCCAATTATACTAGAAAACAAAAACCCAGAATCAGACGACAAATCCTCCCATTGAAATTTAAAAAAGGCAAACTGGGAAAATTCCAAAACTCCTGCGAATCTAAACTGATACCAGAAGCAAACACCCAGACTGAGGATCACATAATATATTTCAACAATGCACTCCTTTCCATTGCAAAAGAAAACATACCAAAAAGTTCTCCCCCTATAAAAGTCAACAAACCATGGTATAACAAAGAATGCCAGGAAGCAGTGAGAATGCGACGTGCCAAACTAAGAAAATTTAAAAAGAATCCAACTAAGGAAAACGTAGATCAATTTAAAAACAGCAAAGGTAAGAAAAATCATCAAAGAAGGAAAAAGGAACACCTGGAAAAACTTTGTATCAAAAATAAATGAGAACACCAAAATCAAAAAAGTATGGGAGATGGTAAGAAAAATATCTGGGAAAAACAATAAAGACCCAATCAAACACCTTACTTGCAATAACAATTACTAACAAAGAAAATATTGCAAACAAACTAGCCAAACAATTCTCCATAAACTCCTCATCAAAAAACCAATCAAA
Source organism: Euprymna scolopes (assembly GCF_053919585.1). NCBI lineage: Eukaryota > Metazoa > Mollusca > Cephalopoda > Sepiida > Sepiolidae > Euprymna > Euprymna scolopes. The sequence goes on from NC_136492.1 coordinate 144,144,953, forward strand.
GAAATTCCAAACCCTAAAACAGAACGAAGAAAAGAAAAGAATTAACTTCAAATCAAAAAAACGAAGAACATTACAACCAACCATTCAACAGAACAGAACTAAAAGAGGCAATCCAAAAATCTCATAATACAGCAGTAGGCCCTGACAAAATCCACTATCAATTTCTAAAATACCTACCAGAACCATCTCTCAATTACCTTCTACAAATATACAACGACATGGATGAATAATAACACCCCAAAAACTGGAAAGAAGCCATAGTAATTCCAATACCTAAACCAAAAAGAGACCATTCAGATTTAACAAATTACCGACTCATTGCCCTCACCAGCTGCGTATGCAAGACCTTCGAAAGGATGGTCAATGAAAGACTAACATGGTATCTTGAAAGCAAAATCTTGATAACAGAATATCAATCAGGTTTCAGGAAAAATAGAAGCCCCGTTGACCACCTAATCAGATTAGAAACATTCATCAGAGAAGCTTTTGCCAGAAAAGAACACCTAATAACAATCTTTTTCGACCTAGAAAAAGCATATGACACTACTTAGAAATATGGCATTAAAAAAGACCTATATGAACTTGGATTTAGGGGCAGAATTCATTTGCAATCTCTTAAATAATAGACACTTCAAAGTAAGACTAGGCAACACACTCTCAACCCAAAAAGAACAAGAAATGAGGGTACCTCAGGGTAGCATCTTATCTGTCACCCTTTTCAACATAAAAATAAAATCATTGAAAACATAAACCCTGGTACTAACTGTGCCCTATACGTGGACGACTTACTCATCTGCTATCGATGATCAAAATACATGACCACAGCTGAACGAAAACTGCAACTTTGTCGAAAATAAACGAATTGGCCACAGAAAATGGTTTTAAATTCTCCAAAGAAAAAACAAAGTGCGTCCATTTCTGTAAACTCCAAAGAACTCACCATGATTCCATCCTAAAACTGGATAACAATATCATCCCTGTCATTAAACAACACAAGTACCTGGGCTTAATATACAACAGGAAACTGACCTTCATACGTCACATAAAAAATCTAAAAACAAAATGTCACAAGTCCTAACCCACACTGACTGGGGCGCTGACAAAACCACACTACTTAAACTATACCGTTCCTTAATAAGATCCAAGCTGGATTATGGATGCTTCATATATGGGGCAACTAGAGAATCATATAGAAAAGAACTAAACACAATACACCACCAAGGCTTAAGACTGGCTCTCGGAGCCTTCACCACTTCACCAGTGGAAAGCCTATACACCGAGTCTAATGAACCTTAGACGGAAAAAACTAGCCCTTCAATACTGCTTAAAACTCTTATCATGCCTATCAAACCCTGCAAACAATTGTGTTTTCCAACCACAACACACAAACTTCTTCAATGGGAGAGAAAATATTATCAAACCATACAGCCTAGGTATAAAAGACCTTACAGAAGCCCAAATAGATACCACAGAAATCCAGGTTTCCCTCAAACCAAAATCTCCACCATGGCTAATTAAACAGCCGTCGGTAAATTTAAACCTCAAGAATGTAACAAAATCTTCTAAATCCAACACACATCTTATACAAATAACTTCAATAATATATTAGAACAATATCAAAACTTGACACACATCTACACAGATGGCTCCAAAGAACTACACAAAGCTGGAAGTGCAGCCATATCTAACAAAAACGTCTCCTAGACAACTACTCAATTTTTAGTGCTGAATCAACAGCCGTAGACCTAGCTTTAGACATCATCCAAAAAATCAAGTCAAACAAATACTTAATATTATCTGATTCACTTTCAGTCTTAACGTCATTAACTAACAAAAACTTGAACAACCCCTTAATCATAAACCTGGAAAGAATCACCTCCCTTTCCAAAAACACTGACATCGTATTCTGCAATTATTAAAGGCAACGAAAAAGCTGATACAGCAGCAAAAAAATCTTCAAAAATGGATATCAGAAATACAAAAGTACCTTACACTAATTACAAACCCCTAATCAACAAATACGTCACTTCCAAGTGGTAGGAGTCATGGAATGCCTGCAAGAATAACAAGCTCCAGCAGGTGAAGCCCAACCTCGGGAAAAGAACGGAGGGCGGGACCTCTAGCTGGGAGAAGACGAGAAGAAACAGTAATGACAAGACTTCAAATAGGACACACCAGGATCATTCACTCGTACCTGTTAAAAGGCGAAGAGGCCCCATTCTGTATGTCATGTCATGAGCTTTACATGGTGAAACATATCCTGATAGACTGCGTGGATCTCCAGCAGATACGAATGAGGTACTACCGTGAAGGTAGTCTAAAAGATCTTTTTCACGGAGTGGACCCTGGCAATATCTTGAAATTCCTAAGAGAAACAAGATTATATAACAAAATCTAAAACCCTAATAAACAACAAACAAACATAACCAAATAACCACTTCAGAAAAACCTAAAACCCAAATAACAAACAAAATACAACCAAACAACCTTTCCAGCAAAATCAAAATACCTAATAAACAACAAACAAACATAACAAAATAACCTCCTCAGCATTAAATGACTCACGAAGGTTGATATGCTGATTAAATAACCCATCCATCCACAGCCATAAACCTGGCTCTATTATTATCACCAACCAAAACTCCAAGAAATTTATAATATTTGTAGACTCATTATCAGTATTAGAAGCAATAAAAAATCAAAAATTAAACAATCCCTTACTCATCAAACTGTTACAAAAGATCTATTCTATCATGCAACACAAAACTTTCTTCTTCTGTTGGATTCCCAGTCACTACGGTTTCTGCGGTAATGAAAAAGCTGACATGGCGGCCAAAAATTCCTTAAAACTCCAAATAAGCAACATAAAGGTCCCTACACTACCATCTATGGTAGCACATCTAAGTTAGTAAACGACCAAGTTCTCTCCAATTCTCTCTCTTCTCTGATCTTGAGCATGTGGTACAATGGGGAAAGGATTGGCTGGTTACTTTTAATGCATCTGATGTTACATGAGAAGGGCTGTCCCCTGTTCATGTAAGTATAAAAATAGAGAGATTAGTTAAAATGAAAATAAGAGAAAGCAGAAATCGAACCCTGGACATAAGTTTTAAAGAACAAGAGGTTTAAATGGAATGTCCAATAAATTGTTAATTCGGATGAAATAAATAATAAATAAACTATTCAATTGTTAAAAGAATGTGGATAATAAAATATGGGTTAAATAAATTAGATATGTAGGTTGAATTCCTTTGTGGAAACAACACAAGAAAAAATAGGTTATTGGGAAATCAATGTCGGAAACGTGCAAAGTCGCGCATGTTGAAACACGTGAATTTTGCTCACGTGGCCGAGATGCATGGATTTCTCAATATAGGAAGTGAGAGTTAGTTGGTCGGGGAGACAGTCAGGGGAGACGGTCAGTGAGAAAACTCAGAGACAGGCGGACGTCTGAAGCGAGACGTCACTTCAGAAACTAAAATGTGAAACTTTGAATTCTTAATGAGGAAATCACGACCGGTCGTAAAGAAATAAATTCATCATGTGTTTTGTGATAAAGCTCATCTTTGTGTTTGTGATTTCTACAAAAAGGTAAATTGTATTGTTATTATATGTCTGTGTTATAAAATGTCATTACATACACGTCTCGACATCTCATATCCACAATGTGAATCTACATTATATCTACACTAAGACTGTCTGAACACTATCTCATCATTCTAAGAGCTTTCTTCATATCTACATGTCTAAGTAATGAACATTTAAAATATAGGAATAGTTATAAACGAACAATCTCTCTTACAACAACATCTCTCTCTCTAAGATACAACATCATATGTAATAAGACAAGAACTCTCACTAAGACTCATATCTTTACTAATAAGAACTCACGTAACATATGCGCACAAGTGGTATCGTCTAATACTAATAATAATAACTATATAACACTAAGACCAAGCTTCTCTCTTTACATCGTCAACGTTCTGATCCCCATCTGGCATCAGTTGAAATGAATGGCTCTCGTCTTGAGGAGGCCTCAAGTTTTGACAAGCTTCTGGGCTTGACCTTTACTCCTGATCTTAAATGGAACAGGTACAGCAAATCTGTTGCCAAGGCCGCTGGAAAAATGGTGGGATCCTTTTATCGATCCAGTAGATATCTCACTGCTGATGCAATTCTCTATCTATATAAAAGCCAGGTACGTCCAAGGATGGAATAGTGTTGCCACATCTGGGCAGGAGCTGTTAGAAAGGACTTGTCCTGCTTTGATAGAGTTCAAAATAGACTTTGTAGTCTCGTAGGAGATGTCCTTTTCTCTTCCCTGCAACATCTATCTCACAGAAGAGATGTTGCAAGTTTGTCTCTGATATATCGTTATTTTCATGGAAAGTGTTCGACTGAGCTTCAGTCTATGGTCCCCTCTCCAAACTTTCACAAGAAACACTCGTCTAATTGAAGACACTATCAATAATTCCCCCCACTCGTTATCTGTGCCTAAACCTAAACGTAGATTCCATGAACAAAGCTTCTTTCTTAGAACTGCATGCCTGTGGAATTGTCTTATGTTTTCCTGCTTTCCAGCTGACTACAATATGGTTGTCTTCAAGTCTAACGTAAACAAGTTCTTGATGAGCCGTCCCACTTGTTAACAAATTTACTGAATTTCCATTACTAACGATTACTATATTGTCCAATTTCTACTATACACTCTTTAACCCTTATCCTCGAGTGGCCTCTTGGCCTTGGTAAGTTGTGATGCCTATGTAAAAAAAAAAATATACAGACTACAAACCTTCAATAAACAATTATGACAATAGCAAGAAAACTGGAACAATTGCCAAAACAACAAACTCATCCAAATTATCCATATACTTAAAAAAACCTTCTAGATACCAGAGAATCACGTAAAGAAGTAGTCTAATCACGTATCCGGATAGGACACACATACATAACTCACTCCCACATAGTAAAAAGTGAAGAACCTCCCAAATGTACACCATGTCACGAACCTTATACAGTGGAATACTTTTTACTTGACTGCTATGATCTCACTCAAATTCGTCAACACTAATACAAGGCCACAAAATTCAAAGAACTTTCCAAAAAAGAAAAAGAAAATCCTAAAACCATTCTAAATTTTTAAAAAGAACAAATCTTTGCCATGAAATATAAATACCATCAAATAATAAACTATACCAAAACATTACCCAGCAAAAATCGACTCTAAAAGTATAAAAAATTTCAAACCTTTTACAGGGTGACCCCAAACAACCAAAAAAAAACATATAAAGTATATCTAGAACATATGCTGTAGAATGGAGAAAAAAGGCCAAAGACCCTAGTGGTTTGATGTGATGTTTTGAATATAATAAACTAGTTATGATCAAAGTTTTATTTCATTCAGACAAAATACTAAGAAACAGGGCCTAATTAGAGTTGGGGCCTGTTTTTTTTGGTCACCTCTGTATACAGCATTAAATGACCCAAAGAAGTTTGACAAGCAAACAGACTCTTAGTTAAGTTGAATCCACGACTCACAAACACACGACTACTTCGTGTTACAGGGTACCCTCATGGGAAGACGGATACTTACAACTTGAGCTGTACCAAATTCATAATTTCATCGCTGTTCAAGATACAATATCTTTCCTTGTTGCTTCCACAGGGTAGCATACATGAGTAGAAAAGTTCGCATAAAATTCTCGTCACTTCACGACTTGCTTATCGCGTTTAGTTCAAACTGTCATTTCCTGTCCATGACGGTTTTTCGATGTGAGACGATCACATTGTGTGGCAAACCACAGGGATTTCTTTCATCTTTGCTGCCACTTTCAAAAGTGAGAATTTCTTTTTTCACAAGCGAGTCTCTCACCAGTGCACATCTACATGTTACGCAAAAAGGATTAATTTGATTGCCCGATTTAGATCGTCTGAACCAAAGTTTCTCAAAGGCTCCACCTGCTTACGTGACACAGCAGATTCAGACAGTGGCAAGGTAATCTGGTGACACCAAGTACTAGGAACGTCACACTGACATCAATTGACGAACAGAACCTTAACAGAAGACATAGATGTGGGCCTTAGCACATAGTGTTCTTTCCTATGATGGTCTCACACACTCACCCAGAGTCCAACTGATGTATATACGGAATGTGTTGGAGTGTTTTGTTTCTCTTGATTTTGTGTTTTCTATTTTCTTTCTTGTGAGCCACTGCATGCCCTGTGGCAGCCGCCATTGTGAAAGATGACATGGCCAAATGAGAAAGATGAAGGAGAGGACCATGGAAACAGCATTGAGTTTGGCAATTGTCGAGCAAAGCAAAGCTGTGTAGTTATTTTGATAAGATTCATTTTCATTGTTTTCTTTCTGAAAAGATTGTCTTTACTTTTGCAATTTTACAAAAAAATATATCAATTTAAAATTCACGGAGATTTTCAAAAATATTAAAAACAATATTCAACAAAACAAATATTAAAAACAATATTCAACAAAACAAATATTAAAAACAATATTTAACAAAACAAATATTAAAAACAATATTCAACAAAACAAATATTAAAAACAATATTTAACAAAAAAAATATTAAAAACAATATTCAACAAAACAAATATTAAAAACAATATTTAACAAAACAAATATTAAAAACAATATTCAACAAAACAAATATTAAAAACAATATTTAACAAAAAAAATATTAAAAACAATATTCAACAAAACAAATATTAAAAACAATATTTAACAAAAAAAATATTAAAAACAATATTTAACAAAACAAATATTAAAAACAATATTCAACAAAACAAATATTAAAAACAATATTTAACAAAACAAATATTAAAAACAATATTCAACAAAAAAAATATTAAAAACAATATTTAACAAAACAAATATTAAAAACAATATTTAACAAAACAAATATTAAAAACAATATTTAACAAAACAAATATTAAAAACAATATTCAACAAAACAAATATTAAAAACAATATTTAACAAAACAAATATTAAAAACAATATTCAACAAAAAAAATATTAAAAACAATATTCAACAAAACAAATATTAAAAACAATATTTAACAAAAAAAATATTAAAAACAATATTCAACAAAACAAATATTAAAAACAATATTTAACAAAACAAATATTAAAAACAATATTTAACAAAACAAATATTAAAAACAATATTCAACAAAACAAATATTAAAAACAATATTTAACAAAACAAATATTAAAAACAATATTCAACAAAACCAATATTAAAAACAATATTCAACAAAACAAATATTAAAAACAATATTCAACAAAACAAATATTAAAAACAATATTTAACAAAACAAATATTAAAAACAATATTCAACAAAACAAATATTAAAAACAATATTCAACAAAACAAATATTAAAAACAATATTCAACAAAAAAAATATTAAAAACAATATTTAACAAAAAAAATATTAAAAACAATATTTAACAAAAAAAATATTAAAAACAATATTCAACAAAACAAATATTAAAAACAATATTTAACAAAACAAATATTAAAAACAATATTCAACAAAACAAATATTAAAAACAATATTCAACAAAACAAATATTAAAAACAATATTTAACAAAACAAATATTAAAAACAATATTCAACAAAACAAATATTAAAAACAATATTCAACAATACAAATATTAAAAACAATATTTAACAAAACAAATATTAAAAACAATATTCAACAAAACAAATATTAAAAACAATATTCAACAAAACAAATATTAAAAACAATATTCAACAAAACAAATATTAAAAACAATATTCAACAAAACAAATATTAAAAACAATATTCAACAAAACAAATATTAAAAACAATATTCAACAAAACAAATATTAAAAACAATATTCAACAAAACAAATATTAAAAACAATATTCAACAAAACAAATATTAAAAACAATATTTAACAAAAAAAATATTAAAAACAATATTCAACAAAACAAATATTAAAAACAATATTCAACAAAACAAATATTAAAAACAATATTTAACAAAAAAAATATTAAAAACAATATTCAACAAAACAAATATTAAAAACAATATTTAACAAAACAAATATTAAAAACAATATTCAACAAAACAAATATTAAAAACAATATTTAACAAAAAAAATATTAAAAACAATATTTAACAAAACAAATATTAAAAACAATATTCAACAAAACAAATATTAAAAACAATATTTAACAAAACAAATATTAAAAACAATATTCAACAAAACAAATATTAAAAACAATATTCAACAAAACAAATATTAAAAACAATATTCAACAAAACAAATATTAAAAACAATATTCAACAAAACAAATATTAAAAACAATATTCAACAAAACAAATATAATTCAAATAAATGCTTTTATTTTTAGGAGCCTACGAATGGGCCAGAAATAGCTTACGTGAACATGAAAAGGACAAAAGAGAATACATTTACACTGAAGAAGAGTTTAAAAATGCGAAAACTCATGACCAGTTATGGAATGCTGCTCAGGTTTGTTTTTTACTTTATTTTCATTCGTTAACAAAACAACTTCAATGCCTTCGCCATCCAGATATAGAACGATAAAATTGTCACCCTAGAAAAGACAACATGAGTCCATTTCCGTTTGATGAAAACCAGTTTTCATTTTTGTTGCAGACCATCTATTAGTTGGTCAGTTGTGCGAGCGGTAGGAACCTTATATCATGTCTGAAAGTGACACAATGGTCAAGTGAGATCGGAGATGCACCACTGTACAACTCATGCTCTCTCGATCCAAGTTATGACAACAGGATCATTGCCTGCACCCTCAAAATGTGTCACTGGATGGCCACTATTAACAGGGATGTGCCCAGGGTGATGAAGTTTCTGGTCTTTGTTGTGATTTCAAGTGAGGGCCACATCACATCTTCGAAGTCGTCTTGAAAATCAACACCAAGGTGTACCTGGATGTGCTGAAGAGTGGTCATCCTCTGGTGCAATCAGGTGGCCGTTGGTTGACCGTGTGTGTGGCAGCAGGACTTGGTGTCGGCCCACAAGTCCAAAAAGATCCAGGCTTGGCTTCAGAAAGAATGCTACAACTTTGCACCCTTCTCTTACTGGCTCCCCTCGCTGTTAGACTACTTCGTTTGGTCATATGTCGAGAACATCATCAACATGACCTCCCACAACACCAGAACCAGCCTAATCGTTGCCATTTGCTGAATATTCACCAAGCTCCCGCCGGCCCGTATTGAGGCAGTGGTTGAAGCTTAAGGTGGCTACATTGAATAGATGTCAGCTCTACTACATAATCAAGTTACTTGAGTTGATTTTTTTTCAATAAAAGTTTTAAAATAAAGCTGTAGTGTTGTTTTTTTTAGAGCAACAACTATATCATTCCATCCTGTACTTTATCCACATCTGCTCTAGAAAAATCAATCATTAAATAATGTTGCATTCTTTCTGTATTTTTTTTTTTTTCAGATTCAACTAATAAATGAAGGTAAAATTCATGGCTTCATGCGGATGTACTGGGCCAAAAAGATTCTTGAATGGACACCTACACCTGCTGAAGGTCTTCGTATCGCCATTTACTTGAATGATCATTATGCGTTAGATGGCATGGATTCAAATGGCTATGTTGGTAAGTTTTTACAAATTTTCAGCAAGCTATTTTTATCACCTAACTAATCACTTTGAACACAAAATATTTTTGAAAAACCCTGAAGTAAATCCACTTTCAAATTTCGTCTTAATAAAAATGTCTACGTTTGTAAGTTTTTACAAATTTTTGGCAAAATATTTTTTTCACCTTACAAATAATTCTGCACATTTTGCAGTTTTTCAAATCATTTAAATATTTTTGATAACCTTGAAGTAAATTCACTTTCAAATTCCATCTAAATAGAAATAGTTGTTTTCCCATAAAAATTTAAATTTCATTCTTTCATATTTATTCAACATTAATATTTTCGTGATTTCAAGCAAGCCAGCAAATGAATAAGTGAATAAGGAACTGTTTATCTGCTTTATCTTTGATTATGCCTTGTGAAATGTGAAGTTAGTTTAATTTGTGAAGTTTTTCTAATTTGTTAGTTTCTTTAATTAATGTCAATATCAAGAAAACTATTTTGCATATACATGGGAAAATATTACAATAAAATTACAAATGAATAACACCAAACATTAATTTATTATAAACTGTTTAACAATAGTTATGCAAATGAGTTGAACAAATTCTTGTGTTTAGTCTTTCACTTGTTACTATATATACATTAGTCTAAAAGTACATTTAAATTAGAGTAACCCATTTCAATGTTAATATAGTTGTGATAAATATAAACTTTTGTATTCATTTAGATTAATACAGTGCCATATTCTGTGTGACTAAACACTTAACATATTCAGTATTTTTAACATTTTTAACAAGATGTGTTGAGATATCCTAGGATCTGATTGAACACTAAACATAGCCCTGTTTAGAGTCACAGCATTATTATGAACAAATGATGTGGTATTGTGATAGCCTTACGTCTTACTCAGGTTTAAGGCACCAAAATATTCCAGATCAAATCTTAAAGGCTACAAGTGTCGCATACATTCTGATTAGTTGTTTTGTCAATATCTTTGCACTCATGCTGTGAATTTTGATCCACAAAACTGATATTGATGCTGCTAGTCAGAACTGGGGTAAACATTCTATCAGCATTTTCTTCTCTGCTATTGTCAAAGGTGTTTTCTTAGATCTGACAAGAGGATGAGGCTGAAAAACATAACTGTCCATATTGAGTACAGAATAGTTACAAAACACTTTCCCCTCCCCATTTTAAGAATGGGTTTCTAAATAATTTTATTTCAACATGGTACCTTCTCTGCATAAGTAACCATTTTTAGTTTGTTAATGTGTTTCCCTTTTTTGAACTGTTTTCACCATTTCCGGGACTAACTTAATTCGACTCTTTTGGAGATTATTGTTCAGGTATTTGTGTTTTCATTTTTGTTATTTAAATTCCTAATGATTATGATCTCTAATTCAGTTTTTAGTTTATTCTTTGGTGTATTTTTTTAAACTTTTTTCTTTTTGTAAACTCCCTCGGCATTTTCCAGGACTAAATTCATTCAGCTTTTGAAAAGTCAAGGTTTCTGTTTACTTAAAGTTGTTTCATTGTTTACTGGAATATTTTGACGTCCCAAATTATTTTGTGCAGAATGTTTATTTTTGCTGAGTCAATTCTAGTTATCTCCCCTAGATAATTGTCTGTCTCCATAAACTCCGGCTTATCAATTTTATATTTTTTTATTAATTTTTTTTTTTTTTGTTGTTAACGAGACAATTAAGAGATATGGAAATTGAATTGAGGCCCTTAAAATAGTTTTTCAATTTTAATACTTTGATGTGAACTAATTCTAATTGTGGCTATTGGTCCCCCGACAAACTAGGGATTGGATTTAGTAATTCACTCCCGTTCGTCTGTTTGTTTGCACTTTCTCAATAACCATGCCTTGGATTTTTTGAAATTTTGCACAAACATTAGTCATGGTGAAAGTAAATGTTTCATTTGTAATGGGGGCGTTGCATGCTCAGCTTGTTTTATTATATTTAGTAATCCATACTCTTATTTTAGTATTTTCATAAGATCATAAGACATCACCCTTGAGATATTTGTCAGTTTTAGTGATTATATCTATCTATCTATATATATATAGGAGGTAAAAAGGTCTTTTATTAAAACCTGAAACAGCAAGTTGAATTTCTTATGTTCTTTACAACATGTTGGGTCTCCACATGGTAACTGGACCCAAGCAGTGCCGATTCAGGAGAGGTGTGGTTGGAGAAGGCGCAAACCTTGCCTCACAATTACATATGCAGCTCCTCTTTCAGGGATGTCCATTGTCTCTTGAGACTCAACGGAAGCATCGATTATATAAAACCAATGTAAAAAGATAATATGAAAAGATTTTGGAAAATATTTGTCAATTTTTCAACGGAAAAATATAAAAAAGAATATTTAAAAAATAACAAAAAATTGTTAGAAATTTGTTTTTATTTCTAACGCACCTCTCTTTTCTTGGTTCCTTGTTATCCGAACAACTTGGTTAATTTTGAGAAAGAATAACACAATAAAATTCTTGTATTTAAAATAACGTATATTTACAAGTAAAGGTTAAAGTTTCCAAAACAGTTGTTCTGGAGGAGTTTCTGTTTGTTGCAGAAAAAGAGAGTAATTTCTGAGAAGTGCTCGCTGTTAATCTTTTTTTCTTTTTTATTGTTGCAAGCAACTCCAAGTAATAGTGGGTAATTTGCATAAGTGGCTTTATGCAAATTACCTTACAAAGTTTGAGTACAAATAATTCTAACAAAATATAAACCTCCTAAAATTTATTGCACAAATACTCCTTTCTTTTCAGTAACCTATCGTAACCATGTCTGATGTTAAGTTTGCAATTGTAGTGACCTATCGTAAACATCTGATGTTAAGTTTGCAATTGTAGTGGTTGTTAAATTATTTGCAGCAACTTTAATTGCCCACCAGAAGTTATACTTACTGTTGAATTGCTTTCCATTTCTTGAGGATGCTCCACAGGTTTTCAATAAGATCCAAGTCATAGCTATTTTCTGTCACTTAGGTTTTCAAACTTTTGGAATTCATTTTAATCCGTCTTTCACTTAAAATGGATCCACATGTTCAGTACCGATATCATGATCCTACCGCTGCTTTGTTGGCATTCAAAAAAATTATCTCGAGTTAATGTTGCTTGCAAACCTGTCATTGAACCAATCCATTGGGGGGGTGATTCTTAATTCATCTGTAAAAAGCACTTCATAAACTGCTGTTTTCAAGTATCTTTTTTTGTTCACTGCAATCTCGTTTTTTTGTGAAAATGGGTTTCTCTAATTTTTTTACATCAGTAAACAATGTTTTTACACCTTGTTTCCCTCAACACCATGGGAGCTTCAGCAGCCTCAAATATGAACACACTTGGCGCATTTAAGTTTCTTAATAATTCTTTTCAGATATGTTAAATTTATGAATTCAACTTTTCCCTTGATTGAATTCCTATTTGATATATTTTCTTGATTGTTCAATGATCCCTTTCCAAATCCTTAGAAATTTGAAACAAAAACTTTTCTTTGATTATATAACGCTTTTCATTGTTAGTTCTTTTTTTTTACATGCCATAATACTTAATTCTAGTTCTTGCAAATAATCTCTTGACACTGCCAATTGCTATGATTGCTAAAAAAATACTAAATAAAATTAAAAATTGGGATTTAATTGCTTTCAGGTTTACTCGCTATACATAATAGTACTAATTATTTCATTGGATAACGCATGAATTTTACATAAAATATCTATGACAATACCTCTTTAGCTTATAATCTCTAGATGCAATTTAAATGCCTTAGAAAAATATCTTAATACTCTAAACAAAAAAATTTTTTTTTTTTTTTTTTAGACTAATTCAAAAGAATAGAAAGAACAGAATATAGAGAGCCTTCAATAGAAAATATCGAAGTATTAAAGTTGAATGCCATTGATAAACAAAGTAATGTTATTTTAATAGACTAAATTTTGGGGAAGAAATGAGAAATTGAGAAATTCCACATGAACTTGTATTAGAAAAAAAATGATTTTAAGCATATCTGATTATTAAGATATTAGATTTAGTAAATTGTAAAAAACAAATAATTTATATTTTTTAAATGAGAATTTTTATTTTGAACTAAATTTACCCTAACTTTATCTTTTTATTAAAACAATGTTTTTGTTCCAAATTTTGAGTCTGATGTATTTTCTTTGTTGTAGGCTGTATGTGGTCGTGTTGTGGTATGCATGACCGTGCTTGGGGGGAACGCAAAACCATTGGCAAAATCCGCATTATGACATTTGAAGGATGTAAAAGGAAATTCGATGTTGACTCGTTTATACAAAAATATTCCAAGAATAAAAAGACAAAATAGATTTTTGCTCTATTACTTCATCTTGAAAAAAACAAAACTTGATTCATGTTTTTTAATGCATGTTCACTATTTTGTAATTTAGTCTCATCTTCCAAATAAACTTTTGTTTTAAAAAGCATCGGAAATCTTCAATATTCATTTTACTTGAACAAAAAAATGTTATTTTTTTTCTTTTGATAAAAATTGCAGTCAAATTACAAAAAAGTCGTTATGTTTTCAGGTTGTATGTGGTCAGTGGCTGGCATTCACGATCAAGGCTGGTCTGAAAGAAATGTATTTGGGAAAATCCGGTATATGAATTTTAATGGTTGCAAGCGTAAATTCGATGTAAATGCTTTCATCATGAAATACAAAGCAAAGAAAACGACAGTTAAAGAGTAAACAATTTTAAAAAAACTCACAACAATAACATTTTTTTTTTAAAGTTTATCATTTTTAAATCAAAAAATGCTTTTAGTTTATCTTCATGATTTACCGAAAGGAAATAAAATCTTTTTAAAAATTTGATTATCTTCTATGCTATCATTTAAAAAGTTAATTTGATTGAAATAAAATCTTTTAAAAAAATTCAATTTGAAATCTCTTGTAATTTTAAAATAAAATTAAAAAAAAAGAATCAATTTGATTGAAATTGTTATCATTTTCTATGAAAAAAAATTCTTTGATTTTATTTATTGAATTTATATGAAAGATGTTTCAAAATTATTCAATCAATCGTAACAAAATTCACATAACTTCTGTTGGAAAATTATTTTTCCTTGTAAATTTATAAATTTTTATGTGTAGATGTTGAATAAAAGCATAAACGCTTTTTAGTCAACAAATCCATTTGTATCCATCAAGTGTTTACGTCAGCGTCAAAACCCTGGTTTATAATAACTAGGGCTATAACAACAGCATATTTTTTCCTTGTTTTGATTCTCAGGTATATATCCATTGATATGTTTTTATGTAGAGTGATGTGGTTCTTGGTTTTTTAATTGTCTGTATCGGATATATACTCGAGTAAAAACGATGAAAAGAATATGCTGTTGTCCTAGCCCTAATAATAACACACTGACAAAAGTTTAAAACGTGAATAGTCATGCTCTATACAAATCATCATACAGTCCATCAGTCTTGACACTGAATAGTCAGGGCCTTAGTGCTTTATTCTTCGGTGTTGGCGTAGTCTTCTTTCTGTGTGAAACGTCTGATCACAGGCACCACATGTGTGTGCCGAGGGTGTCATCGATAGGCTTCTCCACTCTTTCTCTCTATTTCTTCCTTCCCTTTTTTTTTTTTTTTTTTTTATTTTTATACGCAGTGATCACCACTTATCAAGGCCCGGAAGCCACTCAGGGATAAGGGTTATTGCAAGTACATTACGTTAGTGTGGAGATTTGATGAAGTGTTTACTTAAGGGGGCGGTTCATTAGGAATTTGTTAACGTTGGACTTGAAGACATCCAAGTTGTAGTCCGGTGGGAAGGAGGCAGAAGGAACAGAGTTCCACAGGCTTTGTGGAGACTGTTCTTCCAACTCTCAGCATTGATGTTCATAGCCTTCAGGTGCTGCTTTACATCTTTGTAGTAAAGCTTCTGACCTCCTACCTTGCAGGTTCCATTTTCCAGTTCTCCATAGAAGATCATCTTTGGGATTCGCTTGTCCTCCATTCTAGCAATGTGCCCAGTTCATCATAGTTGCATAGTAGCAAGGGTAGCTTCCACGCTATCTAGGTTTTCTCACCTGAGAACTTCCACGTTTGATACGTAGTCACTCCATTTGATCTTCATGATCCTGCTCAGGTGTCTTTGCTGGACGGCTTCCAGTCTCCTGATGTGTTCTCTATACAGAGTGTAAGTCTGCTGAGTACAGCAAGGCTGGCAGGATGACAGCTTTGTGTTGAGCCAGATACTGGTCCTTATCCAGAGCCACTTTTCTAGCTTACCAAAGAAGATGCATGTGTTTTGAATTCGGCAGCTTATTTCTTTGTCAGTGCTTAGACAGCTTCCAAGATATTTGAAGTTTTCAAGAACTTTTAGCACATATATTATTTTAATTGGAATTCATTATTGAGATGAGTATTATTTATATTAATTTATTTTATTGCGGACTATTATTCTCATCTTTATTAGTTGTTGTTTCATGACGTTTCGGCCAACTATTCCTCTGGCCTTCGTCAGGTGGTAACCGTGACAGATAGGAACTTCAGATCTCCTAACTGCATTCTCAGCAATCACTGCCATCCCGTGCACAGTTGATAGACGTTGAATCTCTACGGTTCCAGATGAGCATTGTCTGAAGATAGCAGTTTCAATCCTACCCAAAGCCGGCCAGAGGCTTACTTGGCCAAAACGTGGGGAGACGACAACAACTACGGATGGCAGTAATTGCTGAGAATGCAGTTAGGAGATTCGAAGTTCCTATCTATCACG
Organism: Euprymna scolopes; assembly: GCF_053919585.1. Lineage (NCBI taxonomy): Eukaryota > Metazoa > Mollusca > Cephalopoda > Sepiida > Sepiolidae > Euprymna > Euprymna scolopes. Next base: position 144,161,329 of record NC_136492.1, read on the forward strand.
GTTACCACCTGACGAAGGCCGGAAGAATAGTTGGCTGAAACGTGAAATACAAACTAATAAAGATGAGAATAATAGTCCGCAATAAATTAATATAAACTTTTAGCCCCTCGCCGTTGATTGTTATTATAGGCTCTTGGGGGTCGTTGTTATCTGATAAGGGCTGATACATTACTTCTTCTATCTTCCCTATGCTGATTTGTAGGCCGATCTTCCTGATTGTTTGAGAGAATGGATCAGCTATCCTCTGCATTTGAGTTTCTGCATCAAACATAAGCACAAAATGAATGTACACGTATTCAAGTCAATGGAAATCTCTTGTAATGATAACCTCTAGTTTGGGAATGTAAATGAATAGTAACATTTAATGCTGCCAAATCTAAGTTTCTTTCCTTTAACAATTATAAGAAGCCCAGGGTTTGCACAAGCTTGAAAAGGTCTTACTTCTATTATTACCTTGAAAATATGGAAAATGTCTTGAAAAGAAATTGTTGCAATATTTGTAATATGCAGTATTAATAAAAATATTAAACTGTTTTTTAAATATAAAAATAAAATCGAAATACATTATTTTGAAATAACATTTTTGTGGATACAAGAGTTACTTCCCTTTATTATGAAACCATGGGTCAGATACTGTAAATATGATTGTTGTGTATGTAAATGAAAATGAGTTTTTTTTTGTCGATTAAGTTTTTTAGTTTATTATATCATTGTTTATATATCAAATTTTGTTTTGAAAACTTGAATTTTGTCTGAAGAAAGCTTTGAAAATCTTTGAAAATCTTTAAAAATGGACATTGAAAATCTGTATTAACCCTGAAACCTTCCACCACCGATTTCTATGCCTAATATAACACTCTACCTGAGAGTTCATCATTCAAACTCCCCGGCTTAACATTCACAAGCAACATGAATTGACATAAATACATTGAGGACATTGCCAAGGCTGCTGCAAAGAAGGTAGACTAGAAAACTAATCACACCTGACAGTATCCTGTATCTCTGCATTCGCTTATACATGGAGTATTGTTGCCACATCTGAACTGTTCCTCCCTCGTAAAATAGTCTTCAATCTAGGTCACACATTATTAACCAACCTTCAACCCTTGTCCCATTTTCACAATGTTGCATCTCTTTAATGGAAGGTACTGTCGAATTCGTAACACTTGTACTCTCTTGACATTAGTACCTCCCCCGACTAACCCAACAAACAGCAAAATCTCACCCCCTCACTGTAAGAGTCCTTTAAGGAAAGCTTTCTATTCTAATATTTTTTCCCATCAAACTGTTAGACTATGAAATTCCCCTCTTGTTTCCTACCAACTGTTCTAACATGTTGAGTTTGGGGTGAATAAGAAGTAAAAGCAACAAAAAAAAAACAGTATTTTTTCATTGTTTTTTATTGTGCAGGTTGAGAGATATTACCCAGACTGGTGGCCCCACCCCCACCCCATCATGCAGGTAATATTTTTTATTGACATTTCACCCCAAACAAGGCATAGGGCCATTTCATGGTGTGGGGCTACAACTAAAATGTGCTACCGCATGCATTACATACTGCCAAGAAACTCTTATCAGGTTCTATTGCTATGTGATCTCTTCACTGCCGTTCTTTCCAAGACGGCTTATGTCAGACTCTCTTAAATCTACTACGGATTTCCAAATCTTGAGCTATCTTGATGTCAATATTCGAGCATTCCATGTATTCACATCTGCAAAACTTTCTTGCTTTATTATCAATGTCAGCTATTCTAGCAGATCTTGCAGTTTTTATATCTGAGTTCACATTGCAAATCTAATGTCCTTTCGGTGCGTTACAATTGTTGCAGATCTGCTCTGACCTAAATTCAGGTCACTTACATGGAGCATTGCACTGCGAATTATAAGGAACTATAAGCATGATCGCAATTTTTGTATGTGAAGTGAAAAGTGGCTGCAGTTTATAGAACTGCCAGTTTTGACTCATATTTTAACTAGACGAATAACACTTCTCATGCATGCATGACATAAGGAGACTTCTGCTGAGTTTTCTTTAAGGTTTTTGTTTGTTTTGTTTTTTTTTGTTTTTTTGAAGAGAATACACTTGAGAGAGAGAGGGAGACTGCATAACTAAAATTATTTACTTTATCTCCTAACCTTAAAAAAATGAGCGACGCAATCGACATAACATGCAGCTCATGATCCCCATCTGGCATCAATTGTGATGAATGGCTCTCGTCTGGGTGAGGCCCCGTGTTTTGACAAGCTTCTGGGTTTGACCTTTACTCCTGATCTGAAATGGAACACGTACATCAAGTCTGTTGCCAAGGTCGCTGGAAAGATGGTGGGATCCTTCTACCGCTCCAAAAGATATCTCACTACGGATGCAATTCTCTATCTATATAAAAGCCAAGTACGTCCAAGGATGGAATACTGTTGCCATATCTGGGCAGGAGCTGCTAAAAATAGCCTATCCTGCCTTGACAGAGTACAAAATAGACTTCGTGGCTTAGTGGGGGATGCCCTTTTCTCTACCCTGCAACCTCTCTCCCACAGAAGAGACGTTGCGAGCCTGTCCTTGTTTTATCGTTATTTCCATGGCAGATGCTCGTCTGAACTCCAATCTCTGGTCCCCCCTCGCCAATCTTTCACGAAAAACACCCGTCTAGCTGAATCCACTGTGAAAAATTTCCCCCACTCTATATCTGTGCCTAAATCAAAACGCAGATTCCATGAACAAAGCTTCTTTCTTAGAACTGCACGCCTGTGGAACTCTGCTCCGTCTGCCTGCTTCCCTCCGGACTACAACTTGGATGTCTTCAAGTCCAATGTTAACAAATTCCTAATGAACCGCCCCCTTAAGTAAACATTTCAGCAAATCTCCTCACTAACGTAATGTACTTGCAATAACCCTTATCCCTGAGTGGCTTCCGGGCCTTGATAAGTGGTGATCACTGTGTAAAAAAAAAAAAAAAAAAAAAAAAGACTGATTAGAAAACTTTTCTTTCTCTTGCTCGAAAGCATGACGTCATATTGTCATCATTCGACTTTTGTTTACAGAGCTTGACCTCGTTCAAAGTTACGTCACCTGTTTCTGGGTACAATTTTGTTTGCAGATAGGTTAGCCTGACGTACTAAAAATGACCCTTGTCAAAATTCGCACTAGCTAACTAATATCACTATTTCTTAAAGTATTGTCCATACTTACGGTAGCAGTAAATATCGAAAGAAGCTACTACCTGTATGGAGAGCAAAAAAATTTTTTAAATATTATTTTGGAGAGAGATTGGAAATCAAAATTCCTTAATCCATGATATTGAGTAAGCAAAACAATGGACAAAAAAATGCAAATTCAACAAAATGTTTTAAAAAGAATGTAATTTGAAATTCTGACTAAAACTGGACAACAGTGGAGATAAACAGATCGAAAGAGCTGATGTAGATTAATGAAATATTAGTATTAGATAAAAGATCAGACAATAGTTGTGGAAGAGAGGGAATCTGACACAGTGAAGACGCAAAAGTTTGGTGTGGCAATTTGTTCATTTTCATATAAAACTTTGAGCGTTCAAGGGAAAGAACTTCACTTATACAAACCAAAGTGTGATTGAGTTATCTCCCTTACAGTAAAAATAGGATTTCTGATTTAAGACAATCAAGATCCAAGCTGATATTGATCCATCGTTGTTCTCTTTATGGAAGTGTTCCGGAATTTCAGCATATAGGAGGTATAGTTGAAGGCTTCAGAGAAAAGAAGCTGAGGAAACAGAAAACTTGAAACCTTTACAAAATCAATTAAAATCACAATTCACTAACTAGCAGAAAAGATGAATAAAAAAAAAAGAAGCAACAAAAAGAAAACAGAAATATATAAGTTTAAAAAAGATTTACTTTGCAGACAGAAACCACACTCGATGACCTGAATATCACCCTTTGCAAAGTTGTGATATTAAAAACCTAGACACTTCAAAGGCGTATGGGCCTGATCTTATTAAAAAATGATCTTCTGAGGTTGCCTTAGTTCTCTCCAAACTTTTCAACAAATGCTTTACCAAATTTTGCTTTTCTGACTGCTGCAAAATTGCTTCTGCGATACCAGTTTAAAAGAATTCTGGCGAAAGAACTGATCCAGTAAATTATCACCCCATTAGCCTCCTTTGGCAAAATCTTTGAGCCCATAATTAATCAAACACTAGTTCACCACCTCAGAAAATAAACTTCTTTCACACCCTGTTTTTTCTTTGAAATAAATCTACCCCTATTTACAAAATTCTTTTGTAAAAAACCAAAACCAAAAAGCATACCAAAATAATAATTAGTATCTCTCCCTTTTTTCTTAAAATTAATCGTTACCTATATTAAAAATCAACGAAAGGGTTTTTTTTTTTTTTTACACAGTGGTCACCAACTTATCAAGGCCTGGAAGCCACTCAGGGATAAGGGTTATTGCAAGTACATTATGTTAATGTGGAGATTTGATGAAGTGTTTACTTAAGGGGGCGGTTCATTAGGAATTTAACGTTGGACTTGAACACATCCAAGTAGTAGTCAGGTGGGAAGCAGGCAGACGGAACAGAGTTCCACAGGCATGCAGTTCTAAGAAAGAAGCTTTGTTCATGGAATCCACGTTTTGATTTAGGCACAGATAAAGAGCGGGGGAAATTTTTCACAGTGGATTCGGCTAGACGGATGTTTTTCGTGAAAGATTGGCGAGGGGAGACCAGATATTGGAGTTCAGACGAGCACCTGCCATGGAACTAACGATAAAACAAGGATAGGCTCACAACATCTCTTCTGTGGGAGAGAGGTTACAGGGTAGAGAAAAGGGCATCCCCCACTAAGCCACGAAGTCTATTTTGTACTCTGTCAAGGCAGGAAGGTTTATTCTCCATTAGATTATACTCTACACAGCTCAACTCTTTACTTTCTGGGATCATTGAAACCTAATTGATCCAAACTGTATATATTGTATGAAAAAGGTTATCAAAATGAATATCCGAGTTATCTCAAAATGAGAATTTATTTGATAAAAATAAGGATTATTATGATGAAACTTTAATTAGATCCTGATATCCTGGGAAAATCGAATACATAGAAAAGGTGAATATAATAGAAATAACAGAACAAACTGCTCAATATCAAACAACATTGCAATGAAAAAAAGAAATGCAAAGAATAAAAATAATTATGAAAATAAAAAGAATAAAAAGAAATTAAAAATAATAAAGAAGCATATAATGGTGACAATAATATGAATAAGAAAAATAGACAAAAAACAAAACAAGTCTGGTTTAATCTGCCATTTAGTGAACATACTCAAAACAATATCCCTAAAGAATTTTACAAAATAATTGATAAAAACTTCCCCAGAGAATAGATTAAGTAAATTAATTAATAAGGACATAGTGAAACTTTCATTTTCAACTGCTACCAATCTAGTCAACACTGTAATAGGCTCTCATAATAATAATAATGCTAAAATAAACAAAATAGTGACTAATAATAGGAGTGAATTAGGTGAACTAAATTTGGGAAGAAAATGTAACGAATATCCACTGGAGGGCAACTACTTAATTTCTGAAATTGTGTAAGTTAAGGTAGATAATAGTAAGAAAGTATACCTAGGAGAGACGGCTTGTTTTTTTTTATGTTACATCATTTAAAATTGGACCTGAGAATGAACCAAATAAGGATAGGGATAATGATAGAAATGAGGATAGAACATTAATAATTATTAGAAATGAAAAGAGTAACACAACGGCATTAGGTGATTAGGTTAGAATTTGAATTAAAATTAAGAGTAGAAATTATGAACCAAGTAAATCAAAAAGATGTAATCTGTGCTTACTTGAAGCATACTACATAGTGAATTCTAAAGAAGAAATCTTAAACTAAAAGATGCTATACAAAGCTTTCTTCATTAGAATAAATTTCTGCTATCACACCTAAAACCTGACCGAAATTAATTTATAAGGGGAAAAAATCTACAGAATACACCTTACAGATGCTAAACTTCTGACCGACCAACAATATGGATTTAGACAAGCCCGTTCCACGGCATGCATCCTCACTGTAATCTTTGAACACATATACCATTCACTGGACAAAGCGGGAGAGGGCAGAGCGGTAGCTCTAGATATATCTAAGGCTTTTGACAGGGTATGGCATGAGGGTCTCCTCAGGAAGATTAGATCATACGGTATCACTGATAGAATACTTAACGTAATTGGGTCCTTCTTAGATAAGAGAAAAATCCAGGTTGTCCTCGACGGTCGTACATCCAAACAATATGATATAAATGCGGGGGTGCCCCAGGGATCTATCCTTGGACCTCTGCTGTTCCTGATATTCATAAATGACCTCCCTGACAAAATTGCCTGTGAGATGGGTATATATGCTGATGACACCACACTCTATAGCAGGCACGACAGGAAAACAAATGAACATATATCTAAAGTAATGGCAGAAGCACTAGAGGATGACCTCCAATCAGTAGTGGAATGGGGACAAAAATGGATGGTCACGTTCAATGCCGCCAAGACAAAACTGGTTTCATTCAATAAGTACAAGAAACCTTCTCTACCACCTATAGCAATGGCCAACGACTCTTTATCTGAGAGTACGTCTCTCAAGCTCCTTGGCCTAACGTTCACAGGAAACATGAGTTGGAACACTTACATCGAGAGCATTGCCAGGGCCGTTGCGAGGAAGGTGGGCTCTCTCTACCGTGCTAGAAAACTTCTAACACCCGAAAGTATCCTGTACCTCTATAAGGCCACTATTCGCCCATGTATGGAGTATTGCTGTCATATTTGGGCTGGTGCATCGGTTACAGTCTCTCGCTCCTTGACAGGGTTCAAAAGAGAGTCGCAAATCTGATAGGCCCTAAACTGGCATCTAAGCTTCAGCCTCTGTCCCATCGTCGAAACGTTGCATCCCTCTGCCTGTTTTACAAGTATTATAATGGTGAATGCTCTGAAGAACTGCAAGCACTTGTGCCCCCACGACATGAACACCCTCGACAGACCCGACAAGCTGCAAAATCCCACTCCCACACTGTAGAGATCCCTAGATGTAAAAGATCTTTCTACTCCAGTAGTTTCTTCCCCAGAACTGCTAGACTTTGGAATTCCATTCCAGGTCACTGCTTCCCCAACTGTACTGACATGCATAAGTTCAAGTGCAACGTGAACCAACATCTCGCTGCCCTAATCCCTACATAGTACCCCAGCAGATGTTTCCCCTGATAGTAGCCCCCTACACCAAAGTGGCAATGTGCCTTGTTTGGGGTGAAAATGTAATAAAAAAAGATATATATATATTGAGGATGAAATGTAAGTGTGTTATGTATGGAGTATTGCTGTCACATTTGGGCTGGTGCATCTGCTGCTTGTCTCTCACTCCTGGACAGGGTTCAAAAGAGAGTCGCCAACCTGATAGGTCCTGAACTGTCATCTAAGCTTCAGCCTCTGTCCCATCGACGAAATGTTGCATCTCTCTGCCTGTTCTACAAGTACTTTAATGGTGAATGCTCTGACGAACTGCAATCACTTGTACCTCCTCGATGTGACTCCACTCGACAAATCCGACAAGTCCCACCTCTTTACAGTAGAGATCCCTAGGTGTAAGAAAGCCTTTTACTCCAATAGTTTCTTCCCCAGAACTGCAAGTCTTTGGAACTCCCTTCCGGGATACTGCTTTCCCAACTGTACTGATATGCAGAAGTTCAAGTGTAATGTGAACAAACATCTTTCTACTCATCTCCCTTCATAATGCCCCCGCAAATTGTTCCCGATAGTAGCCCCCTACTTCAAAGTGGCACTTGCCTTGTTTGGGGTGAAGATTGAACAAAAAAAAAAATGTGGGCAAATCCCAAGAGTGATAGAAGCTTTCTATCATGTCTGAAATGTTTAACGAGCGAGATCGGAAATATGCTGCTGTACAACTCATGCTTTCTACCAATCCAAGTTATGACAGCAGGACCATTGCTAGTACTCTCAAAATGCAAACCTGGATGGTTCACCACTCGAGGGCACAGCTCCACGCATTGGACGACCCAGTTATTGTCCTTGGTGTGGTTTCAAGTGAGGGCCACATCATGCCACCTCACATCTTCGAAGTCAGCTTGAAAGTCAACACCACTGTGTATATGGATGTGCTGAAGAGTGTGGTGATCCCCTGGTGCAATTAGGTCACCGCTGGCAGATCCTGGGTGTGGTAGCAGGACGGCATTGGCTCACAAGTCCAAAGAGACACAGGCTTGGCTTCAGAAGGAGTAGTACGGCTTTGTACGATTCTCTCACTTCCCCCCACCCCCCTGAACTACTTTATTTAATCATACATCAAGAACATCACCACTAAAGCCAGCCTAATCACCGCCATTATTTGACTATTCGCTAAGCTTCCGCTTGCGCTTATGGAAAAGGTATGCTCCCAGTTCCGGACCTGTATCAAAGCAGTGATTGGAGCTGAAGGCGGTTACATTGTATAGATGACAGCTCTACTACATAATCAAGTTACCTGGATTGATTTTTGTTCAATAAAAGTTTAAAAATAAAGCTGTAGTGTTGTTTTCTTTAGGACAGCAACTTTATCGTTCCACCCTGTAGACGAATATGCTTTCCAGCTAACATAGTAAACAAAAGAAAATTTAGTCAATAAATTACAGAACCATCTTAACAGATTCAGGAAGTCGAATTTCCTTGTTGTGCAGTGATATGGGTAAAACAAGTATAAATGTAACTGATTGATGAGCTCATCATTTACAAACGAATATTAAAAGGCATATCTTACTTTCCGTTACTTTCCGTTATTTTCTAAAGCTCGCAAGTTTTAACATGAAAGTGTTAAATAAAACCTTTTTAAGCCAATTGAAATCTTTCCAAACCTCAAAAAGTATCACCTATGCGTGAATGTAGTAAATTACTGCGAAGTTGGAAACAGTAAAGAGATGAGACAAACAGCCAAAACTAGAGAGATTCTCCAAACAAAAAAGAACACAAGACTGTCCACAGAAGAGGTGACCACTTCAGCTTTTCTTTGGACCCTTTTGTGTTGTTTCTTTTTTTTTTTGTCTTCTGTTGTTATCAAAGATTTTGGTATCTTCATATATTGTTATACTCCAACTCTCTTTGTTGTTTGTGCCAATATTGTCACCTTAAGGGTAGATTTGAATTAATCTTTAAAGCAGCGTTTTTAGTGAATTTTTTTTATTATTCCAGTGGTTCTCAGACATTCGGGCAAAGTATCTGACCCAGTGTAGGTGTCTTATTATTGTGACTTCTATGCCTTGGCGTTCATAAATAAGTCTTGCCACTTTATGCGCAAGATATCGTGCAGCTTTGTTTGGTGAAAATTATATTATAACTGCTTTGTAGGTCATAAGCTGGGTAGATTGCATCAGCCCTTAATTGCTGAATACTCTTTTATATATATGATGATTCTTTCTCAGCCATATTATTTGTTGATAGGACGCGGTTGAGAAAAGTAAACAGCTTCACATTTTTCTAGTTCTAGTCTCCTTATTGTTTTCTCAGGAATGGTTTGGCGTCCACTTTAGTCTTTGCTATATTGCATATAAACTCTTATATTTATATGTATATATATATATATATATATATATATATATATGTTTATATATATATATATGTTTATATATATATATATGTTTTTATATATATATATATGTTTTTATATATATATATATATATATATATATATATATGTTTTTATATATATATATGTTTTTATATATATATATGTTTTTATATATATATATATATATATATATATATATATATATGACGTTCCTGAATTTTTGAGATGAGGATTGGTTATTTGTATTATTATTCATCGGAGTGTGATTTTCACAACGTTTTAGTCGATATAACCTCCGACCTTCTTCAGACTTGTCAAACGTGAACGGAATTTCGAGTGGAACCCTTTATTTACTTCACAGGGGTAGTGTGCTCTTGTTCCATCAGCCTAAATAATTCGCAAAACACTGAGGATTGAACCTTCAACCTTCAGGAAAATATCACATTTACAATTGATTTTACCCAGTACCATAACCACTACGCCACGGGTCCTTGCAAACAATTCTAGTACGAATTTTAAAAGCCTTAAACCTACTATTTTATTTCTAGTTGTAAATATCACCATTTATTACTAATTATTACTATATATTGATGTATATCTATCTCTATACTTATTACTTGTATATATTAATGTTTTACTTATCACTTGTATATATTAATGTTTTTACTTATTACTTGTATATATTAATGTTTTTACTTCAACAAGATACACCTAAAGAAAGTCGGAGGTTATATCGACCAAAATGTTGTGAAAATCACACTTTATATATATATATATATATATATATATATATATATATATATATATATATATATATATCCGTTCATTTTCTTCATTAAAACAATAACCTTTTAGTCAATTCATATCTAATATGGGGGTGGTTTTTGGCTATAACACAAAGGCGCTCCAAAGACGGCCTCTATCAAAGCCAGGGACCATGCTACAGATATCAACAATCCTTTGCTGATTCCAGGAAGGATTTAAATGATTTTTATCTTTAGTTTTCATTGCATGATATTTTCGGTGTGATATTCAAGTTTAATGACAATCTTTGCTTATTATTTGGATTAAAAAAAAAAATTAGTAAGGTACCTTTAAAATGAATATTTTTGTACAAAATTGAACTTCGTTTGCATTGAAAATAGTTTCACGCTATTCCCCTTAAAAGTCTGATGAGAATTCATAAATGGGATATTTACTTTGTAGAATTCTAAACTATACTACTTTTTGTAAAACATAATCGATACCTCAGCCAACGTCATGAAGTTATGTGTACATGGTTATAGATTTTTATATACACGATTCAATCCTAAACTAATTAACCGATCATTATAAATTTTGGAATACAGTTGCCCGGCATAATGTGTGTCATATTTTGTTAGATTGAATTTTATGCAAACGGAACAGAAAGATGATGTAAGCCCTTCGTGAAAGTTTAGAAATCTCCAACTTTTTTTGAAATTTTTAACAATAGGTATTATAAGTATTAGACACCAATTAATAAATATTCCCCAAATTTCAGTTTTTTAAAAATTATTTTAAAGGATTTATAGAAGACACAAGCTCTCATTTGAAAATCAAAATATTTCAGATTTAAAATGAATTTGATCCGTAATTATTAGACATTAACTAAGCAAGATTCCTTGAATTTTAATTTCTTCTTAAGAAATTTTCTAGAATCCAAATTATATAATGGATTTTGATCAAAATGAGAATAAGGATTCTACACATACGGTTTAGTAGCATTATATCTTCATTTTACTCTTCGTATAATCGTCACAAAAGAATTAATTTTACCCATCCTATGACGGGTATTCTTCTAATTCGTGATAACTGCAAACATAAAGCTTTAAAAATGACATTTTTTTTGTTTTTGTACATTAGGTATCCCAAAAACAATGTGAAAAACGGAGCACACGTTCCCGTGACATCAGACTTGTGTTAACTATACGAACTATGGAAAAGCAGAAGTGACTTAATGATTTTTTAAAACCTTTATTTATCTTATCTTCTTCAAACTGCAATTAATAATTAATCTTTGTTATAATTTTGTTAAAGATTACACAGTTTAATGATTAATAATATTATCAACATTTGTATATTAAATATGAAATACGGTTTTATTGAATGTTCTTTTGGTTACCTACGGGCTTCCATATTTTGTTTGGTAAAAAGAGACGAACAAAATATGTGGGTGGGGGAGGCTACAAAATGCTTAATATTTGTGCAATAATATTTTCAAATCGGTTTTAATCTGGCGATAAAATAGCTGACAAAAAAAAACTTAATATTAAAAAAAAAATTAAACACAATTAATTAAAAATCTATATTGTAACGGAACATTTTGAAATAATGGAATTTTAATTGTTTTAATCTTTTAAAAATGAATTAATGTTTACGAAGTTTCTTTTTCTTGGCAATTCAACTGGTTATAGTATATATTAATTCGAAAAAACGCTATTAAAAAAACATAATAATATTAAATTTATATACTTTTTTTAATTGCAACTTCAAGGTAAATTTTTGTTTAATACGTGTATTTAAAATTTAAAAAAATATTTGTTTTTACTTATTTGAACTCAACTCTTATGTTTTATAATAAATAGAAATTTCGATAGATTCAAATATATTTTGTTCGAATTTCGAAAAAATAAATATGGGGGGGGGAACACGCACTAAAAAATATTTCCCTTCATATATTTTACAGAAACTGCATTTTATATGTAATTTCATTCTAAAATGGATAAAGGTCGAACATTTCACGAAAATCTTACCATTAGTTGATTTTTGCTAGATTTATTAAACACGGGTATGTTTTCACGTTTGTAATGTCTACTACATGGGAACGTTATTTTAAAGCGCCAATTATGTTAACACGATTTTCGTCTCGCAATTTCATTATTTTTGTTTGATGAAAAATTTTTAAAAAGTCATTACTGGTTTATTTTGCCCTTCTTTTAAATGGTACAAAAGTTATACTGATAATATTAATTTATAATAAAGTTACATCGTGTTACATATAGGGTGGGGTAATTCTGTGGTGAATTTTGGCAGTCCCTATTGTACATAGTCTACATGCGAAAAGCATTTCAAAGAATGCACATATTAAAGACAATAGTAGAAACCCTTTATTGTTTTGACTTTAAAATGTCTGTCTTAATTATTATTATTATTATTATTATTATTATTATTATTATTATTATTATTATTATTATTATTGTTGTTGTTGTTGTTGTTGTTGTTGTTGTTGTTGTTGTTGTTGTTGTTATTATTGTTGTTATTATTATTATTATTATTATTATTATTGTTGTTGTTGTTGTTGTTGTTGTTGTTGTTGTTGTTGTTATTATTGGCTCACATGGAGCTTTCACACAAGTCAACAAACGATTGGTTTGGAGACCTGTGGTGTTCTCTGGAAGCTGAGTGACAACAAGTCTCCCCAGACGTCCAGCTCTCTCCACCTCCTTCGATAGCATTTGCAAATAAATCTGCGTCATCGCAATAGCCTCATACCATTGATTTTTCGCTGGTAGGGCCATTGGTTTGTACTGGAATTTGAGTGGCACTAAGCCTCCCCACGATCCCAGTTCTCTTCGCGCTTGTCCAGCGGAGGTCTGGCCAGCGCTATCTCCTTGGTCTTTCCATCCTCCTTAACCCTTCTCGGCTCTTTGGTATCACTTTTCTATTGGGGGTGGGTGGGGTTATAATAATAATAATAATAATAATAATAATAAAAATACGATTTGCACGTCTCATTTCAATCTCCATGTATTTTTGTGCTTAATTTGATGATTTGTAAAAATTAAAATCATAGAAATGTAAAGATAGGTCATTAAATGACCTTGAAATGTTCGAGTCAAATAATTTGGTAAAAATTCTGTGCAGATGCGTGTATGTAATCCTGGGTCAGGTTTCTCAGACGGCTTATTGTTGTTGTTTTCTTTTTCTTCTTCACCCTCCTCCTCCTCCTCCTCCTCCTCCTCCTTCGCTGATAAAAAAACGGTGTTTATTTCCTATTGGCTATTCCACTGTCAGCCACCTGCATGTAATCACTGTCTTATGTCACCTAATATAAGTCCCCAAATGATCACCCCTGCAGCGATGGCATCGAGAAAGGATGGATGGAGATCGTAACACCCGCCGGCGACTTGTAATCATTCACTGGTTAAAAGAAATATTTCTTATTTTCGTCGGGCAGGCTGATAATAATTGCGCCAAATAAAACTCGGGATTTTATGACTGTGAAAAATAGACTTTATTGCAGCTGACAAAGCAAAACAAACGGAGAACAGGTGGCCATCGTTCCGTTCCTGGCGGTTTTCAATACTTTTAGACATAACTTTACATCCCTCAAATTCAATGGCTATGTTTTACTGCAGAAACAAACCGAAACATCATAAAAAAGAACAAATATATAACAAATAAATGTTACCAAAGGCAAGATAAGTTACTCTTCTACCAACCTGGCTAAGATTTTAGTGTTTTAACTCACTTTAAAACGTTTTGTAAGTTGCTAAATTAGAAGTTTTGCCGAGTTGCTAAATTAGAACGAGAACAAGATAGTTGACATGAGATGGCACTCTTTAGAGTCTCAATAATCACTCAAAACTCGAAAATGAAACAAAATGCTGATAAATATCCACCCAATAAATGTCACCGTGACAGTTTAAAATAGGTTTAAATCCCAAAAACTTATCCAGGTAAGTAGCAGAGTAACTAATCTTGCCTTTGGTAACGTTTATTTGTTATATGTTTGTTTATGCACCACTTTTTCGGTTTGTTGTTTATACTAAAACTTCCCAATTCAACCATGAATTATTTGCATCTCTGACGAACCCATCGTTTTAGTAGAAATGGCATTTTTGTGGCCTATTCAAAGGCAGCTCCCTATAAAAATACAATTTTTAGATTAAAACGATTTTTTTTTAATTTATGAAGGATAACACATTAATAAAAGAAAGGAATTGCAAAGTTTTTGCATACAAAATGATTCCATTTTTAATGAAAACGAAAGACGAAAAGTTCTTGAAAAACGAAAGTTCAAAATGTTTGAGAACGTTCAAAGATAAAAAAAGTGTTTTGTATAGGTTTGTATTAATTATGTACGACAAATTAAGGCACGACAACGGCACGAAAAATGTCGTACAGTTCTTTATTTATATGATAGGCACGTCATTCAAGCAACCCGTGATTCTTATGTCAACAACAACAAGAAGCAACTGATTTTAATTTAGACGGACTGGCATGCTGTTTTTTTGGTTAAAGATCTTTCTATAAATTTTTTTTTTTTAACGTTAAGGTAATTTGCTTGAATCATTGTTTAATATGTATATAAAAAGAAATTTAAATTTATAGGAGGCAATACGATGCAGAGATGTAGCGGATAAATACAAACTGAAGCAACTTAATACATGCGAACAATGGTCTGACGAAGAAAAAATCACTCTGTTGGTACCAAAGTTGGGAACAGAAGAAAATACTAAATTGTGAGAAATTATACGACTTGAATCGTGTAATTTCATTGGTTGATTGGTTTAACACATTTTTTTTTAATTACAGCCTCTCTCATTGGTTGATTTGAATGTTAACCTGCAAGCGCGGGCATGTTTCAACTGAAAACTTTAGTCCCAGAAAGAATTTCAAGCAGGACGGACTCCTATTAATTTTCTTATTAATTTAAAGGCCCTTTGGCGTCCAATATTGTCAAGATACCTTTGAGACAATTTAACCTACTTCTTAGTTAGGTGCTCTCTTCTAGACGTTATATCGTCTTTCTAATCAGCAAAGAATGTTGATTTTGAGTTTTATCACTTTGCCGAAATTATCCGATTTTTTGAATTCGAACATTGTTTAAAATGAACCAGAAGCCAAGAACTAATAATAATCTTCACTGAAGACTTTTCTCTATCACTTCACCATGAAGTCTTAACTACCAGACTCAGCAGAAGCAGCAAAATTACCCAACATAATTTTGCAATCGAGAAGATGAAACGACCTGTTATTAATCACCAGGTAAGTGCGTTTTTCGATGTCGCGTTGAATTTTCCGCTCTACTAGAGTTTGTGGGAATTGAAAACTCCCAGGCTAACTCGATTGTCGCCCTTTAACTCAGAAGAGCGACCTAGCTATGTCACTTCCTGTTCCCCATATTTATTCCTCTTTTGCGCTGGACTTTCAAGCAGACAAGATGTGACAAACACCGCTCCGGGTGGCATGAGCCACCACAGCGCCCTGACTAGCCAGTCAGCCTTTCGTAGCTACCGATCGGAAGTAACGTTACTCATCTTTCAAAGAACTCTTATTCTTTCTATCGCTTCTTTACGTATATTTGTGTAAATAAATTGCATTTCTTTCGCTGATATATAACGGTATATTTTCGTCTTCATTATGCGACCTTTTGCTTTTTCAATTCTTCCATCTATCTACCATTCAATACATACCATTGTCCACACATGGGGATGGGGTCGTCTATCACACATCAGACCATCTTGTTCCTAACAAGTTCTAAGCTATGTGAAAATAAATTTCTCACAAAATACGCGAATTTAACTCGCCCCCCCTCCAAATAATGAAAAAAAAAAACCTGAAGACATTGCATTTAGTGAAAAACATAGAAGTTTTGTCCAAAAATTTCGATATAAGGGATAGTTTATTTCATACGTGATGTAAGTGTTAAAATATTATAGAACATAAGAACGGCGATTTTAATGCATATGGAGGCGTTTGAATTAACGAAATTATCAAGCGACATGTTAAAAAATCTAAATTTTATCCAAGGTCTAACGACGCCGAAAGACAAAGAAATTAGAACAAGAATTCTTAGTATTGTAGAACGTTATGTTGCAAAAGGTACAGAGGAATGTTAGTATCAAAGAAATATTAAAAAAGATAATCGGATTCAAGAGAAAAGCACATCACGAATACAGACTGTAAAACAAAAGTTGAATCGAAATAAAGAAAAAAAAAGCATATAAAAAGTGCCATTTCTTTAAGGATAAAATATGCTTTAATTGAGAACATGTACGCCATAAAAGTTAACATTGACAAAACAGAGACAAATAAAAACAGAGTCACAATTGAAGGTGAAAGTAATTTTGTCTACAAATGAAATAAGAAAGGTCAAACGAGAACGTACATAAATATAAAAATGTATAGGCAGACTAAAATTATATTCGATTTAGGAAGTGATATCTCGGCAATTAACGAACATAAAAAATTGTCAGAAAATTATCAGGTACAAAATTAAAGTTCAAAAGAGAATTAAAACATATCATTTCGTTAATGGGAAAAACTTATAAATCGAAAGTGTATGTACTGCTTTGTTCAGAAAATCTTTTTGGTCTAGACTGTACTGTTTAATTTATGGGAGTTGCCTATCAATTATTTCTGTTAGAAAGTTAACGCCGTAAAGAAAAATAAGACGAAGCAAACGAAAAGATCATTTTTGGATTTGAAAAGCGAATTCTATCGCGTTTTGTGCACAAAAGTTGGTTTGGAATTAGAAGAAAAGAAAAGAAAATATTAAACCCATTTTTACCCCTCCAACTACCAGTTTCAACACTAGATGCACTAAATGAAGAATAAGAAATGTTGCAAAAAAATTGGCGTATTTCAAAAGTCGATTACTCGGATTGGGCGTTGCCAACCCTATATAAAAAAGAAAAAGAAACACGAAAAATCGGAGTATGCGCTGATTTTTCGACTGGGTTGAATGACTGTTTGAAAGACCATGCATATTACCTACCATCTCCAGAAGATATATTTACTAAATTAAACGTTGGTAGAGTGTTTTCAATGTTGAATTTGTCTGAAGCTTACCTTCAGCTTAAAGGCAGTGAATAATGTTCGAAGTACCTGACAATGAACACAGATAATAGATTTTTAAAACTTAATCATTTTCATTTTGTATTGAAAGTAGTTTCAAGTCTAATAATGGACACAATATTGCTTGGTATGGAATATACAATCACATATTCGGATATTTTGATTGAAAGCGAAAATGAGACAATAAAAAGCTCACATTAGAGTAATATTTCAAAGAATTAAATGATACAGATTTAAATTGAGTTCTGAAAAATATGCATTCTTCTTAAAGAAGATAAAATATTTAGGGCAGATCATTGACTGAAAAGGAAGAAAACCGGACTCATCTATTAAGAGCACCTGATAACATTGCTAAACTTCAGGCTTTCTTGTGATTAGTAAGATATTATAGCATGTATATCCCAAAAGTATATGAAATGAGAACTTCGTAAAATAAAAGGGCACAAAGTGTGATATTGGTTAGAAGAATGTGAACAGGCTTTTTAAAGATTTAAGGGTGTTTATTAGCAGACCTATTGTTTGCATATGTTGTGGGGACGGTCGTCCGGGGACAATCGACCCAACAACTAACAAGGTAGACACGGGCAAAAAGTAAACAGCAAAAAAAATGAAAAGAAGAATGACAGACACAGATTATTTGGTTAAAAACGAGGGTTCGCCTTTTGTTTGCAAAGGAAACGAAAAATCGTATGATTTGGATGCTAGTTGTCGGGAAGGTCGCACGGCACTGCTGTGACGGCTGGTGTCGCTGGGAATCCTTCGGCAGTATGAGACGAAAGTGAAAGTGAATTTTCCACTCTTAATTCAAAATGGCGGCAATATCAAAATATGCGATGTTTTTCTACATAATTTTTTCGGCTTGATAAATGGCACGCAGTTTTTTTTTAGGAAGATGTTCAAATGTTACGAGACCATGTAAACTCGATCCGTCCAACTATACAGTTCACAATGGAAAAAGAAAATAATAAATTATCCTTACTAGATGTGCTGATAGCTCGCACAGGTCAGGGATTTATGTCATCTGTATACCGAAAGCCAACTTTCACTGGACAATATCTAAACTACAACTCCCACCATCCATATAATGTAAAGAAAGGAATCGTCCGTTGCTTACAACACGGAACAAAATCAATACGTAGTAACATCGGTGCATATCAAGAGGAGATGGACAGTTTAAAAGAAAACCTCCACCGAAACAACTATCCAGAGGGCATGACATCAGCTCCAAGAAATCTGGACCAAACACAAAAGGACACCACTGAGAAACTCATCACAATTTGTATACCATATATGAAGGACTTGTCTGAAAAACTTCAACGAATATGTAATCCATATGACATCAGGACAGTATTCAGGTGTGATTCAACTCTCCGGAAACAGATTGTAAGAGTCAAGCGCCCCCTCCCCCCCCACACACACACAGAAAAAAATCATGACTAAGCACTGTGTATATGAAATCCACTGTAAACGTGGAAAACTATATAAAGGTGAAACGTGTCATCCGTTGAAAGTACGGCCAGAAGAACATCGAAAAGCCGTAGAACGTGGAGAGAGTGAAAAGTCAAGTATAGCTGACCATATCTGGAAAGAAAAGGGAATCCATCTACCACTATGGGACGAAGTAAAAATTATAGACAGAGAGGAACGGTGGAGAGTAAGACGACTGAAAGAAGCAGCACATATGCTGGGGAATAACCAACTGCTAAGTAGACCTAGTATAGAATTCAATACGATATGGGGACCAGTAATTATAAACAATAGATAATATATACAAGTGATAAGTAAAAACATTAATATATATAAGTAATAAGTATAGAGATAGATATACATTAATATATAGTAATAATTAGTAATAAATGGTGATATTTACAACTAGAAATAAAAATAGGTCTAGAGCTCCTACTCCTAAAATTCGTACTAGAATTGTCCGCAAGGACCCATGGCGCAGTGGTTAGAGTACTGGGAAAAATCAATTGCAAAAGTGATATTCTCCTGAAGGTTGAAGGTTCAATCTTCAGTGTGGGCGACCGAAATATACATTTGCGAATTACTTAGGACTTCTATTCAGTCATGGCTGACGGACAAGAGGACGCTACCCCCGTCCTTAGCTTTTAGAGTTTCCAATTTCTTTATTTAGCGAGACTTAACCTCCTTAAATTCTTTCTATGTTAAGTCTGGTGGTACAAGCTTGAGATACCGGCATCGGCATAGGAATGTGAGGTGCCAGTTTTTGATAGAGAATTTTCGATTTGTTTCCATTTTTGTATAATTTCAGGTCCGTACCGAATCGATATTACGTTTCTGAATTTTTGAGATGAGGATTGATTATATGTATTATTATTAATAATACTAATTATTACTATATATTAATGTATATCTATCTCTATACTTATAACTTGTATATATTAATTTTTTTCTAGTTGTAAATATCATCATTTTATTACTAATACTAATTATTACTATATATATGAAAAGTCAGTTATAGCTGACCATATCTGGAAAGAAAAGGGAAACCATCTACCACTATGGAACGAAATAAAAATTATAGACAGAGATGAACGGTGGAGAGTGAGACGACTGAAAGAAGCAGCACATATGCTGGGGAATAACCAACTGCTAAGTAGACCTAGTATAGAATTCAATACGATATGGGGACCAGTAATTATAAACAATAGATAATATATACAAGTGATAAGTAAAAACATTAATATATACAAGTGATAAGTAAAAACATTAATATATACAAGTAATAAGTAAAAATATTAATATATACAAGTAATAAGTAAAAACATTAATATATACAAGTAATAAGTATAGAGATAGATATGCATTAAAATATAGTAATAATTAGTAATAAATGGTGATATTTACAACTAGAAATAAAAAAAGTAGGTTTAAGGCTCCTAAAATTCGTATTAGAATTGTCCGCAACGACCCATGACTGAGAAGAATCAATTGTAAAAGTGATATTCTCCTGAAGGTTGAAGGTTCAATTCTCAGTGTGGGCGACCGAAATATACATTTGCGAATTACTTAGGACTTCTATCCAGTCATGGCTGACGGAACAAGAGCATGCTACTCCCGTGAAGTAAATAAAGGGTTCCGCTCGAAATTCCGTCCAAATTCCCGAGTTCAATAAGATACACCCGAAGAAGGTCGGAGGTTATATCGACCAAAACGTTGTGAAAATCACACTTAAGATGAGAACAGTAGTCCGATGAATAATGATACAAAGAACCAATCCTCATCTAAAAAATTCAGAAACATCCAAAGATCATATAACATCTTCAAAAATACATCATTAAATTTTCTTATACATAAAACAATTTATAACACATTTAAAATATGATCTTCTAGACAAAACGTTCAAGTTGTAACTTTTCCAAAAAATATTTTTTCTGTAAACATTTTTGTACGCTCATGTTCGTAACGAATAGTAAGTGGCGAGTATTATTTTATGTGTGTATTTCTGTATTAGTTTTCCAATATATTGTACAATAATGTAATTTGTTTCCTTGTAGGAGATAACATGTGATTATTAGGCAGCGTGGAGTTGTGCGTGTGTGTAGGTTTACCCTGTTCTATTAATGCATATATAGATGTGCTCGAGATGATGGAACTTGTCCATGAGTCTTGACGTGTTCCTTTTAAAGGCACCGGAGGTGGCAGTGAACCTATGTTCTTGTGTCGTCCGAAATGCGCCGAGTTTAATCTCTAGAGAACTTTGATTATATCTTTGTTTTTATAGAGATTCTAAATTCCGCATCGGCTTATTAGATTTTGGGTTTAATACGATTTTTATTGGTTAAAAAGTATTGAGATAACACGTTCCTGTGAAAACTCTAATTTTCTTTTGGAAATGAAAAGGAGAGCGTATCCTAACGGATCGGAAAAAGAAAGAGAGTGACTATTCAAGCCAATCGCATTTTGACGTTCGTTCGAATCACTTGTCGATCTCACTACAAGGAAATAAAAATCAATATTTATTTTAAGAAGCAAAATAAATTGTTTTCAATGAATAAGAGCTCAAAACACTCGACACATTTAATACACGTCTTTGTTTCGCCGTTAGAGTTCATGTGTGTGCAAATGAAATATCTATGAAGCTATGTGTGTGCATTATCGTGCGTTTATTTTATTAGTGAGAGGGTGTGTGCATAAACGTGTGTGTGATAATGTCCACTTAATTGTGTATATAAGCTGACTCTATGTTTAGTAGTCCGTGGTAGTCTCTCGTCATGTGTGTGATGCTTAACGGGGGGCTCTTCACCCATGACATGCACACGTGTATTGTTTGAAAGATAGCAGAACAAAAGAGGTAGATATTACCTAGAAGTCTTTTGGCCAATTTTAATTAATTAATTAATTTTTTTTTTCTTAATAAAAGATTCAATCGTAGTAGCGGATTGTTAGAATATGTCATCTATTTTTTTTTAAATTGAATGAAGAAATTATGGCCGTCAACATTAATTAATTAAAATTAATATTAAAATATCATATTTCACATGAAAAGAAAAAATACATGTAATAAAAGGTTTCGTAAAAAAATACTAAGACGTATGTTTAGATAAAAACCCCGAAGAAAAGAAAATGTTGATTTTATCACGCAAAACTTTTATTGCATTTTGAACTGCAAAAGAGTTACGTGACAGAAAGGCGAGGAATAAAATCACCACAACATTCGAGATAATCAGGGTTATGTTTCAAAGCAAGTATATGACATATTCCATGACCCTCTAATAAATGACATATTTCATGACCCTCTAATAAATGACATATTTCATGACCCTCAAATAAATGACATATTCCATGACCCTCAAATAAATGACATATTCCATGACCCTCAAATAAATGACATATTCCATGACCCTCAAATAAATGACATATTCCATGACCCTCAAATAAATGACATATTCCATGACCCTCTAATAAATGACATATTCCATGACCCTCAAATAAATGACATATTCCATGACCCTCTAATAAATGACATATTCCATGACCCTCTAATAAATGACATATTCCATGACCCTCTAATAAATGACATATTTCATGACCCTCTAATAAATGACATATTCCATGACCCTCTAATAAATGACATATTCCATGACCCTCAAATAAATGACATATTCCATGACCCTCAAATAAATGACATATTCCATGACCCTCTAATAAATGACATATTTCATGACCCTCTAATAAATGACATATTCCATGACCCTCAAATAAATGACATATTCCATGACCCTCAAATAAATGACATATTCCATGACCCTCTAATAAATGACATATTCCATGACCCTCTAATAAATGACATATTCCATGACCCTCAAATAAATGACATATTCCATGACCCTCAAATAAATGACATATTCCATGACCCTCTAATAAATGACATATTTCATGACCCTCAAATAAATGACATATTCCATGACCCTCAAATAAATGACATATTCCATGACCCTCTAATAAATGACATATTCCATGACCCTCAAATAAATGACATATTCCATGACCCTCAAATAAATGACATATTCCATGACCCTCTAATAAATGACATATTCCATGACCCTCAAATAAATGACATATTCCATGACCCTCAAATAAATGACATATTCCATGACCCTCTAATAAATGACATATTCCATGACCCTCTAATAAATGACATATTCCATGACCCTCAAATAAATGACATATTCCATGACCCTCAAATAAATGACATATTCCATGACCCTCAAATAAATGACATATTCCATGACCCTCTAATAAATGACATATTCCATGACCCTCAAATAAATGACATATTCCATGACCCTCAAATAAATGACATATTCCATGACCCTCTAATAAATGACATATTCCATGACCCTCAAATAAATGACATATTCCATGACCCTCAAATAAATGACATATTCCATGACCCTCTAATAAATGACATATTCCATGACCCTCTAATAAATGACATATTCCATGACCCTCTAATAAATGACATATTTCATGACCCTCTAATAAATGACATATTCCATGACCCTCTAATAAATGACATATTCCATGACCCTCAAATAAATTACATATTCCATGACCCTCAAATAAATGACATATTCCATGACCCTCTAATAAATGACATATTCCATGACCCTCTAATAAATGACATATTCCATGACCCTCTAATAAATGACATATTCCATGACCCTCTAATAAATGACATATTCCATGACCCTCTAATAAATGACATATTCCATGACCCTCAAATAAATGACATATTCCATGACCCTCAAATAAATGACATATTCCATGACCCTCAAATAAATGACATATTCCATGACCCTCAAATAAATGACATATTTCATGACCCTCTAATAAATGACATATTCCATGACCCTCTAATAAATGACATATTCCATGACCCTCAAATAAATGACATATTCCATGACCCTCAAATAAATGACATATTCCATGACCCTCAAATAAATGACATATTCCATGACCCTCAAATAAATGACATATTCCATGACCCTCAAATAAATGACATATTCCATGACCCTCTAATAAATGACATATTCCATGACCCTCAAATAAATGACATATTTCATGACCCTCACATAAATGACATATTCCATGACCCTCTAATAAATGACATATTCCATGACCCTCTAATAAATGACATATTCCATGACCCTCTAATAAATGACATATTCCATGACCCTCTAATAAATGACATATTCCATGACCCTCAAATAAATGACATATTCCATGACCCTCTAATAAATGACATATTCCATGACCCTCAAATAAATGACATATTCCATGACCCTCAAATAAATGACATATTCCATGACCCTCAAATAAATGACATATTCCATGACCCTCAAATAAATGACATATTCCATGACCCTCAAATAAATGACATATTCCATGACCCTCAAATAAATGACATATTCCATGACCCTCTAATAAATGACATATTCCATGACCCTCAAATAAATGACATATTTCATGACCCTCAAATAAATGACATATTCCATGACCCTCTAATAAATGACATATTCCATGACCCTCTAATAAATGACATATTCCATGACCCTCTAATAAATGACATATTCCATGACCCTCTAATAAATGACATATTCCATGACTCTCAAATAAATGACATATTCCATGACCCTCTAATAAATGACATATTCCATGACCCTCAAATAAATGACATATTCCATGACCCTCAAATAAATGACATATTCCATGACCCTCAAATAAATGACATATTCCATGACCCTCAAATAAATGACATATTCCATGACCCTCAAATAAATGACATATTCCATGACCCTCAAATAAATGACATATTCCATGACCCTCAAATAAATGACATATTCCATGACCCTCAAATAGATGACATATTTCATGACCCTGAAAGAAATTTGGGAGCATTTCATGGGTCAAATAGAAAGTTATCTATAGTTTTAAAATAATTAAATAAATTAGTCAGATCTTAGGGTTAGGTACAGATTTTTGATTACAAGGTTACATGGCAGTGTTTACCCTTCTTCCCCAAGCGATAAATATTGATATCATGACGAATAAAAACACGAGTTTTTATTGTAGGTAATTATTTAAAGTGAAAAATAATTGAATTGAAATTAATACATAAATAGAAGCACAAACATACACACGTGTGTGTGTGTGTGTCTATATATATATATATATATATATATATATATATATATATATGTATATATATATATATATATAAGAGAAAGAACATTAAAACTGTAAGTTGAACTTTGCAGTCAAAAATTATTGTTCGACTAAATACTCCAAAAAAACAATTTGCAAAGTCCTTATTCCGTGGAGTTTAACAAGAATAGCATTCCACGGAATAAGGGACAATACATTTTGATTGTAAAGTTCAACTTACAGTTTTAATTTTCTTTCTCTTATAATAAGCTCTACTCTCTATTGCATACTGAGTTTTTTTATTCGGTTGCGATTAAATTTTCTATATATAAATACTGTTATATATATTAGTTTGAAGTTTACCATTGCGTATATCAAGTAAACACTATATCCCTTTTTTATTGCAATTACACCCCAAACAAGGCATATTGCCACTTTGCTGTAGGGGGCTACTATCAGGGACATAAGTTACAGGAGTACTATGTGGGGAGTTGGGCAGCAAGATGTCGGGTCACGCTTCATTTGAACTTCTGCATGTCAGTACAGTTGGGGAAGCAGGAACTCGGAAGGGAATTTCAAAGTCCAGCGGTTCTGGGGAAGAAACTACAGGAGTAGAAGGCTCTCTTACATCTAGGGATCTCTACTGTGAAGGGGTTGAATTTTGCTGCTTGTCGGGTTTGTCGGGGGTACTTACGTCGAGGTGGCACAAGTGCTTGCAGTTCGTCAGAGCATTCACCATTGAAATACTTGTAGAACAGGTAGAGAGATGCAACATTACGTCGATGGGACAGAGGCTGAACCTTAGATGACAGTTCAGGACCTATTAGGTTGGCGACTCTCTTTTGAACCCTGTCTGGGAGTGAGAGACTAGTAGTAGATACACCAGCCCAAATCTAACAACAATACTCCATACATGGGCGAATGGTGGTCTCATAGAGGTACAGGATACTTTCAGGTGTTAGTAGATTCTAGCACGGTAGAGAGAACCTACCTTCTTCGCAGCGTTTCTGGCAATGTTCTCAATGTAATGTTTCCTGTGAACGTTAGGCCGAGGAGTTTAAAGGATGTGCTTTCAAATAAAGAGTTTTTGGCCATTGCAGAGAAGGTTTCTTGCAGTTATTGAAGGAAACAAGTTTAGTCTTAGCAGCATTGAATGTGACCATCCATCTTTGTCCCCATTCCACTACAGATCGGAGATCATCCTATAGTGTTTTTGCCATTTCTCTAGATATGTGTTCATTTGTTTTCCTGTCGTGTCGGTTATAGAGAGTGGTTTCATCAGCGTTGTCAGGGAGGTCATTTATGAATATTAGAAATAATAGCGGTCCAAGGATAGACCCCTGGGGCACTCCCGCATTTATATCATATTGTTTGGATGTACAACCATCGATGACAACCTGGATTTTTCTCTTATCTATGAAGGATTTAATTATGTTAAAGATTCTTCCAGTGATACCGTATGATCTGATTTTCCTGAGAAGACCTTCGTGCCATACCATGTCAAAAGCTTTAGATATATCTAGAGCTATCGCTCTACCCTCCCCTGCTTTGTCAAGTGAATGGTATATACGCTCAATGATTACAGTTAGGATGTCTGCCGTGGAACGGGCTTGCCTAAATTCGTATTGTTGGTCGGTCAGAAGTTTAACATCTTTAAGGTGATGGACTAGAGCTTGGTTAATAATGGACTCAAATATTTTGGCGAAAAATGGGAGGAGGTTAATGGGGCAGTAATTTACTGGGTCAGTTCTTTCACCAGAATCCTTGAAAACTGGAGCAGTTTTCCAGCAGGCAGGAAAGCAAGAGTCATTAAGGCATTTGTTGTAAAGTTTGGAGAGAACCGGCGCTACTTCGGCAGATCACGTTTTAATAGCACAGCCGGGATGAGATCAGGTCCACATGCTTTTGATTTCATTAATATATATATTTTAATATATATATATATATATATATATATGTGTGTGTGTGTGTGTGTGTGTGTGTGTGTGTGTGTTTTATTTTTTTATTACCGTTTTATCTGTTTGGTTACATATGTTTCGGATGTTGGACCATGTTTACGATCCAACAGCCTCGTCAGACCTTACAGAAATGGTTGTTAGTATTAGGAAGAAGTGTTGTTATTTAGAAGCTTTTTTTTACCATATATACATATATATATATATATATATATATATATATATATATATATATATATATATATATATATATATATCAAATCTATGTAAATTAAATAAAATTATACACAAATATAACTAAAAAGATCTATAAAATTAATCTGATTACATCCGATAAAGAGCTTATGCTTTCAGGGGGGTTTATTTATTTGTTTGTTTATGTAATGCTTAGTGTTCACATCGCTTGAATAATCGTCACCAAATTTGGTCACATTATCAGCCATGGTCTAACTTAGAAGTGATTTCCTTTTGGAATATCAAGGTCATAGGTAAAAGTCAATGTCACGAATAAGGGGAAAATCACACGTTTGACGACACCATCATTTCTCTTCGTCATAGAGACTCATTACTTAGCCCATATTGTAGTCAATGAAGTCCCATATTATGTATGGTCTTAACCATGGCATTTTGAGCTGACCATGAAAGTTTCAGTGATAGTCGAAATAGCGATAAAAATTCAACTCCGATTTTTCAAAATTTGATATATAGATCCGATGATCTTCGATTAAGCTAATCCTAATCCTGTCCACGAAAAGATTAAGCATGATCAAATACATAGTTTAAAGGTTCTACCTCATGTGTTCAACGTTTTCATCACTTCAAGAATACCTCATATAACATGGTAAAGTAAAAATCAAATGATTCTTTGGTTCATCCTTGCATTATCAGGTGGGGCGATGCAATCTCCTGGCTGACAGATGTTTTTGTTTTTTCTAATTCAATACTCTAAAATAGGTTTGCGAGGATTACAAGTCCGAACACGATTCTGCTAATATTATTGCTTCTATGGTAACATGTAGATTACTTGACTGAATCGCAAAAAAATAAAAATAAATAAAAATACGTGCAAGATAGAAAACATGTGAATTAAAGTTGTCTGTTAGAATGACACTTCCATGATGAACATGCAATACTTAACCATATGATGTTATTACACAACACTAGAAATAAAACGCTCGATCTAAATATGACTTTATAGACAATGGAATAATCGAGATGATTCTCTTTTTTCAACAACAGACGAATAATAGAAGAAATTTATCACAATTAATTTATACGGATTTATATAACTAGCAAGGATACTCAGCGTTGTCTGGAATAAGAATGTAACATATTTCTACTAAAATTTCTATTAACCTTTCTATCTTTCTCTTTCATCCCCCTCTCTCTCTCTCCACAACCAGCTCTTTCTCTTTCGATAAAAATTTCTGAGTTACTTTTTATTTGTACATAAAAAACAACCCAACGAAATCTGCGCAAATATAGGATAAAAGATTGAATTTGTTTTCTATATTTTAGATATTATTCATCCAGAGCAACATTGATCAGGAATACACCAACCTTGTATTTGTTTGTTTTGTCGTTTTAGACTTTTAGCTAGGCACTGACACAATTCCTACTGGAAGGAACTTGAATGTCTACTAGACACTGTCCTCGCGTGTCTAATATATCTCTGTGGAGAGGTTTTTCAGGACAACCTGATATGAGGACATTTTCTGTTACAAGTAAACCATGACAAAATATCCAAAATAACAAAACATTCGAAGCCCAAATAACATCTCCTCAGTATCGCTATCCTACTCTGTTTTACACGAGGATTGTTTCCTATAGTAACAGCACTAAGTTAGATATCCTACCAGACTAGATAAATTATTGTCCTGGAATCAACATGAGCCAATTTAACCGGTCAACAAGTGAGAGAGGAATTAATATTCTTAACTTCTTTATTAATTCAATTTTTGAAACATAATATAAAACTTTAATAGAACGTTAAAATATCTCATACAGAGGTCAAGTATTAGAGGTCAAGTAGGACCGCTACATTTTTGAGGCCTTTGGCTGAAGTAAAACAGAACAAATAGCGATTGCCTTTATATAATAGATTGTTCGAAACAGAAAAGCAGTCATTATTAAATGAAGAATTGGTAAATGAGTAGAACTTTAGGGATGAGATGGTCAATAAATGTTTAAGATGAGATCGTCAATTATTTTTTTAAATTAGATGGTTAATAAATTTTTAGATGAGATGGTTAATAAATTAAAAGATGACATGGTCAATAAATTTTAAGATAAGATGGTCAATAAATTTTTAGATGAGATGGTCAATAAATTTTTAGATGGGATGGTCAATAAATTTTAAGATAAGATGGTCAATAAATTTTTAGATGAGATGGTCAATAAATTTTTAGATGAGATGGTCAATAAATTTTAAGATAAGATGGTCAATAAATTTTTAGATGAGATGGTCAATAAATTTTTAGATGGGATGGTCAATAAATTTTAAAATGAGATGGTCAATAATTTTTTAGATGAGATGGTCAATAAATTTTTAGATGAGATGTTCAATAATTTTTAAAATGAGATAGTCAATAAACTTTTAGATAAGATGGTCAATAAATTTTTAAAATGAGATGGTCAATAAATTTTAAGATGAGATGGTCAATAAATTTATGGATGAGATGATCAATAGATTTTAAAATGAGATGGTCAATAAATTTTTAGATGAGATGGTCAATAAATTTTAAGATAAGATGGTCAATAAATTTTTAGATGAGATGGTCAATAAATTTTAAGATAAGATGGTCAATAAATTTTTAGATGAGATGGTCAATAAATTTATGGATGAGATGATCAATAGATTTTAAAATGAGATGGTCAATAAATTTTTAGATGAGATGGTCAATAAATTTTAAGATAAGATGGTCAATGAATTTTTAGATGAGATGGTCAATAAATTTTAAGATAAGATGGTCAATAAATTTTTAGATGAGATGGTCAATAGATTTTTAGATGGGATGGTCAATAAATTTTAAGATGAGATGGTCGATAAATTTTTAGATGAGATGGTCAATAAATTTTTAGATGAGATGTTCAATAATTTTTAAAATGAGATAGTCAATAAACTTTTAGATAAGATGGTCAATAAATTTTTAAAATGAGATGGTCAATAAATTTTAAGATGAGATGGTCAATAAATTTATGGATGAGATGATCAATAGATTTTAAAATGAGATGGTCAATAAATTTTTAGATGAGATGGTCAATAAATTTTAAGATAAGATGGTCAATAAATTTTTAGATGAGATGGTCAATAAATTTTAAGATAAGATGGTCAATAAATTTTTAGATGAGATGGTCAATAAATTTATGGATGAGATGATCAATAGATTTTAAAATGAGATGGTCAATAAATTTTTAGATGAGATGGTCAATAAATTTTAAGATAAGATGGTCAATGAATTTTTAGATGAGATGGTCAATAAATTTTAAGATAAGATGGTCAATAAATTTTTAGATGAGATGGTCAATAGATTTTTAGATGGGATGGTCAATAAATTTTAAGATGAGATGGTCGATAAATTTTTAGATGAGATGGTCAATAAATTTTTAGATGAGATGGTCAATAATTTTTTAGATGAGATGGTCAATAAATTTATGGATGAGATGATCAATAAATTTAAGGATGAGATGATCAATAGATTTTAAAATGAGATGGTCAATAAATTTTTAGATGAGATGGTCAATAAATTTATGGATGAGATGATCAATAGATTTTAAAATGAGATGGTCAATAGATTTTTAGATGAGATGGTCAATAATTTTTTAGATGAGATGGTCAATAAATTTAAGGATGAGATGATCAATAAATTTTAAAATGAGTTCGTCAATAAATTGTTGAATGAGATGGTCAATAAATTTTTAGATGAGATGGTCAATAAATTTTTGAATGAGGTGATCGATAAATTTTAAGATGAAATGATCAATAAATTTTAAAATGAGATGGCCAATAAATTTTTAGATGAGATGATCAATAAATTTAAAGATGAGATGGTTAATAAAATTTTAAGATATGATGGTCAATAAATTTTAAAATGCGATGGCTAATAAATTTTTGTATGAGATGGTCAATAAATTCCTGAATGAGAGGGTCAATAAATTTTCAGATGAGACTGTCAATAAATTCTTAGATGACATGGTAAATAGATTTTAAGATGAGAATGTCAATAAATGTTTAGATGAGATGGTCAATAAATTTTTAAATGAGATTTTCAATAACTTTTTACATGAGATGGTCAATAAATTTTAAGATGAGATGATCAATAAAATTTTAGCTGAGACTGTCAATAAATTTTTGGATGAGATAGTCAATAAATCTTTGGATGAGATGGTCAATTAATTTTTGGATGAGATAGTCAATAAATTTTTGGATGAGATGGTCAATAAATTTTAAATGAGACCGTCAATAAATTTTTAGATAAGATGGTCAATAAATTTTTGAATGAGATGTCAATAAATTTAAAGATAAGATGGTCAATAAATTTTTGGATGAGATGGTCAATAAATTTTTATATGAGATTTTCAATAAATTTTAAGATGAGATGATCAATAAATTTTCAGATTAGATTGTCAATAAAATTTTGCAAGAGATGGTCAATAAATTTTTAGGTGAGACAGTCAATAAATTTTTAGATGAGATGGTCAATAAATATTTAAGATGAGATGGTCAATAAATCTTTGGATTAGATGGTCAATAAATTGTTGAATGAGATGGTCAATAAATCTTTAAAAAGATGGCCAATGAATTTTTAGATGAGATGGTCGATAAATATTTAGATGAGATGGTCAATAAACTTTTAGATGATATGGTCAGTAAATTTTTGGATGGCATGGTCAATAAATTTTTGGATGACATGGTCAATAAATTTTCGAATGAGATTATCAATAAATTTTTAGATGAGATGGTCAGTAAATTTTTGGTTTAGAAGGTCAATAAATTTTTGGATGAGATGGGCAATAAATTTTTGGATGAGATGGGAAATAAAGTTTTAGATGAGACGGGCAACACATATATGGATGAGATGCTCAATAAATATTTGGATGAGATAGGCAATACATTTTTGGATGAGATAGTCAATAAATTTTTTGATGAGATGGTCAATAAATTTTTTAATGAAATGGTCAATAAATTTTAAGATTAGATGGTCAATAATTTTTTGAATGAGAAGGGCAATAAATGTTTGGATGAGATGGGAAATAAAGTTTTAGATGAGATGGGCAATACATTTATGGATGAGATGCTCAATAATTTTTGGATGAGATAGGCAATACAATTTCTGGTGAGATGGTCAATACATTTTTGGATGAGATAGGCAATACATTTGTAGATGAGATGGTCAATAAATGTTTGTGATTACATGTCGACATTATCTTGATAACATGTTTATTCAGCTCGAAAAACATATAGTGTTTACCATGTATTGGAAACTTTCAAATCACCCCGGACTCTCTGTTTGAATAATTTCGGTAAGTTTAGGAAAATGAGTTAGAAATAAAGAATTATACAAAGTACTGGTAGAAACTTGCTCAATATATTTTACCATGACATAGGCTGGCATATATTCGGTTGGTGTTTTTAACAGTATTTAGTATATATAAATATATATATATATATATATATATATATATATATATATTTAATTTTAACTCATTTTCCCGAACTTAGCGTGTTCAACAGAGTCCGTCGCCATTTTAAATTATCCAATACATCGGTAAACACTGTATGTTTTTCGAGCTAAATAAACATGTTACATAAAATAAAAA
Organism: Euprymna scolopes; assembly: GCF_053919585.1. Taxonomy (NCBI): domain Eukaryota; kingdom Metazoa; phylum Mollusca; class Cephalopoda; order Sepiida; family Sepiolidae; genus Euprymna; species Euprymna scolopes. The sequence continues at coordinate 144,194,178 of NC_136492.1, forward strand.
CACAAAAAACATATCCAGTTAGGTAGGAAAGTAACTTATCTCGCTTTTGATAACATTTATCTTTTATATACATTTTGATAACATTTATCTGTTATATATATTTTGACACTTTTTCGAATCTATGTGTATAGTAATACAAACCCAAAAATAAATATATTTTCTTTTAACTTCGGGGAACATTTTTCTTTTTACACAAAACAAACTGTTCCCTATAAGTCGAAGAAAAGCTTGTTTATTTTTTACAAAGAATTTTATTTAAAAAAAAAAACAAACAAAAAAACAAAAAACAAAAACAAAACAATATGACAGTCCGTTTTAATTAATATCGTTTTTTTTCTTGTTGCATAAGAATCCCAGGTTGTTCGAATGACGTACCTAAAAATCCCACAGATGGAGAATCCAGTAGGAGCGATTTGTCGTGCCGTAGTCGTACTTTAATGTGTCATACATAAATACTTAGACTGTCAATTGGAATTTCTTCTGAATGATGAAAAAAAAAAAACAAACAAAAAAAAAAACTCTGCAAACATATTCTCATTTTTCCTTGTTATTTTTTGTTTGTTTTATTTCTTTTTTCAGTTCGTTCACTTAGAACGGTGTGACAACAACAAAAAGTCAACTGTTTTTTCTTCATCGATTCTTTATAATCGAAAAAAATAATAATAATAATAATAACGCGTATCGTTTATTTACGGGTTGAACACTGAAAAGTCAGCCGAGCAGAAGATGTTTGCATTAAGTCAATTGACAAAGAGGCACTAAATCGCGGCTTGATAAGGAGTTAGATTTGTATCTGTCAACAACATTGAATAGACTAGTTTTCATACCTTACCCCCGAAACGACTTCTTAATTTATAATACCCATCGGTTTGTCCTCTACGGGCCCTTTATCGACCTCATTTGTCGACAAGTGCTTAACAGAGACGGTTGTAAAAATACAGAATGTCGTATCGAGTAAATGTGTCACAAAGTCTAGCAACCATTTCAGATCTGACCCCATATTAATAGCGGCATCCCGTCGACAGCCGATCGAGTCAAACTGGTGTCCTTTTTTTTATGCCACGCCTCTGTCTATTTTTTCCTCTTCTTTTTAAGTCGCCGGTCAGACGCTGCGTCGACCGCGTTCTTTTTAAGACCGTAAAATTCACCGTATAATTTTCCCACCGAAGCTTGTCATTGTGTTTCGTTTAGCACATGTTTTTATCTATTTATATTTTTATAATGAAATCTACTAATTTATGAACACGCACCTCATATTGTCTCTCTTGATGTCGACCCAGGCAAGACTTGAATTTATTATTATTTTTTAAAATCCAGTTCAAGCGCTCAGCGGTGTGGCTCTTTGTTTGACAACCAGGCGCGACCGGTGGACAGTCTGCACTCCATATTTTAACACCAATTGCCAATTCTATTCTATTATATTATAATATAAGCAACAAAACGAAAAAGTGGTAAAAAACAAACAAAAAACAAAAACGAACAAACAAATGTATTACAAATAAATGTTACCAAAAGTTTATTCCATTTTCACCCCAAACAAGGCACAGTGCCACTTTGATGTAGGGGGCTACTTTCGAGGACAGTAGTTGCAGGGATACTATGTAGGGAGTCGAGCAGCAAGATGTTTATTAACATTACAATTGAACTTCTGCATGTCAGTACAGTTGGAAAACATGAACCCTGGAAGAAAGTTCCAGAGTCTAGCAGTTCTGGGGAAGAAACTATTAGTAGAAGTAGGTGTATCAGAATTTTTGTAGGAATTTTTGACACCCCTAACACGAAACTGCGAATAAAATATAAAAATCTCGTAATTTCTCCGTTAAAAGTGAGTTATTTATTTTCTTTATGGATTATACTTCCAAAATAAACTATTAAAGTTGTTTTAAAAGAATTAGAAATATATTTTTTTAAACAGTAATGAATTTTCCGAACTAAATATTTTTCAATTTTTAAATTTTAAAAATCTATCAAAATTTTTCTATTGATTCTATTTTTACGATATTTTCAGGTTCAATGTGAAATTTTATGCTCTTTCCAATAAACTGAATATAATATTTTAGACAAACGTTTTTTTTTTTAAATTCACGCCCCCCTCCCATTTTCAAGTTTCTATTAAAAAGTAAATAATTAATTTACTCACCGAAAAGTAAATAATTAATTTACTCACAAATTGAAGAGAAAAGGTCAATAAATAATATATTCAAATTTAAAACAACAAAAAAAGTAGTGTTTTTTAGAATTTTACCTGTAAAGTTTGAAGTTTAAAACCTTTTTTTTTTAAAACCAAGTTATTTGTTTTTTCTTCTTTTTTTAATGGAACCTTGGTCCTTGCTCCTTTAATTGAAAAAAAAAAATTAGGGCTTGAATTACATTTTTCGAGGAGTTATAAGCTTGGAAAGACAGGGGGTCGAATAATTCACGCCTCCCATTTTGAAATGTATATTAAAAAGTAAATAATTAATTTATGTACCAAAGTCTTATATATAACAAATTGAAGAGAAAAGGTCAATAAATAATATATTCAAATTTAAAACAAAAAAAAAAAAGAACGGTTTTTTAGAAATTTACCTGTAAAGTCCGAAGTTTAAAACCTTAAAAAAAAAACAAAAAAACACGTTGTTTTTTTTTAATGAAACCTTGGTCCTTGCTCCTTTAATTGAAAAAAAATTAGGGCTTGAATTACATTTTTCGAGGAGTTATAAGCTTGGAAAGATGGGGTGGAATTATTCACTATTTTCACGAAATTTCTGACACACCTAAAGTAGAAGGCCTTCTTAAATCTAGAAATCTCTTCTGTGTAGGGGTTGGAGTTGGCTGCTTTTCGAATTAGTCGGGGGTATTAACGTCGAGAGGTACAAGGGCTTGTAGTTCGTCAAAGCATCTACAATTAAGATACTTGTAAAATATGCAACATTTCGTCGATGGGACAGAGGTTGAAGCTTGGATGACCGTAAATGACAGATCAGATTGGCAGCTCTCTTTTGAACCCTGTCCAGGAGAGAGAGAGAGAGACTAGTAGCAGATGCACTAGGTGTATCAGAACTTGGGGGAAATTTTTGACATCCCTAACAGAAAACTGCGAATAAAATATAAAAAAACTCGTAATTTCTCATTTTAAAGTGGGTTGTTTATTTTCTGTATGGAATATACTTCCAAAATGAACTATTAAAGTTGTTTGAAAAATAATCGAAATATTATTTTTTATTAAAAAAAACAAACAAAAAAAAACAGTGTTTACAAAGTGCCGGTGCGCGTTCAATCAGTCATTTTTTACGTATGAAATCGCTTGAATTTTACGAGTGAAATGTTTTTCAATTTTTAAACTTTAAAAATCTATCGAAATTTTTCTATTGGTTCAATTTTTACGATATTTTCAGTGTCAATGTGAAATTTCATGCTCTTTCCAGTAAACTTTTTAGACAAACGTTTTTTTTTAAATTCACCCCCCTCATTTTGAAATGTCTATTAAAAATTAAATAAATAATTTATGTACCAAAGTTTTATATATCACAAGTTGAAGATAAAAGATCAATAAATAAAATATTCTAATTTAAAATAACAAAAATGAAGTGTTTTTTTTTTTGGAAATTTACCTGTAAAGTCCAAAGTGTGAAACCCTTCTTTTTTTTAAAACCACGTTGATTATCGTCAAGTAAATACCGGACGCTGACGGCAATTTTTTCTATTTCATTTAATGTTTTCTTTTTTTTAGATATTTAAAAAAGAAATCCAGTCAATAAAGTAGAAATAAGATATAATAATCAAAAACTCGTGTATTTCATTAATTAAAAAAAAATCGCTCGACTGGATTTTTATTTAACGGGAAAAACTTATAAGTGAATGTGTGCTTTTTTTATCCACGGAGGACCAAAAATAATAATTTTGGTTAACAGCACGCAATAAAAAAGAGACATTAATTATGTCCCTTTGCCGAATCCGTATTTGATAAACGGCAAATTAGCAGCAGCGCTTTAAGCTTATGGCACAAAACGCGTTACGAAAATGCGATTTTCTACGACCCTCGCTTAAAAAAAATCCTTTTATTTAAAAAATACATGGAATATAAAATATAAATATGGACAAATTCTTATAAATGAAGAATCGAAGCAGCCATTGCTTAGTTTTTTTTTTTTTTACAGGTAAGTGATTTTTTGGCATTTATATATACTTAATAGATTTTGGTATCATTTAAAATTTGTTGAATTTCGTGAAATCTTTTTTTAAGAAAATCGATAAAAAAATTGTATTTTTTCGATTAAACCTTTCATTATTTTAAAATTTGGTCTGTCCTCATTTTATTGAAAAAAAAAATTACGGTTTGAAATTACATTTTCATATTGATTATAAGCTTCGAAAAAGAGGCAATCTAATATAATCAGATGTTTATTCAAGTTTTCAATGGCGGCTTCTGATACTCCTACAGATGCACCAGCTCAAATGTGACAACAATACTTCATACATGGGAGAATGGTGACCTTGTAGAGGTATATGATACTTTCAGGCGTGAGTAACTTTCTAGCACGGTAGAGAGAGCCCACCTTCCTTGCAGCGGCCTTGGCAATGTTCTCAATGTATCTGTTCCAACTCATGTTCCATGTGAACGTTAAGCCGAGGAGTTTGAATAAAGTACTTTCAGGTAATGTATCTTCGGCCATAGCTATTAGTGGTTAGGAAGGTTTCTTGTAATTATTGAAGGAGAAACGCTTAGTCTTGGCAGCATTCAATGTGACCATCCATTCTTGTTCCCATTCCACTACAGATTGGAAGTCTTCCTCGTGTGCTTCTTCCATTTCTTTAGAGATGTGTTCATTCGGTTTCCCCTCGTGCCTGTTATAGAGCGTGTTGTCATGAGCAAATATACCCATCTCAGAGACAATTTTATCAAGGAGGTAATTTATGAATATTAGGAATAATAAAGGTCCAAGGATAGAACCCTGAGGTTCAGCCACATTTATATCATATTGTTTAGATGTACGACATCCTGGATTTTTCTCTTATTTAAGAAGAATTTAATTATGTTAAATATTCGTCTAGTGATAGCGTGTGATCTGATTTTTCTGAGAAAACCATCATGCCACATCCTGTCAAAAGCCTTAGATATATCTAGGGCTACAGCTCTAACCTCCTCTGCTTTGTCCAGTGTATGGTATATAGGTTCAGATATTACAGTTAGGATATCTACTGTAGAACGGGCTTGCCTAAATCCATATTGTTGGTCGGTAAGAAGTTTAGCATCTGTAAGGTGATGTACTAGAGCTTGGTTAATTATGGACTTAAATATTTTGGCGAAAAGTGGGAGGAGGCTAATGGGCCGATAATTTAATAGGTCAATTCTTTCGTAAGAATTCTTGAAAACTGTTACCTCAGAAGCAGTTTTCCAGCAGTTAGGAAAGCAAGATTCGTTAAGGGATTTGTTGTAAAGTTTGGAGAGAACTGGAGCAACCTCGGCGGAGCATTTTTTTAATAGCACAGCCGGGATGAGGTCGAGTCCATATGCTTTTGATGTGTCTAGGTTTTTATGATATTATGCACCTGAGTAGAGGTCATTTTCAGATCATCTAGTGTGGCGTCAGTCTGCAAAGAAAAGCCAGGGAGGGTGTGGTTTGCTTTATCTAATGTGGAGTTTGTAGCAAACCGACTGGTAAGCTTATTAGCCTTCTCGAAAGCCGTGCAAACAACCTCATGATTGTTGGATAGTGGAGGAATTGTTGATTCCTCATTATATACTATACTTCTATAGATTTTTCAGAAATCATGGTATCCTAGTTTCTGTGGTTCGATGCGTTTTCTAGCGGTTTCGGCATAATCTCTCTTAACTGTCGCTATTTTTTTTCTCACAATTACTTCTAGCTTCTATATACTTTTGTCTGCTGTACTGAACTTATGTCGGTGTAATCTGCAGTATGCGTGCTGCCTTTGTGCCATTTCTGCTGCACAAGTAGAAGTGAACCATTGGGGAGAGTAGGTGTTACAATATTTTGGAAATATAATGGGGTATGATCCCACACAGTCGGGCGATTTTATTTTTTAACGATGCTGCTAGAAACCGACGAATCGAATTAATTCACGTTCTGCTACCAACCAATCAGAAACCAGATTTGCTCCATGAATATTAAACCTTTTCTGTAGCAATTTCGCATGTTTTTTTTCCGTCTCGACACGGTAAGAATCTTTTGCTCTGTAGAACTGTCTACTGCAAATCAGTCACCTCTCAAGACTTGTGTGGAACAACGAACCATCGGAAACTGTTCTGTCTACTGCAAACCAGTCACCTCTCAAGACTTGTTTAGAACAACGAACCATCAGTAACTGTTCTGAAACTAAACATGGCTTACACTTCTAGAGGTTATGGGCCCAGTGTGTGTCTTTATTTCGATGGATCCGAATCAAAATTCGAATTGTGGCAAGTTAAATTTCTAGGATATCTACGAATCCAAAAGCTACACAAAGTACTTCAAACACAACCTGAAAATAACGAACCATTGGAAACTGCTCTGAAACTAAACATGACTTACATTTCTAGAGTAGGGCTTGCTATAGAATTTCCGCGCGGGAACATGTGCTTCAATTGCCATTTTGAACCATTCATTGGTCTCATTTGCGCACTGTTCAACGGGAAAACAAAAAGATATTTCAGTATGGGGCATCTCTGATGAGATCCCTGATGGCCCTTCAGTTTTGGGACGAGAAGTATGAACGATTTCTACCATTATCACAACGTGATCAGCATTCCCGAGTTGCTATGGGCATTCATTACACAATCATCGGTAATTGTGGCCAAAAATAGATATAGGCGTGAAGCATGTTAATCTTGCTGATCTGAGAAACGTGTCGGAAATGTAACTGTCTGTGATAGGGAATGAGATATAGAGAAGCTATGTGTTATGCTACCAGCTAAGTCAGGGTGACATTTATTAAGAGGTTTTCCATCAATATTTTGTTTTATTATTTTTGAGTTTTGAGCGATTACCGAAACTCCAAAGGTAGGAGTTTCATGCCCGCCATTTTCTTGTCGTTCTAATTTAAACATTCGGCACTACTTGTATTTTGAAGCAAATTGATGCTTTATATAAGTTAAAACACCAAAATTATCCAGATAGAAGAGTAACTTACCTTGCCTTTGGTAACAATTATTTGCTATATATTTGTTTCTGGACTACTTTTTCGGTTTGCTGTCTATACAAATAGACCATAAAATGTACAAATTTTCATGAGTTGCCTTTTTTCTTAGATCTTTCTGTATTCTAAACTAGATCTTCATTCTCGGCGTTGTCCGGGATCTTTTTTACCATCATATTTGTTTTACTTTTTTTTCCTTAGCCGTTTTATATTTATAGCAATATTTAAAAACAAATTTTTTACCATCATATTTGTTTTACTTTTTTTTCCTTAGCCGTTTTATATTTATAGCAATATTTAAAAACAAATTTTTTACCATCATATTTTTTAAAACTTTTTTTTCCTTAGCCGTTTTATATTTATAGCAATATTTAAAAACAAATTTTTTTACCATCATATTTGTTTTACTTTTTTTTCCTTGGCCGTTTTATATTTATAGCAATATTTAAAAACAAATTTTTTACAATCATATTTGTTTTACTTTTTTTTTCCTTAGCCGTTTTATATTTATAGCAATATTTAAAAACAAATTTTTTACCATCATAATTGTTTTACTTTTTTTTTCCTTGGCCGTTTTATATTTATAGCAATATTTAAAAACAAATTTTTTACCATCATATTTGTTTTACTTTTTTTTCCTTAGCCGTTTTATATTTATAGCAATATTTAAAAACAAATTTTTTACCATCATATTTGTTTTACTTTTTTTTTCCTTAGCCGTTTTATATTTATAGCAATATTTAAAAACAAATTTTTTACCATCATATTTGTTTTACTTTTTTTTTCCTTAGCCGTTTTATATTTATAGCAATATTTAAAAACAATTTTTTTACCATCATATTTGTTATACTTTTTTTTTTCCTTGGCCGTTTTATATTTATAGCAATATTTAAAAACAAATTTTTTACCATCATATTTGTTTTACTTTTTTTTCCTTTTTTTTACCATCATATTTGTTTTACTTTTTTTTTCCTTAGCCGTTTTATATTTATAGCAATATTTAAAAACAAATTTTTTACCATCATATTTGTTTTACTTTTTTTTTCCTTGGCCGTTTTATATTTATAGCAATATTTAAAAACAAATTTTTTACCATCATATTTGTTTTACTTTTTTTTTCCTTAACCGTTTTATATTTATAGCAATATTTAAAAACAAATTTTTTACCATCATATTTGTTTTACTTTTTTTTCCTTAGCCGTTTTATATTTATAGCAATATTTAAAAACAAATTTTTTACTATTATATTTGTTTTACTTTTTTTTTTCTTTAGCCGTTTTATATTTATAGCAATATTTAAAAACAAATTTTTTACCGTCATATTTGTTTTACTTTTTTTTTCCTTGGCCGTTTTATATTTATAGCAATATTTAAAAACACATTTTTTACCATCATAATTGTTTTACTTTTTTTTTCCTTAGCCGTTTTATATTTATAGCAATATTTAAAAACAATTTTTTTACCATCATATTTGTTTTACTTTTTTTTCCTTAGCCGTTTTATATTTATAGCAATATTTAAAAACAAATTTTTTACCATCATATTTGTTTTACTTTTTTTTCCTTTTTTTTACCATCATATTTGTTTTACTTTTTTTTTCCTTAGCCGTTTTATATTTATAGCAATATTTAAAAACAAATTTTTTACCATCATATTTGTTTTACTTTTTTTTTCCTTGGCCGTTTTATATTTATAGCAATATTTAAAAACAAATTTTTTACCATCATATTTGTTTTACTTTTTTTTTCCTTGGCCGTTTTATATTTATAGCAATATTTAAAAACAAATTTTTTACCATCATATTTGTTTTACTTTTTTTTTCCTTAGCCGTTTTATATTCATAGCAATATTTAAAAACAAATTTTTTACCATCCTATTTGTTTTACTTTTTTTTCCCTTAGCCGTTTTATATTTATAGCAATATTTAAAAACAAATTTTTTACCATCATATTTGTTTTACTTTTTTTTTTCCTTGGCCGTTTTATATTTATAGCAATATTTAAAAACAAATTTTTTACCATCATATTTGTTTTACTTTTTTTTCCTTAGCCGTTTTATATTTATAGCAATATTTAAAAACAAATTTTTTTACCATCATATTTGTTTTACTTTTTTTTCCTTAGCCGTTTTATATTTATAGCAATATTTAAAAACAAATTTTTTACCATCATATTTGTTTTACTTTTTTTTTCCTTAGCCGTTTTATATTTATAGCAATATTTAAAAACACATTTTTTACCATCATATTTGTTTTACTTTTTTTTTCCTTAGCCGTTTTATATTTATAGCAATATTTAAAAACAAATTTTTTACCATCATATTTGTTTTACTTTTTTTTTTCCTTAGCCGTTTTATATTTATAGCAATATTTAAAAACAATTTTTTTACCATCATATTTGTTTTACTTTTTTTTCCTTAGCCGTTTTATATTTATAGCAATATTTAAAAACAAATTTTTTACTATTATATTTGTTTTACTTTTTTTTTTCTTTAGCCGTTTTATATTTATAGCAATATTTAAAAACAAATTTTTTACCATCATATTTGTTTTACTTTTTTTCCTTAGCCGTTTATATTTATAGCAATATTTAAAAACAAATTTTTTACCATCATATTTGTTTTACTTTTTTTTTTTCCTTGGCCGTTTTATGTTTATAGCAATATTTAAAAACAAATTTTTTACCATCATATTTGTTTTACTTTTTTTCCTTAGCCGTTTATACTTATAGCAATATTTAAAAACAAATTTTTTTACCATCATATTTGTTTTAATTTTTTTTCCTTAGCCGTTTTATATTTATAGCAATATTTAAAAACAAATTTTTTACCATCATATTTGTTTTACTTTTTTTTTCCTTAGCCGTTTATATTTATAGCAATATTTAAAAACAAATTTTTTACCATCATATTTGTTATACTTTTTTTTTCCTTAGCCGTTTTATATTTATAGCAATATTTAAAAACAAATTTTGAAATTTAAATTTAGTTATTCCGGTCATTCAAGTTAAGATTGTGTTGTTTTAATTTCTATTCTAATTCTTGCCTGTAAATTATTTAAAATTTTTTTAAAAGATTTTCATAGATGAGGATTTACTAAAAGTTATTGAAATTAATTTTACTACGAGAAAAAAGTTCAAATCTCACACATGAAAATGCAGCAATAAGTCGAGAATGAGTTCTGAAACAGAATATGGCAAGAGTTTGTGAGAAGGAACACGACAAATGTGTCCAATATTTAACGTAAAGACGTAAAGACACGTGTTAAATTTGCAAATATTTTCTCAAACGCAAAAACACACCTGTGGGGGATTCTCTATAGATTTGAGTTTTTATAGTAGCTGAAAATCAGTAAATACTTACTATTTTATTATTACTACAAATAGCTGACGGGTTTTTCTTTTTTTAAATAAATTAAATAAAAAAGCTAATTAAATTGATCGGCTTTTGCATCGGAAAATATGCACAACTTTTTCCGATTCTGATATCCCCAAAAGTTTCGTTTTTTCCGATTCCCATTAATCATCCTAACACACACACACACACACACACACACACACACACACACACACACACACACACACACACACACACACACACACACACACACACACACACACACACACACACACACATGATCACATTTCAAGACTGCTCTTAATCGCATTTCGAGACTACTCAAGATGTATCAGTTATTAATCTATAGACATAAAAACTGAGTGACTATGGTGTCCACCATCTGGAATGAACATAACTTTTGTAAAATCTCAAGTGGCTCACTATTATAGCACGGAAACATTGCATCGAAGAAGGCATTTTTACTTTGTTTTGAATCTCAACTGATTTCTTGGGTAGTTCCTTCCCTCGGCTAAACATTTCTCCAACTGCAAGCCTGTCGCCTGTCGCATGTATCTATGCATCTCACTTAACATGCAGCATGACACACGTTTGCAAGTCTTTGTTTTGTGAATGTTAGAGTGTCTACTTGAACTTTGGTGTACTAGCGTTGGGTAAGCTATTCGTAAAGTAATTCACGAATATCTTTCGACTTACTCTCGGCCTAGTAGTCGCCCCACGTACGTCAGATCTGAAAGAAAAAAAAAAAAACGGAACACAAAAAAATAAATCTGAGTTTTATATTAGATGTGAAATGAACAAGTGAATATTCATCTGCCTCTGATTGGTAAAAAAAAACAAACCCAGAGCGTTTGTTCAATCGAAATTCAATACTTCAAAACAACAGTCATGAATGCTGCTTCCATAACACAATGGGTTAATAAACGTGTTAAATTGGATACTACCTCTCTTGATCTTTCCATTCTGTTCTTACTCTCCTCCCATTCTCTTCCTTCTTTCTTGACAGAAAGCAGCATTCAATAAAAAAAAAGTTAGGGTAGTTTCATTAGAATCAAAATACGAATATGATTCCGATTTAAATAGAAAGTGGCTGATTCCTAAAAATGAAAATGTAATTAAGAAATCATTCGTATGATGAACAATCCGTGTAAAGGAATACATAAATGAACGACTTTTGTTCAGTTAAAAACTAGATATAGAGATAGATGGCATGTGTGTTAGAAAGCTGTTTTTTTTTAAATAAATGTTTATTTACGTATTTTTTAAATATATTTTTAATGTGTTACATTTGATATTTATTATTTATGTTAAAATATGTCTGTAAAATATATAAATAAACATATTTATTTTAAAAAATCAGTTTACGAATATACTTATTCATTATATTTAAAGACAATATTGAAATTAGACCAACAAGAAATAGCGAAACGTAATTGGGCGGGGTTGTCAAATTGACTAACACCGTCTATTTCCTATGACGTGTCATGACGTAGACGGTGACAATAAGCAATAACAAGTAAATTAATATACGTGATTGCAAATAAGACATACCGTAAATTTAATTACATAAAAGAAATATATATTTCTTTAATTTCAAGAAAAGTATATTAAAGTTTTTTTTTCAACAAATGTTTCAAAGAAAATAATATTTTTAAAACGAAAACATGGAAACAACTATGAACGAAAATAAAATATTTTTTTTCTTTTCCAGGAAATTAACAAGAAGTTTTTTCAAAGGAAAGTTTCAATAAAATAAGTTTTTTGTAACAACGAATGCATTTTGTTTTCATGAAAACAACTATGATCGAAAACATTTTTTTATTTTCAAGAAAATATCAGAAAAGTACTGTTTTCCTATTAATGAAAACATCCTCTGCTGAGAGCTGATTGCTGATTGGCTAATCGCGTCAGCTTTTTTCCGACTACTTTTCCGGTAACTTACCGTAAGCTGCCGGAAGATACCGACGTGAATTTGGATCAAGTTCTGGATTTGTACCAATATTTTTGTACACAAAAGTTAATTAATAGAAAAGGCAAAATTGAAAGGAAAAAAATCGACGGTTAACGCCGGGTAGAGATTGTTTCTAATAGCGTAGAAAGGAATTATGTGAGAGAAAGAGAGAGGGAGGGAGGGAGAAAAAGAGAGAGTGTGTGTGCGTGTGTGTATGCGCGCGCACGCGCGTGTGTGTGTGTGTGTGAAAGAAAGAGAGAGAGAGGGAGAGAGAGAGAGAGAGGGAGAGAGAGAGAGAGAGAGAGAGAGAGAGAGAGAGAGAGAGAGAGAGAGAAGGAGGCAATTTCTTTTGTATGACATGTTTATTTACATGAAGCAAGCATTACAATGGTCAACCTGTGAAATCGCGTTATTACGCGAGAATGGATATTTCATTCTTCTTAAGAACAGGAATAATTGCAGAATGAAGCGCTCAATCAAATACGTTGTGTTGTCGTTGTTAGCGTTGTTTTTATTGCTCTGTTCGTGTTAGTGATGTTGATGTGTGTATGTTATTTATACTGTCGTTGGTGTCGATGATGGTGGTATTATTGTTGTTGTTGTTGGTGGTGGTGTTGATGATGTTGTTGTTGGTGGTGTTAGTGGTAGTATTGCTGTTTTTGCTGCGTTGGTATTGCTATTATTGTTGCTGTTGGTGATGGTAGTGCTTTTGTTTGTAGTGTTGTTTTGTTGTAAAGCGAGTACAAGTACATCAGAGAGCTCACGAAGATGGTGCCTCAGGATTGTGTGGTCCGCATAAAGTCTTCCTCTTTGACTGCCTTCGTTTACCTGTAAGTTTGTATCCGACACCGAAAGCAATAAGTTCATCTATTATTTTTGCCAATGCGAGAAAGATTTATTGTCGAACACACAAAAAATAGCGCAGAAGCAACGTTGGCACTTTAACTCCATTGATTTGGAATTCCAAATCTGACAAATCTTTGCTTGCCACACGCAGAGGTAGTGATGACCAGAATGCAATGGATCATGGTACAGATTACTCCTGGATTTTCACCAGATAACTATTAACCGGGTAGATTTGACAGTACCACGTTACTACACACCTAAAAAAAAAGCGCCTCGTCTGTCGGAACGACATTGACCATCTAATTATCGTATGGACGATGGATTACTTGCGCTGGGAGTTTGTTTAAAGTGTAGCTTCTTTGTGCAGAACCAGCCTCATTCTATCGTCCGAACCAGTCTGAATCAGCGGCAGGATAGGGCCGAGATAGCTGAATGTAAAGTGGGATGCAATAGTTGCTGGAAGTGTCATCATCTTACATACAGCGCTTGGTGTTCCCAAATGGTCACCCATTTGATATTAGCCAGAATTAATGTTGCCTAACTTCAGTGATCTAACAAGAGTCAGTGTTTCAACGTGATTATGCCGTGCATACTCACATTATTACGGCGAGGAAAGGCTAGATTTAAATTAATTTTGTTGTTGTTGATGGTGTTGTTGTTTCTGATAGTGGTAGTGGTGGTTGTGTTATTAGTGTTGATGTGTTGATGGCGGTAGTGTTGTTGCTTCTGATGGTGTTAATGGTCGTGGTATTATTCTTGTTTTTGATGGTGGTAGCGTTGTTGCTGTTTGTTGTGGTGATCAAAAAACAGTCATGATTAACAAGGGTAAAGTCCGACTTTGACTCTGATAGAAAACTTGTCGCTTGCAATAACAATCATTTTATCCATGTCTCTTTCAAAATATTCAAGTCGCACCTGCACTCCCCAAAAAGTCGAAGAAAAGTACTATTCAAATTCAACGATATACACGAACTTTTAATTTATTTTTATTTTTAAATGTTTTCTTCAAATGAGTCATTTTTCATATTTTTCATATATTGTCTTTTTATAATTTCTTTCTTTCACGGTGACAAATGTCTTTCAAAAAAAAAAAAAAAAAAAAAAAAAAAAAAAGAAAAAAAGAAAGGAAGGAAGAAAGAAATAGTATTGAAAACTAAAGAAAAAGCAAAGAGTTTGGAACAATTTGATAATTGAAAAAAAAAATGATAAAAAATATAGTTTATCTCAAAGTCTTTTTTTTAGTTTCAAATAATTAAAATAAATACATGAAAATCTTTCTTTTTTATAACAAAATTTTCGCTTTTGTTTGGTTGTATAATAGTTATAAATAAAAAAAGAATGAGGGAGAGATTGTCAACTATCCTTCATTCGTGATCACGTGACACAGTGCACGTGCCATGTCGGTCTCTCATCGGCGGTGGAGATCTTCTTCGACCCGTGGTCAACAAAGGGATCGGACTATTGTTATCATTGTCATCGAGGTCCTCCACGGAACAACTGCTGCTAACCGGCATAACAGTAGTGTCCGGCATCTGAGAACAGCTGCGAGAATCGCACTCAATCGGGAAGTCCTCGGTCGTGCCGACGGTCACATGAGTACTGCTATCACTGCTGCTACTGCGGCAACTGAGATTCCGTGGCAAAAGAGACGTGGCTGACGATTCGTGAATTTTCAACCGTTCGTGGATTCTCTTGTGTCGTTCCAGGTTGCTTTTGTGGCTGGTCGCGTAGTCGCAGTGCGGGCAATTGTAATCTTTCTGTCCGTTATGCACGGACAGATGACGACGGAGCAACGCTTTGCGACAGAAGCGCCGTCCGCAGAATGGACACGAGTAGCCGTTGTGGTGGAAGATCATGATGTGTTCCCGCAAGGACGCCTTCGTCGAGAAGGTAACCCCACAACATTCGAGCACTTTGTCGCACGCCTGGTGCATGGTGGAAATATGTCGCTTTAGATTGTTACGTCGGTCGGTTACGTAGCGACAGTGTGGGCAGGGGAATAACTTACCCCGGAACGTGTTGCATACTAGCATGGCCAACTCAAGATAGTTTCTGTTCATCAATGGTGCTTTGTATTTGAGATAGGAGAGGTCGGTTGGTAAACCGTTTTGTTTCAGTTGGTGGTGGTACTCAGCCAAAGCGAGTGCGGCCCTCGGGTCGGCACCACTAGCCGATGGTGGAGGATACAAAGAGTACTGCAACCAAGCAGCTGGAATGCCTAGGGCTCCGGGCATCGACATTGCCGGCGTCATCAATGGTATAGCACCGTGGGTCAAGTGGCGAGCGTTAGCATAAGAGCAAAATGAAACGGATGGTGTTTTGGCGTTCATCACGTCCGGAGAAGAACTAGATGAAGACATAGTCGGATGGGTGTCGGGTATGAGGAAAGCTCCGGGTGGGGACGAACTGCTTCTTCTGTCACGATTGCCTTTTGCTGTTAATCGAGACAGGCCGCTTTCACATAACGACGGAGAACCACTGCTGTAGGGAAGAGATAGAAAAAAAAACGGTTAATAGGTCATATTTAAAACAGTTGCATGAAAATATGTTTTGGTAAGCTACACACTGATAGCATGCAAGCGATGATGATGATGATGATGATGATGATGATGATGATGATAAACAACTTATAGATATAAAATCTATATAAATAAAACAGTAGATGTATGTATGCGTGTGTGTGTGTCTGCGTAAATATTTAACCGATAAACTCTTAAACTACTGAAATTAACAGGAAATAGCAACCATACACCAATGATCCTTGTTTGGATAGATAAATAACGCGTACAGAAATACGTCGGCAAGTTGAAACGCAAACTGTTCATTTAAACTTACCGACATATTTCTATTACTTTTGGGCATGCGCAAATTCATCCATAGCTTGAAGTGATTTAATTTTAAATCTTTAACTATCTATCGATAGCTCAAACGGTAGGGAACGCAACTGCAGCACTAAATGTTTTGGTTTTGATTCTAGCTAATGGCACATGTCATTTTTTAAAAATCTTTGGAAATTAGTACTATATACGCATATATATATATATAACTATTTAATAGAGAATGAGCTCTGTAATGATAAATTCGAAATCTGCATAAATTAAAATATATTTAAGCGTATTTTACGACCAAAGAAGATCAGCACCCCGTTAATAAAATGGATAACACAAAATAAATGACCACCACAATACCAATAACCCTGAAAATAGAACTTAAAAAAAAAAAAAAAAAAAACGCAGAAAAAGGAACAACGATACAAAATGTAAAGAAAAGTCTAATAATAGGCAATCTAGCATACAAAATGTTAAGCGTAACAGCACCAACAGTGAAGGTGGCTTATCACCATGGGTTCGAATCCAGTTCGTTCCAAATAATCACTTTCACTTAGGGATGTTAGTAACCTTCCCTTGGTCCCAATGTTTTTCTAGAAAAAATTCTAACAGGCAAATTATTAGGGACACGATTGCCAACAACAATCGAATTGAATGAATGATGTTCAACTAGAACAATAGTATCAGCAACGAAGTAAAGGTATATATAGGAGCTACAAGTTGCACATTTAAAGAGAGACACGCTTACCACATGATGGCCGTACGAAAGCAAACATTAACACATGACAGATGACAGAATCTAAGTTACGTTGAGATTAATCAGAACATGAACGGTACTTGCTGACACAGTATATACTAATCGAACATCCATCTCCGTCACTCGGTCCGACATAGATTGGACCATGTCGTACTGTGGTATTAGTTCAGGATAGTCCTAGGAAGTCTATACTCCCAGGCCTTCCACTGGTAAGGATGTGAGCCTGGTCAGTACTTAGATTTGGGTACATCAGGTGTTGGAAACAAAAACTCCATCCAGGTGTACAACTAATTGACGTTTCTGAATTTTTGAGATGAGGATTGGTTATTCGTATTATTTGGATTCATCGAACTACTAATCTCATCTTGAGTGTGATTTTCAAAACGTTTTGGTCGATGTAACCTCCTACCTTCTTCAGGTGTATCGAACGGAACCCTTTATTTACTTCACGGCAGTAGCATTATCTTGTTCCGTCAGCCATGACTGGATAGAGGTTTTAAGTAATTCGCAATTGTATTTTTCAATCGCCCACACTAAGGATTGAATCTTCAACCTTCAAGAAAATATCACTTTTTAGAGTTGATTTTTCCAAGTACTCTAACCACTGCGCCACGGGTCTTTGTCGATAAGATACACCTGAAGAAGGTCGGAGATTACATCGAACGAAACGTTGTGGAAATCACACTGAGATGAGAACAGTAGTACGATGAATCCAAATAATACGAACTAAGTTACAGACTAACGTTCTGTCACAGAATAGTTTTGTATGTTATTCTGACCGACTATATAAATAGCAGACTATTAATTCCAAAATATTTTAATCAGCAAAAGTCGTTTAATGATTATTCCACGTAAATACCAGTTGGGAATACGTTCTCAGCAATTAACTTGATAGAGACTGAATTCGGTGTATTTATCTGCTTAACTTTGGTAGTTCTCGGGGTAGCAACTCATCAGATGTTAACTTCTCTCTTTGGGAAAGCGATAGTTAATCGCGAACTACCTTAGACGCCCTTATTACGGAATGTCATCGGGAATATCCAAACTATTTTTAGAGGCCAACTTGGCCCTTCTTCTAGGGGAACTGACTTTTTCTTCCATACTGTGTCACATTACAGTTAACGATAAGTTATTGTTATCTTTTGTTATTATAGTGTTTTGTCCATTGGGTTTTATTAGACAAAATATCAGCGTTATTAGTCAACATTTCTCATTTCGACACTCCCTTCCACAGCTACACAATGTGTAGGAATATCTTTGGTTTCGATGAAAACAAATAAATAAAATATAGACGTTCATTTCTTCTTTTGTTGTTGCTATTTGTTTGTTGGGTATCATTGATGATGAATTGATAAATTTTGATATTGGCAGACCGGAAGTTTGATGTTTTATTTCGTGAAAATAGCTTCCCAGGTAAATTTGTCGATTATCAACCTCTGTAACTCTAAAAACAACAAGATTCTACTTTTTAGGTAATTACCTGCGAACACCCCGAAAGACTTGTCAATCATTTTGGAATTTCGAAAAAGGGAGGATCAGTTACATATATAAATTTAACAAATAATTCCTCCCTTTATTTCTAGCTTTTCGGAACGGTTAACCAAATTCTGTCACCACTAAGTAATTGCCTAAAAATTAATCTCCCCTTCAACGGGATAAGATTTATATCCAATCCGATAGAATTAATTGGTTAACTGCCCCAAAAATTTGGTTTGAAAATTAGGGATCATTTTATATGTAATTTATATGCGAAACTGATCCCATTCTTGATTTTAAAATATTTTTTTTCGCCACGTTTTCATGATACTCGTGTGTAATCGCCTAAACAAGTAGAATCTTCTTTTTTAGAGGAGGGTATTAATCAACAAAAATACTACTTTTCATTCATTCTCATACCGTTTGCAGTTTTTATTAATTTTCGATTGACTTGATTCGATTATTTTTCGTTTTTTATTTATTAAATCG
This sequence comes from Euprymna scolopes, assembly GCF_053919585.1. NCBI lineage: Eukaryota > Metazoa > Mollusca > Cephalopoda > Sepiida > Sepiolidae > Euprymna > Euprymna scolopes. Next base: position 144,212,998 of record NC_136492.1, read on the forward strand.
TCAGCATCTTCGTTTAACAACAAACAGATGAAAGAGTCTGCAATTTGGTTCCGAAAAACAAGCAAAAAACAAAACAAAACAAACAAACAAGCAACCCCCCCCCAAAACAAAGCGATTTCATAAAAAGTATGGAATTATGAGGAATAGATTTGCCAATAAATCTTGATTTTATTCATCAATTTACTATAAAAAAATAATAGTTCAATCCTGACCATTTTTTTACGAAGTCAGTCTCATCTTGTATGCTTAATTATTGTCGACGCCGCGAAACAATGGATCGGCCATTTTTGATTCTTCTATTTAAACTGGCTTGGCACTTGAAAGCATTTCTTCAACCGGAGATTCGGATCTGTAAATGGTCGGTAGGCAATTGATGATATCAGGAAACGCACGACGGGTCGATCGCAGCCATGGACACCCACTCCGGTGCCTGCGTCATGTCAGCAGGAATCGGAATAATCAAGAGTGAAGCCGTCCGACTAAAAGCAGCACTAATTAAGTTAGCGGCGAATTAACGGTTAATTGCTTCATCATTAAACTGCACGATTTCCCTTTCCCACCGGTGTTTAACTAGGGTAGGGGCTGAGAGGGAAAGAGAGAGGAAAGAAAGAGAGAGGAGGTGTAGGAGGTGGAGAAACAAAGAGAGAGACTGAGAGAGAGAGAGGGTGAGAGAGAGTGAGAGAAATAAAGAGAGAAAGAGAGATGGGAGAAAGAGAGTGAGGGTGAGAGAGAGAAATAGAATCTGAGAGAGAGAGAGAGAGAGAGAGAGAGAGGGGGGGGGAAAGAGAGAGATGAGAGAAAGAGAAAGAGAAAATGAGAGAGATAAGAGAAATAAAAAAGAAACCGAAAGAGAGAAAGAGAGAGAGAAGAAAGTTGAATGGTTGGAGAGAAACAAAGAGAGATAGAGAGAGAGAGAGAGAGAGAGAGAGAGAGAGAGAGAGGTAGAAGAGTGGGGAGAGGGAGAGAGAGGGGAGAAAGAGGAAGTGTGTGTATTTGTGCATGAGAGAGAGAGAGAGAGAGAGAGAGAGAGAGAGAGAGAGAGAGAGAGAGAGAAAGGAGGGATAAAGATTTACAAGCGAAATAAAAAGAGAAAATGCTCCATGTTGTTCCGATATTTCGTCTGTGGTATTATTTTTCCATGTCGATCGAACTCGTATTTGGCAGAGTAGTATTCTATTTTATACCAATCGAAGATACGCCCTCGACAATCAGTTCAACAGTGGCCTTGTTTTTGTTGGGCTGAAGAATAGTTCTGTTCAGTTATAAGAGATCCACCCTCTCAGGCTTTACCTTCTTTCTAAGAAGGGGTTAGTTTATTGTAACGAGGCGCCTATATCGAAGAACACCGACGGGACTGCTCAGGCATTTTTGTAGGCCAGAGTGCACTTCAACTAGTGCGCTGACTCTTCCAAACCTCATCTGATCTTGTGTCCAAACTCCTGAAAGGCAGTTAAATAACCCAACTTGCAATAAAATTAAATTGATATCACTTTTAATGAAACAAAATGACGTTCACAGTTAATAAAAGAAATAATTTTTCTAAAAAGAAATTCTGTCGTTTCTTTCCCGCCAAACGAACACAAAGAAATGATTGTTTCACCAATAAACATGGATGTAGCACGCGAAAACCGTTTGAAAATACAAAGAGGCTTTTTTGGCAAAAGTACAAAAGCACAGCAAAACTGAAATACAAAATTGCCAAAAGTACAAAAACACAACAAAACTGAAATACAATATCATCCAGAAACACAGTCGGCAAGTCATCCTAGGTTAAGATTGCTGAGCATCACGGTATGAAGCAATGGATGTTCGATTCACAGACGCCTCATTTCATAACTCCGGTATATAATATAGAATCCAATGCAAGGGAGATTTTAGGTCTGATAAACGCCAACACACATGACCATAATTCCGTTCCATAATGTTACCTGATTAAGTTAGGGAGCGCCGGATGAAGCAAACGATGTAAGGACGATTAAATTCTCTAATATTGAAATGACCTCCTTGTCGTTTGTATGGATACTATCATGGTATCTGATATGAGCGTCAGTGCTTAGCAAAGATTCATTGATGAAGACTGTTAATCTCTGGAATAAATCTTCTGGGCATTCGTCCGGTTTGAATCTTGTGGAGTCAAAGTCCAGGAAGTGAAAGTCACTAGTCTGGAAGCCATAATGCTGTGTCATGATCGACCAAACATTTGCTAAGAACATTGATGCTTTCACAACTGCACTCTTCGATATGTGAGTTCAGTAATTTGCCATCTGTCTCAAATGAAGAGATAGTCTCATTCTTTTCCATGGATCATTGCTTTATGGCGCGTGAAGGCATATTGAAAGATACTAGAGCAACTGATATGTTGAATAGGGAGTTCGTTTATGGACTTTTTGACGACTTGAACGATGTTATTCTCCCACTCACTAGTTTGGTTGGGATAAAGTCAAAAGATGCGTCGGTAGTCTATCCTAAGGTTGTACTTTCTTACGGTCTTAATTGATAGGTTATATCCTCCTTCCTTTAAAAGAGCCCAAAGTAAAATGGTGCCACTACATCAATAAATAGAGATGTGATAAACTTTCGTGTATTTTATCCAAGATTTTGATAAACTAATTTTGAGATTTTCGTCTGCGTGTGAGCAATCGAAAATTAAGTTTGAAATAAAATCAAGAATAAATAAATACGTAATAGAATCGTTTCTGGAATAGGAAAATATTTCTTAATTCTGAAAATGATTCCGATACCCACCCCCTCCCAAATTCCGATACCAGAAAAAATTCCGATATTTTCAATTCTCAATGCAGTTACTGAGTAAACATTTTAACACACACACACACACACACACACACACACACACACACACACACACACACACACACACACACACACACACACACACACACACACGAATGAATAATTACCTACTAGATACACTCCTCGAGTGTCTTCGGACTCTGTACGCGGATTTATCAGGACAACCTAACACGAGAATACATCGTGCTACAAGTAAATCTGAACCAATTATTCAAGATAACGTAGTATTTTGAGGCCAAATAACATCCCTCGGATACACACTTGATCTTACGAAGAATAGTACATTTGCTCAAATGATGTCACCTCTAATAATAGTACTTACCTAGATACTCCACAAGATCGTATCAATTCTTAACCTAGAATCTGGTAATTCTAAGAGATCACTTCAAAAGATATACCATAACATAGTTAACTGAACAATTAGGATGAGGATAATAAATGCCCTCAAATTTTTTAGCAACTGAACAGTTTAGGAATAGATAAATTTAATAGAATATTCGAATATCTATTTTATATAAAAATCAAGTGTTAACACCAGAAATGCCCCCCCCCCCCGGATTTCTGAGAAATAAAAATGAAATCACACACACACACACACACACACACACACACACACACACACACACACACACACACACACACAGAGGGTGGAACGATAAAATTATCTCTCTGGAAAAGAACGGCATGATTCCATTCTCGTTTGATGAAAAACGGTTTTCTTTCTTTTTGTATTGTTGTTGTTGTTGTTGATGCAGATCATCAACTAGTTTGTCAGTTGTGTACAAATCCCAAATAGCAATAGGAGCCTTCTATCATGTCTGAAAGTGACACAATGTTCGGTGAGCAAGATCGGAGATGCGCCACTGTACAACTCATGCTCTCCACCGATCCAATTTATGACAACAGGAACATTACCAACACCCTCAAAATGTAACGTTGGATTACCACGAATAACAGGGAAGTGCCCAGGGTGATGAAAACAGTTTCCGGCCACGGTTATGGTCTTTGGTGTGGTTTACAGAGAGGGCCACATCATGCCACCTCACATCTTCAAAATCGGCTTGCAAGTCAACCGCAAAGTGTACTTGGATGTACTGAGTGTTGTGATCCCCTGGTGTAATCAAGTGACCGCTAGCAGATCCTGGGTGTGGCAGCAGGACTCGGCACCGGCCCACGTCCAAAGGCTTGGCTTCAGAAGGAGTGCTACGAGTTTGTAGCCTTTTCTCACTACCCTCTTCCCCCCCCCTGAACCGCTGGCTGGACTACTTTGTTTAATCATACGCCGAGAACATCACCACATTATCTCCCACAACACCAAAGCCAGTCTGATAGCCGCCATCCACCAAGTATTCGTCGAGCTTCCATCGGCGATTGTGAAAAAAAACATGCTCCCAGTTCCACACCCATATCGAGGCGGTGATTGAGGCTGAAGGCGGCTACATAGAATAGATGTCAGCTCTACTACAAAATCAAATTACCTGAATTGATGCTTTCAATAAAAATTTTAAAACAAAGCTGTAGTGTGTTTTTCTTTAGGGCGACAACTTTTGTTTCACCCTGTATTAATAATAAATATAATAGTTTTTTTTTTTCATATATATATATATATATATATATATATATATATATATATATATATATATATATATATATATGTTGTTGTTGTTGTTGTTGTTTTTCAAACGATGAATACGGTTAATATTGGCTTCGCCTCGAAGCTCGTATTTATTTAGAAAGTCGACCATAATTTGTTTGGACGTATGTATAACATTTTTATTTATTTATTACTTTTAAAACATTTTTTTTACTATTTTTTTTTTTTACTGTTTTTTACTTTTTTATTTTTATTGTTTTAAAAATAATAAATTAATAAAAATACACACAGACACACAGACACACAGACACACACACACACAGACACACAGACACACACACACACACACACATATATATATATATATATATATATATATATATATATATATATATGCGCGTGCGTGTATAAAAATCTGGGCGTAAATGTTACGTGTAACGCATTCTATTGGTTGCATTTTGTTTGAAAGAAATAAAATTATAAATGATACTTGATTTATATTTTGTTAAAAGTCTTAATATTATCTGGTCTCTCGATCCGCACTTTTAAAACGACAAGTTTTGAAAGGTTAATGATTAGATTAGAAAAAATACATTTGAAAACCAATGAAATAATGTTATGTTATAAATTAGAAAAAAATAAATAAAAAACATATATAACATATATATAAAAGAGCTCATACGATTCATATATTTACAACTTTACAACTCACCTCACATATCCCAAAATTAATCCAAAGCTTTATAAAACTAAGAAACCATTTGTAAAACATATTTTAATCGGCAGTTTCTTTCTCCAAATGATTACAAAATTTTTACCAATAAAATAATTCGCTTAAAAGAATAATACATAGAAAAATCCTTCGTTATTATGAAACGACAAATGGCGTTGCCGTTGCTCAGGATAAAATGAGGAACGTTATCACTGTTTTCGATTGACCTTATTACATGACCATATTACTCGTTCTCGCCTTTTTTTTTTTTCATTGTTATTTTTTTATTTTTTACATCATATAGTTACCACTCATCAAGGCCCAGAAGCCGCTTGAGGATAAGGGTCAAATGGGTATCGTAATGAAAATTTGATGTTAATTTATATTAGAGAACGGCTCTTCAAGAACCTGTTTACGTTGGACTTGAAAACGAGTATTCATTTATCGGGGAGGGGAGGAGTATAGGCCAAAGGATCAATTGGTTAGGGTTATAAGTAATGTGAAATTTAAATAAAATTCAGTTAATTTTATCTTTTTCTTTTTTTTTTACACGGTGGTCACCACTTATCAAGGCCCGGAAGCCACTCAGGGATAAGGGTTATTGCAAGTACAGCACGTTAGTGTGGAGATTTGAAAGTGCTTACTTACGGGGGCGGTTCATTAGGAATTCGTTAACGTTGGACTTGAACACATCCAAGTTGTAGTCAGGTGTGAAGCAGACAGACGGAACAGAGTTCCACAGGCGTGCAGTTCTAAGAAAGAAGCTTTGTTCATGGAATCCGCGTTTTGATTTAGGCACAGATAAAGAGTGGGGGAAATTTTTCACAGTGGATTCAGCTAGACGGGTGTTTTTCGTGAAAGATTGGCGAGGGGGGGCCAGAGATTGGACTTCAGACGAGCACTTGCCATGGAAATAACGATAAAACAAGGATAGGCTCGCAACGTCTCCTCTGTGGAAGAGAGGTTGCAGGGTAGAGAAAAGGGCCTCTCCCACTAAGCCACGAAGTCGATTTTGTACTCTGTAAAGGCAGGATATGCTGTTTTTAGCAGCTCCTGCCCAGATATGGCAGCAGTATTCCATCCTTGGACGTACTTGGCTTTTATATAGATAGAGAATTGCATCAGTAGTGAGATATATTCTGGAGCGGTAGAAGGATCCCACCATCTTTCCAGCGACCTTGGCAACAGACTTGATGTACGTGTTCCATTTCAGATCAGGAGTAAAGGTCAAGCCCAGAAGCTTGTCAAAACACGAGGCCTCTCCCAGACGAGAGCCATCCATCCCAATTGATGCCAGATGGGGATCAGAGCGTTGATGATGTAAGGATAGGAGTTTTGTTTTAGATGCATTAAAGGTAACCAGCCACGTCTTCCACCACTGAACCACGCGCTCGAGATCAGAGGAGAGAGAATCAGAGAGAGCTTTGTCATTTACAGCCTTTGATGTGTTGCCGTAGATGGTCGTGTTATCAGCATAGATGTCAACGAATGATTTAAGTATGTGTTTAGGGAGGTCGTTGATGTAGATCAGGAAGAGAGTTGGGCCCAGGATTGACCCTTGAGGGACTCCAGCATTAATATTGAAGGCCTCTGATTTTTGTACATCTACTCTTATGAGCCTATCGGAGAGAAATGATTTAATGATTGAGAAAACATTTCCAGTTATACCATAACTGGAAATCTTGAGAAGTAGACCCTTATGCCATACCTTGTCGAAGGCCTTTGATATGTCAAGAGCAATTGCCCTAGAAAGGAAGCCTTTGTCAAGAGATTCACTAATCCTGTGGGATATAACCGTTAGCACATCTGCGGTAGATCTTGCAGAACGGAAACCATATTGTGTGTCACTAAGAAGGTTGTTTCTGCTGAGGTGGTTGACTATTTCTCTATTTAATATGGATTCCAGCAACTTACTCATAACACACAGGAGACTTATTGGTATGTACTGAGAGGGAGATGACTTATCACCTGAATTCTTAAATACAGGGCAAACTGATGAGGTTTTCCAGGGAGTCGGAAAGCACTTCTCCTTAAGGCAGCGCTTAAACAGTTTCGTAAGTATGGGAGCAAGTTCTGGTTGAAGCTTTTTTAACACTATAATTGGGATGCCGTCAGGGCCAGTTGCTTTACTGGAATCAAGGTTGTTGATTAGCTTGGCGACCTCATGCACGGATATTTGTATGTTACCTAGCGTGTTCTGTGTTATAGGAGGAAATATGGGGAGTTGATGGCCTTCGTCACATAGGGTAGAATTAGCTGCAAAGTTCTTTGCAAATAGTTTGGCCTTGTCTGATGCTGACGAGATGACCTCTGGTCCATTGATAATGGTTGGGATAGAACGCACACTTCTGTTCAGGATCCTATTTGTTATTTGCCAAAACTGGTGGGAACCAAGCCACTGATCAGCTACCTTGGATTTAACAGACTGGGCATTTTTTAACTATCAAGCTATGAATAAAGTCACGTAAAACACATTTTCATGCATATCAAGCGCGAATGCAGACCCCGTGAAAATGCTGTACCCCATTTGATTAAAATGAAATATACTTCTCGAAGTACCCCGAGCAATGTAGTTTCATAAGATATATTTTTATGGCGTTCTTTCTCGAAAAGTCTAGCAGGTATTGGTGAACAAACAGACAGACAGGAAGAATACACGTCATAGGTTAAAATTAGTTTCCACGGACAGAAAAGTTTTGTATCATTTTTATGTCGATTTAAAAAAAATTCAAATCAAGAATTCAATGCAAATCTGATTAGTTTTAATTTTCACATAATAGGCTGTGTTCACACCATACATCCGAAAAACGGCGCTGTTTTACAATCGTTCACTGTGTAGAGGGAGACAACTCTCTTTTACTAAAAGATTCGTTCATTTTTCATCTCATAATTTAGGACACTGTTGTCTCCCTCTGCACAGTGAACGATTATAAAATATCGCCCGAAAAACCCTCTACAATATTTAAAAGAAACTGGAATTCGGGAAATATTAATTAATTGATATCTAATATCTATTATTATTACAATTTCACAACAATTGGGGCTATAAGAAATTGCACGTTTCTATCCCCTTTTCGTCCCACTTGCAGTTTAAGGAAACTAAAATATGAAGACGAAAATGGGACATAAGTCGTGTTACACCGGTAACAAGAATGCCACTTAATTGGATAGTGAAATTAGCGTCATTTTATAAATAAAATGAAATACTGAAATTGACAATATTAGAAAATAATTTTTTTTTATGAAATAATTTTTATTAAATACAGAAATTTAAAAAAAAAATGATTTTTAGCAGTTTAGATCTTTTTTGAATCACTCCTGCGTAATTTTATAAATAAAATGACAAATAAATAAATATAATTAGAAATTATAATAATGAAACGATATTGAAATATATATATAAATTATTGTAAAATAATTTAAAAAAGTTAAAGTCATATTAAAGTAACACAATTCGATTGGCTATTAAAAATGCAACATTTTAGTTTATTTTTAAATTAAAAAAAATAATTAGATCTCCAGTTATTACTATAAAATATTGACAGAATAAATTTTTTTAAAATTATTGGAAGAGAATTTAATTACTAAGTATTTAATAATTAAAATATTAGTATAGAAAAAAAATTATTGTAAAAGAATTTTTAAAAAGTTAGTCATTTAAGTAACACAATTCGATTGCCTAAGTAAACCATTTTACTTTATTTAAAAAAAAAATGAATTAGATCTCCAAAAAAATCGAAAATGCAAGGAAGTCGACAATAAATTGCTGATTAGGTATTAATGCCGCAGGCAATGCTTGACGTAAAATGGAATATGTTTGTCAAAAAAAAAAAAAAAAAAAAACAAAACAAAAAAAAAAACAAACAAACAAACAAACAACAACAACAACAACAACAACAAACAAACAAACAAACAACTGTTTACTCAGTTTCAATATCGTTTCATTAATATCTTTTGATATGGATATCTATCTAAAAAATTTTTTCTATTAGTGTAAATTTCAATACCGTTTTATTATTATCATTTCTAATCATCTTTAGTTGTTTGTCATTTTATTTATAAAATTACGCGGAAGTGATTAAAAAAAAATGCTAAAAATATTTTTTTAAAAATCCTTATTATTATTTAATAAAAAAATATTGTTTTCTAATATTGTCAATTTCAAATTTTCATTTTATTTACAAAATGACGCCAATTTAACTATCAAATCAAGTGGCATTCTTCCTACCGGTGTAACACGACTTATGTCCTATTTTCTTCTTCATATTTTAGTTTTTTTAAACTGAAAAAAAAAAAAAAAAAAAAAAAATGGCGATCAATTTTTTGGAGGAGGTAGTAGTGACTAATTTCAAGTTTAAAAGATTAAAAATACAACAAAATTATGGTAATAATAACCCGAAGTCCGGGGGGTAATGACCAGTTGGATTTGGGTGAGCTATTTCTAAAAATTAGCTTTTAAGTCTGAAACACTTTTTAAAAATCCAGAGCCATTTTCTTACTCGTGTTTAGCTAAGGAAGAGTAACGATAATAATTTCCGAAATAATAAATCTTATAAGTTATTACACTTAAAAATTTTACAGGTCAATAATTTTTTTCCAGTCTATATAAAAACGTAAAAGATATTAACGGATATATACTCAAGGGTCAAAACAATGAAAAGAATATTTTGTTATCACAGCCCTAGTTATTAAACATGGTTTCTTGTTATTTTTGTTAAATATCAAAGATGAGGAAGCATTTCCATCTAAAATCTACTTACTATTATGCATGCAAAATTGAGAAAATGACGTTTGAAATATGTCAACATTATGTAAATAAATTAAATCTAAATAAAATGTCCACCTAATTTGAGCTGATTTCGTGGTTATCTAAAACGAAACTCGAATATCTCCTTAAAATTAACTTATTAATGATAAATTAAATTAATAATTAGCAAAAACAAGATAAATCACTATTTTTTTTTACTTGGGAGTTACTAATTATCAAGGCCCGAAGGCCACTCGAGGATAAGTGTTAATGAATGTAAGGTGGTAGTGTAGTAATCGTTAATGATATAAATTGATTAAAATTTGATTTAGGGGACAGCCCAACAAGAATTTGTTTACATTGGATTTGAAGGTTAGTATGTTGTAGTCAGCCGGAAGCAGGCTAGTGGAACAGTGTTCCACAAGCAGACAAGACGTTTTGTTCATAGAATCTGCGTTTAGATTTAGGCACAGATAGAGATTACGAAAAATTGTTGATAGTGATTGTAGCTAGTCGAGTTTTTTATGACAGTTTGGCAAGGAGTTTGCGTTCTTTTCTGACCGCGACCTTTAACGTTTACCGTAACTTATATATATATATATATATATATATATATATATATATATATATATATATATATATATATATATATATATATAAAGAAAAATTCTTTATTGCTGTTCAAACGCAACAAAAGTTAAACTCAATTATTTGTTAATATGAACGGAAATTTGTCGATTTCCGCTTGTCCGCGAGAGGAAATTACCCTAAATTATGCGCTGATTAAAAGGGCGTGTTTTTGTAAATCTTTTCAATTTTCTAGTTCCACCTCTTTTCTAAACTGGTTGTTATCACGCTAACCACCCACTACAACGAGAGAAAGGGGTGGACGTAAAGAAGAAAATAGCGCAGGATGCAGAGGAGGGGAAAACAGTGTAGGAGGAGGAGCTAAACAAAACACACGAGCGAATAAACACGATTCATTGAAAAGCAAACTAGTTTTTTTTTTTTTATTTTGTCTAGAAAATTATATATTTTTCATTTTGACCAAGAAAAAAATGTCCACAAAGAAAATAATTTAAACAGTAAATATAAAAAATAACAAACCAGCAAATTTTCTTTTTATAGCGAAACATTAAACAATAATGATAGAACTCGCGACAATAATTTCTAGAACTGGAAGATACGAGAAAATATCTTGTTTAGTGTTTCGACATGAAAAGTAATTTCATGTTGTTTTTTCGTTAATATTATTAATTTATATAAATATTATTAAACGAGGGATCATTTCCGGTTAAAACTCGAGTTTCATTATTAGATAAACACGACATCAGGTCAAATTTGATGGCTATTTTGTTTTGCATCGGCTGCTAACGTTTTAAGCGTGCTTTTTTTTTTTTTTCAATTTTAGTATTATTACTAACTCGATTTTTAATGGAAATAATTCTCTATTCAGTAATATATGACGACATAAACTCTTTTTTTTTTTCTTGAATTCTTTCATAACCGTGACCTTTATAAATTGCCGGCTAATCGTTGTGGCGTTTATTGTGAAAGATTTGACTGCAAAAATGTTTATTCCAAGAAAGGGCGTCCATATCTTGTTTTTGTGCACTCTTATCTCAATCAAGATAAAAACAGTGACTCCTTCAGTCCTTCACAATAAAAAAAAGAAAAACCTTAGAATCATCCTTTTTTTTCATGAAAATTTTAGAAATTGTTAAATAATTTGAAATTCGTGCAGTTTACAAACCGTGCTGAAATAATAACGTTATTATTTAAAAAGCCATTCTTAACATGGGAGTGGGCTTTGTAAAGTATTCTGCAATTTTAATAAACAATTCAACATATCTTAAAAATTGAAATTAACTTGAAAATCCTATCGTCCGTAAACTATAGGTACAGGCAAAAATGGCCGAATAAAGATAGAGGGACATAGTTTTGAAAGCCGATTTATCATAATTTTTTTGTAGGTTTCCGACTACTTTTTGATTGTATTTGAAAGATTAAGGACTAAACTTAATTTCCGAAAAGAAAAAAATATTTGTACATGTGAAAACAAAAAAAGTTTTGAAAAATATTTTCATGACGAGCTAATCAATTCAGCTAAATTTTGAAAGTTAAATAAATTCATTGTAAAAATCATTTGAAAGATAAATATTAGTTTTCTGGGTCTATTTCAAACATAATTAGTAAAGTCCTAAGATATTGAATTAAATTAAAAAAGAAAACTCCTTGTTTGTACAAAAATACCTTAATTAGACCGCAAAATCGCAGCAAACATAAGTATTGTAAACATCGATTATACGGAAGCCCAAATATGAGACAGTTGAAAGAGTGAAAGACTGTTTGAGAATGACGTCATGTAATTAAAAGGAGGTAGGGGTGCTGGTTTTCTTCATTTTTTTCTCATACGTGCATCCGTACATTCCTACCCTGAACATTTGTATCATTTTTACTATTTTTTAACTTAATCATTTTTCTATGTTCCTTTTTTAAATTATAATTTTTTATTTTTATTTTTCAAGATTATATAGAGATTATGTTCTGCCGAAAGTTTCACAATCATGGAAGCAAGGAAAATATTAGAATCCTACATATAAAAATTATGCGAAAACTATAATAAAAAAAAAGGTAGAAATATTTTTTGCAATTATAAGTTTTTTGTGTGAAAATATTGAATAACAATACTTAATTCAATGATAACATCGCTAGTTCGAGAAATTAATTTTTATTCGAGTTATATCGAATTCATTAATACGGACTTTAGGGGCTTTTCTCGTAATGTTCCTATAAAAATTAAATATTTTTTTTAATTGTTATAGTTTATGATGCTTTATTTTCATAAAAAAGCAAAAAGAAATTTATACATTTTTTTTCACAACTGAAAGTATAACTTTAATAGAGGTATTTTTTGTTTAAACAAAATAATTCATTTCCACTAAGATTTAAATAAAAACTAAGGGTTCATTATATTTTGGGATCATTAGTTGATAAATACTGAAAATTTCATTAAAATTGGTTAATTTCCTGATTTTTGGTGAATTATCAAGCAAAGGAAGGGGTCAAAATGTTTATTCATTTTGAGCATCGGCATTCATTTTGCACGTAACTAGTAAACTATAAAGAGTGGCGTAAGTTATATATATATATATATATATATATATATATATATATATATATATATATATATATATATATATATATAATGGACATCGTTTCAAACAAGGCATGAAGCCGCTTGATGTAAGGAGCTAAAAATCAAGAAAAAAAGAAAAGAAACACTTTAAGGTAAAAAAACAAAAAACAAACAAAACTAGTCAACAATAAGTCTTAGATAGATATTCCAATCAAGAAAACAGCAATTTCTCCCTTTGTCATAAACATCACTCACGGAATATGAGGATTAAAAGCGAGGGTTACAAGGTGGAAGAAAATAAACCCAAGTTTCACTTTCTATTATCCTTGAACAGTGACGCGCAGAAAAATTTTAAGGACAGGTGCTCAAGTGACCCCCCCCCCCAAAAAAAACGGTGTCTCGATGGAGGGAGCACAAGCCTATAATATTTTCCTCTGAAAAGGGCACTTTTAAAACAAGAGTAAAAGAGCACAGCACCCCCTTCTGCATGTTCTTTAATAATAATAATAATAATAATAATAATAATGATAATGATAATAATAATAATAATAATAATAATAATAATAATAATAATAATAATAATAATAATTTAATTAATTAATTAATTAATTAATTTTAAAAACGTATTTTATTTTATTTTTAAAAGTATCGTCTAGCGGGCCTATAGGTCTTTGGGCATTTGTTTCTACTGGTGCTCGGGAAAACTCGTCTCCGGAAAACTCGTCTCGGGAAAACTCGTCCCCTTTCGCTAGGTAGGAAAACTGGTCCCTTATTGAATAAATATCGATTGAAAACACATTTTATGATCGTTCTTGAAGGAGATATTGTTTTTTTTAAATAGACTATAGCCCCCCCCCCCCATAATATTAAAAAAAAAATATTTTTACTTGTTTAATGTTTTTTTTTTTTTTAAATAAAATCGATTTTCTAAGTGTCCGTTTTCTACCTAACTGGCTAAGTTCTTAGTGGTTTCACTTATTTTACAGCGTGGGTTTGTATTACTGTACACATAGATTCGAAAAAGTAGTTAAAAAACAAATATATAACAAAAAAATGTTATCAAAGGCAAGATAAGTTACTTTTCTACCAAACTAGATATAATTATCGTGTTTTTTTTTTTCAATTTAACATGTTTATTCAGCTCGAAAAACATGCAGTGTTTACCGATGTATTGGAAAATTCAAAATGGCGGCCGACTCTTTCTTAAACACCGAATATATGTCAACCTATGTCACGGTAATATATATTGAGCGAATTTCTAACAGTATTTTGTCTAGTTTATTATTTATAACACCTTTTCCCGAACTTACCGTGTTTAAGAGAGAGTCGGCCGCCATTTTGAATTTTCCAATACATCATCGGTAAACACTGCATGTTTTTCGAGCTGAATAAACATGTTAAATTGAAAAAAAAAAACACGATAATTATATCCAGTTTGGTTGAAAAGTAACTTATCTTGCCTTTGATAACATTTATTTGTTATATATTTGTTTTTTAACTACTTTTTCGAATCTATGTGTACAGTAATACAAACCCAAATTTTAATATTTTTTAAAATATAATTGATTTTAGGAAAACTCGTCCCGGGAAAACTCGTCTCGGGAAAACTCGTCTCGGGAAAACTCGTCTCCGGAAAACTCGTCTCCGGAAAACTCGTCCCCTTTCGCTAGGTCGGAAAACTGGTCCCGTATTGAATAAATATCGATTGAAAACACATTTTATGATCGTTCTTGAAGGAGATATTGCTTTTTAAAATAGACTATAGCCCCCCCCATAATATTTTTAAAAAATATTTTTATTTGTTTAATGTTTTTTTTTGTTTTTTTTTTTCTACCTAACTGGCTAAGTTCTTAGTGGTTTCACTTATTTTAAAGCGTTTATTATGTTCATACAAAGTTAATTTAAAAACTTTTTGGTTCTTATTTTAACGATGTTTTTTGGAGTCATAAAAACAATAATAAAAAAAACAAAACAAAAAAATTAAAAACTGGGAGCGTTACTTTTTTGTTTTGGTTTTTTAATTATGATAGTTTTTTGTTTTATGTTTTCGTTTTCTCTCATACCAAATGCAATGCACTCATGCGTTATTTAAAATTATAATTCTATCAATTATCAACATTTATTGTCGTCCTGTCAAATTTTGCAAAAATTAACTAATAAATCAAAAGCGAAATATTTTTTTGGCGCGAGAGATGCCATGTGCTAACAATCTCTCGTTAACTCATTTTTAATTTTTTTAATTTTTACTTAAAAATTCTAAAATCAATCATTCAGAGAAAAAGTAATCACTAAATAAATTTATTAATCAATTTTATTAAAAAATCCGCTATCGTTTATCAAGATTCTTTTTAATTTCATTTTTTGTTGGTTGTTTTTCCGAGGGAGATATACCCCCCTCTCTAAATTATATTAAAAAAAATATTAAAATTTTGGTTTGTATTACTGTACACATAGATTCGAAAAATAATAAACTAGACAAAATACTGTTAGAAATTCGCTCAATATATATTACCGTGACATAGGTTGACATATATTCGGTGTTTTTTTTAATAGTATTTTGTCTAGTTTATTATTTATAACACCTATTCCCGAACTTACTGTGTTTAAGAGAGAGTCGGCCGCTATTTTGAATTGTCCAATACATCGGTAAACACTGTATGTTTTTCGAGCTGAATAAACATATTACATTGAATAAAAACACGAAAAATATATCCAGTTTGATAGGAAAGTAACTTATCTTGCCTTTGATAACATTTATTTGTTATATATTTGTTTTTTGACAATTTTTTCGAATCTATGTGTACAGTAATACAAACCCAAATCGATTTTACCCTTTTATAACAACAGTAAATAAGTAAATTCTTTTTATATTAATATAAAAAAAATATGCGGTCTCGTTTATGAACATAATAAACGCTTTAAAATAAGTGAAACCACTAAGAACTTAGCCAGTTAGGTAGAAAACGGACACTTAGAAAATCGATTTTATTTAAAAAAAAAAAAAAAAAAACATCAAACAAGTAAAAAAAAATTTTTTTAATATTATGGGGGGGGGGATATAGTCTATTTAAAAAAACAATTTCTCCTTCAAGAACGATCATAAAATGTGTTTTCAATCGATATTTATTCAATAAGGGACCAGTTTTCCTACCTAGCGAAAGGGGACGAGTTTTCCCGAGACGAGTTTTCCGGAGACGAGTTTTCCCGAGACGAGTTTTCCCGAGACGAGTTTTCCCGGGACGAGTTTTCCGGGCACCATATAATTTAGAGAGGGGGGAGGTTAAAACTATATCTCTCTCCGAAAAACAACCAACAAAAAATGAAATCAAAAAGATTCTTGATAAACGATAGCGGAGTTTTCAATAAAATTTATTAATAAATTTATGTAGTGATTACTTTTTCTCTGAATGATTGATTTTAGAATTTTGAAGTAAAAATTTAAAAAATTAAAAATGAGTTAACGAGAGATTGTTAGCACATGGCATCTCTCTCGTCAAAAAAATATTTCGCTTTTAATTTATTAGTTAATTTTTGCAAAATTTGACAGGACGACAATAAATGTGGATAATTGATAGAATTATAATTTTAAATAACGCATGAGTGCATTTGGTATGAGAGAAAACGAAAACATAACAACAAAAAACTATCATAATTAAAAAACCAAAACAAAAAAGTAATGCTCCCAGTTTTTAATTTTTTTGTTTTGTTTTTTATTATTGTTTTTATGACTCCAAAAAACATCGTTAAAATAAGAACCAAAAAAATTGTAATTAACTTTGTATGAACATAATAAACGCTTTAAAATAAGTGAAACCACTAAGAACTTAGCCAGTTAGGTAGAAAACGGACAATCGATTTTATTTGAAAAAAAAAAAAAAAAAAAAACGTTAAACAAATAAAAAAATTTTTTTTTAAATATTATGGGGGAGGGGCTATAGTCTATTTTAAAAAGCAATATCTCCTTCAAGAACGATCATAAAATGTGTTTTCAATCGATATTTATTCAATACGGGACCAGTTTTCCTACCTAGCGAAAGGGGACGAGTTTTCCCGAGACGAGTTTTCCGGAGACGAGTTTTCCGGAGACGAGTTTTCCCGAGACGAGTTTTCCCGGGACGAGTTTTCCTAAATTCGTTTCTACTGTGTCGTTCTTGTTGTGAAAAAGATGTCTACTTCCTAAATGCAAGGTTATGACCTTGAAAATAGCGAAAATATTTTTTGTTTATTTTTCAGTATTTTATACATTTTTCTTTAATGCAAAGAAACAAAAAACAACAAACGAAAAAAAAACATCATAGCTCGGATACTATGATAAAGCATTTTTATAATGCATGAGCAAATATTGTTGCTAGCTTGGGAAGATAATATCATGGTGAAAGAACATATACTACACTGACCCCTAAAAAAGTGGGGTAATAACTGAAATGATAGTATCATAACGATCTCAAAAAAGGAGTTAATAAAAACCGCATAATGAGTTTCATGAAAACCTCGGATAAAATACGTAAAGGAAAATCGTTTTAAAACTCACCAATTAAAAAAAAAGAAATTATATATACATTTAACCCTCACCCCCACCAAATGAGATTCTATCTTTTAAGGCAATTATGTGTGAACACCCTGAAAAAGAAAACAATTATTGTGGAATTTAGAGTGGGGTGAGTCGCACATATAAATTTCCGGAACATTCTAACTTTTAGGGCAGTCAACGAAATTTTTACCACTAACTCTTAGTCCGACCGGAAAAAGTCATATAACCATTCATAATCACTTTATTTTCTGTGTTGCCACTCAGACTTAGAGTTAGTACTTGGAAGAAGGCATGTTTTGTACGACTTTTCCCAATGACATATTTTAGACTAAACTTTGATAATTTTTTTTGAAGATTTTAAAACAAACAAAATTAAAACGCTGTCTGATCTGAAATGGTGATCATTTTTACGTTAGCTTTACACGCGAATCTGACTTTTTGTTGTTTTATTTTATTTTTGCCATTAAGTTTTTCAAGCCGTTTAAATGTAATCGCCTGAAAAATGAAGAATGCCGTCCTTATTTTTTGATGGATTAGCATAGGTTGCAGAATTATAATGAGAAATTTATTTGTTTTACAACAAAAAGTGATGATTGCGAATTGACGAAAGAAAAAAAAAATGGAAAAGAAGCCGTTCAAGTTTTTAAACGTAATCACCTAAAAGAAATAAAATCTTTTCTTGGGGGGGGGTATAATGATAGCTAAAAGTCACGATTAACAAATTTGCTCTTATTAGTAAAAGAAGTATTAGTTTGTTTTTCTTTTTACAGTAAAACAAATCAATAAATACGTATTGTTGCTAAGACTACATATCTTTATAATTAGGATAAAATTAGGCACCGCCAAAAATGGCCGCAAAATCAAGTTGTTGTTGTTTTTTAAAACTAAATCACATTTATTAAAATTTTTTCTGAGTAACTTTTTTTTTTCCAGAAAGATAAAACCCTGAATTTTATCATATAGAAAACAGAATAATGTAAAACTTTTTCTACTATTTTTAATTAAATTTTAAATGTTACATTTTCCCAAAAAGTTAACAATTGACATTTTTTGTCTTGCACAAAAAATGTACTTAAATATTAAAAAAAAAAGGTTTTGGAAATAATTAATTTATTAATTTATTGTCTAACTAAGATTTAGGGTGATCTTCTAAGAGAATATGCAAAAATATTATAATATAAGTACCTGAATTTCAAATAATTCCACTTATTCATATAGCTAACCAGATATTTCGCGTCGATGTAGAGTCTACATCGACTCTGTTTACGTTTGCGTTTTATAAGAAGAAAACTATGGAAAACCAAACAGGCCAAACAAACTTATTTTTCAGTGACGAAAATTTCAATGTATTATTAAGCTGAGGCTGGCCAGTACCAGATGGGTGACCATTTGTATGAGTTTGGTTTTTAATGTGTATGTGTGTGGGGGCCAGGCTCCCCAAAATGGGGAGGGGCAATTTAAAGCAGAATAAAAAAAAATATTTCATCGCGTTTGAAAGGCGGCAAACGTTTTCAAACGGGATCGAAAAAAATGATGCTATTTTTAACACAAAGGGCACAATATTTATCGAATTTTTTTTTGTATCGATTATTCAAAGCATGCCCTGTTTAATAATGGTCATGCATTATTCGGCTCGCTAAAAAAAAATTGTTAATTTATTTATCAAAAATTTTAAAATGGCTTTTTTCGTATAAATATTAAAAAATTTTTTTTTTGTTTTGTTTAACTTAAATTAATTATTTTACTTAACATATTCACCGAATTTCACACTTCAAAACTCAAAAGCGGGATAATTAAACACAATCGAAGTTCTGATATTCAGACGTCAAAATAAGGTATGCAAACAATTTTTTTTTTAAATCTATAATTCTGTCCCTTACAACAACACAATATGTTTTGTTCAGTTTCAGATGATTATTTTAAGCATATTTGTTCCCACTTCAAAACAAAGGGGGGTTGTAAGCAAAAATATATATATATATAAATATCGTTTATGAAAAATAAGTACACTGTTATAAAGTTCATTCTTCTCCTAATAATCGCTGAAAATTTCGTATTGATCGGATAATTACCTGATTTTTGGTAGATTTTTAAAAAGACGGTCCGTCAAAAAGTACTGACCTGCCCCCCCCCCCCCCCCAGTTTTGGCGGTGCCTAGATAAAATGTATGAACATCCTTTGACAAAGGAAAGTCACAACAGTCTCCTCCCACAGCGCAATTTCTATGTTAAGAATGGTTTTCTTAATAATAATATTATTATTTAGAAAAGTAGTTTTTAGATAGGGAGGCGGGGTTTCTACATCGTCATATTGTTGTACTATTTATTTAAATAATAGTAACTCGTTTCGATGGTAATATAAAAGAGATAAAACCATCTTTTTGTATTGATTCATTTACATAGACGGCATTCGTCACATCTCCCCTAAACTATTTTTCCTTTTCTAACGCTAGGACGAACCCAACATTTACAAATGGTGCAAACTTCCTCTTTCTTGTTGCTGAAACTTTCATGTTCTGGACAGGCGAATCAACAAGATCTTGTGATTAACTTTTATGACAGGATTTTGTTTTGGTCCACATTTTTGTGTAGTTTTCTCTTTTGGTAATATGTAGCCTTACAACATGCTGGCAACTGTGTAAAAAAAAAACAAAACAAAAACAACAAAAACAAACAAAAACAAACAAACAAACAAACAAAAAAACACTTGAGAAAAAGTCCTAAAATCGTAAACATAAAATCAGTAAGTGTCGGCAAAAGTATTTTTTTGCACTAGCGTTAGCGGTAGCATTATTTAGTTAATATTGAAATTAATATTTAATTTTTATCTCAATTAATATATAAATACTTTGAGCACTTCTGTATGACAACGACATGAGGCGAATGTGTGTATTATTTTAGTTTCAAGAACCGCCGACAGATGTCACTTGTCAGCCAAAGAACAAGGTTCGATAACTCTTCCTTATCTAAAAGTGCGTGCAAACTAAAATTATATTTTGCTACATTTTTATACAATCTTTCTGCACACACACACACACACACACACACACACACACACACACACACACACACACACACACACACACAATAAAAAAATAATTCTTAAACCTCTATTAATGTTTTTAAAATTATATTTTGCTACATTGACAAACAAAAATTCTATTTTGATATATGTTTATTGTTTATACAATCTTACGGTGAAAAAAAACCCCCAAAAAGCAAAACTATCTGTGGGTAAAAAACAAACAAACAAACAAATATTTTAAAACCTCTATAAATGTTTCATGTTTATAAATTTTGACATATGTTTATACAATCTTACTGTGAAAAAACAACAACAACAACAACAACAACAACAACAACAACAACAACAAAAAACAATCGTTTATGTCAAAAAATAATTATTCTTAAACCTCTATAAACGTTCCATGTTTTTAAAATTCTATTTTGCTACATCGACAAACTAAACTTATATTTTGATACATTAAATCACTCATTAAAAATACATTATATTAATACATTAAAATTATATTTTCATACATTTTTTTATTCAATAAATGTTTCGATTTTCATATTTTTTGTGTTATTTATTTCGTTATATATTTTTTGTGTTATTTATTTCGTTATATATTTTTTGCGTTATTTATTTCGTTATATATTTTTTGTGTTATTTATTTCGTTATATATTTTTTGCGTTATTTATTTCGTTATATATTTTTGTGTTATTTATTTCGTTATATATTTTTGTGTTATTTATTTCGTTATATATTTTTTGCGTTATTTATATCGTTATATATTTTTTGTGTTATTTATTTCGTTATATATTTTTTGTGTTATTTATTTCGTTATATATTTTTGTGTTATTTATTTCGTTATATATTTTTGTGTTATTTATTTCATTATATATTTTCGCGTTATCGTAAACACTTGTTTATATTTGAGGTTCACATAATGGCCGCTACATGGAATTTCTCTTTCGAATAACAGGGGTCGATAACTCGTTTTTGCTACTAATATGTCACTGCCATGCAGCAGTGCCATACTTTGTTTAATTCATATTTTGGTAAGAAAAAGTATTCTTTAATGAATATTTTTATTTGAAAGATTTGTTTGTTATTAAAAATAATGCTGTTATAAGATTTTAAAATAGTTTCTATGGGCGAAACACTATAGCATGTGTTCTGACCTAACGAACAGATTAGTTTAAAGTCAAGAATTCACAAAACCTATAAATAAACATAAGAAAAACATCAAATAATTTGTAACAAACCCTATAAATAAACATAAGAAAAACATCAAATAATTTGTAACAAACCCTATAAATAAACATAAGAAAAACATCAAATAATTTGTAACAAAACCTATAAATAAACATGAGAAAAACATCAAATAATTTGTAACAAACCCTATAAATAAACATAAGAAAAACATCAAATAATTTGTAACAAACCCTATAAATAAACATAAGAAAAACATCAAATAATTTGTAACAAACCCTATAAATAAACATAAGAAAAACATCAAATAATTTGTAACAAACCCTATAAATAAACATAAGAAAAACATCAAATAATTTGTAACAAACCCTATAAATAAACATAAGAAAAACATCAAATAATTTGTAACAAACCCTATAAATAAACATAAGAAAAACATCAAATAATTTGTAACAAACCCTATAAATAAACATAAGAAAAACATCAAATAATTTGTAACAAACCCTATAAATAAACATAAGAAAAACATCAAATAATTTGTAACAAACCCTATAAATAAACATAAGAAAAACATCAAATAATTTGTAACAAACCCTATAAATAAACATAAGAAAAACATCAAATAATTTGTAACAAACCCTATAAATAAACATAAGAAAAACATCAAATAATTTGTAACAAACCCTATAAATAAACATAAGAAAAACATCAAATAATTTGTAACAAACCCTATAAATAAACATAAGAAAAACATAAAATAATTTGTAACAAACCCTATAAATAAACATAAGAAAAACATCAAATAATTTGTAACAAACCCTATAAATAAGCATAAGAAAAACATCAAATAATTTGTAACAAACCCTATAAATAAACATAAGAAAAACATAAAATAATTTGTAACAAACCCTATAAATAAACATAAGAAAAACATCAAATAATTTGTAACAAACCCTATAAATAAACATAAGAAAAACATCAAATAATTTGTAACAAACCCTATAAATAAACATAAGAAAAACATCAAATAATTTGTAACAAACCCTATAAATAAACATAAGAAAAACATCAAATAATTTGTAACAAACGTGGTAGAATTAAATTCTCTACCGATTCGTATACTTTTAATGTGAGAACTGTGTTGTTTTTTTTTTTTTCAATTTAGAATTTTATTTCAATGTTCGTGTGTCGATAAAGTTTCGGAAGTTTTTATATCCAACAATTTTTACATCAACATTGAAACAAAAACACCTTAGCAAAATTAGTCGTATTACAAAAAAAAAAACTTCAATTAATAGTTTAAAGGCGATATCGGGCATTCATACAGTGTAGCTAACACACGTAAAAACAAAAGAAAATATTAAATAAATAACTTTGACCAAACTCAGATGCTTTTATTTTTTACCTACCTGTATAGTTTTAAAATATGGAAACTGAAATGTCAATATGTTATCGTTATTTTCACTTAGCCAAACATAAGTAAATAAAAGTGTCGGTTTTGAATGAAGATCAGCACAAACTTCCGACTTAAAATATAGTAAGATAAAGGTTTACCTTTTGTCCTAAGGAATTTTTCAGGTTTAGGCAACGGAACACCACTAACAACACACCAGTCGGTCATATTGTATTTTTACTAGGTACGTGCAAAATGAATGCCGATGCTCAAAATGTATAAATATTTTGACCCCTCCCTTTGCTTAAAAATTCACGAAAAATCAGGAAATCAACTAATTTTAATGAAATTTTCAGTATTTATCAAGTAATGATCACAAAATATAATGAACTATTTATTTCTTTTTAAATTTTAGTGTAAATGTATTATTTTGTTAAAAAAATACCTTTACTAAAATTATGGTTTTCAGTAGTAAATAAAAAAACGCAATGATTTATTTTTGCTTTTTTTATGTAAATAAAGCATCGTACTTAGTAACAATAAAATAAAAATAAAATAATTTTTACAGGAACATTACGAAA
This sequence comes from Euprymna scolopes, assembly GCF_053919585.1. NCBI lineage: Eukaryota > Metazoa > Mollusca > Cephalopoda > Sepiida > Sepiolidae > Euprymna > Euprymna scolopes. The sequence continues at coordinate 144,236,722 of NC_136492.1, forward strand.
AAAAGCCCCTGAAGTCCGTATTAATGAAATCGATATAACTCGAAGAAAAATTAATTTCTCGAACTACAAATATTATCATTGAATTAAGCATTCTTTATCTAATATTTTCACAGAAAAAAATATAATTGCAAGAATTATTTTTCTTTTTTTTACGGCTACATTTTTAACGTGATCTTTACATGTAAGATTCTAATAACTTTGGAAAATAAAGTAAAAAAAATGAAATTGAAAAACTGGAACATAGAACAATAATTTAATTAAAAAATGGTAAAAATTATACGAACATTCCATGTCGATAAGTACGGATGCACAGACCTGAAATGAAAACCTGCCTGTTTTGCCCACCCTCCTCCTCTCTTCAATTACGTGTCTGTCTGTGTTTGTCAACTTTAAATTTCACGTAGACATTCTGATAAATTTAAATGTAAGTTTATATTTTTTTAGTGTGTAATTTTTTCAATAATTATAAATTGTTTTCTTAACCAATTGTAATTCTGTATTAATATTAATGAATAATGGTGCTAACTTTTTTTTCAATGAATAAATTGTCAGTAATTAATGAATTTAATGAACTTTTATGCATTTTTAAATGAAGGGAGAGGGTCTGTGACTAAAATAAAAGTCGCTCAGTATGCCGGAATAATGTTAAATAAAGAAATAAATTATGTCTAATTTGTCCTTCCATACATATTTGAATTTTGCCGCCATAGTTTTTTTGACACGATAACCAAGTCTCGTTTCTACCACTGTCACATTTTTGGATAATTATTACATTTTCTTTAGCAAAATTTAAGTACATTTATTGCATTAATTCATTATCTTAAGACGTTAACTTAAGACTTAAGTTGGAAATAATCCCAGAAAACTTATTTTTTTCTTGCCAGAAAAACGTAAACACGATCTTTGTCATAATGAATTTTTATGTGAAATGCTTACGTTTAATGCTTAAATTTTTATGTGAAATGCTTACGTTTAATGCTTAAATTTTTATGCGAAATGCCTTTCAGATTTGAGATAAAATTATTCTATGCATTTTTATTTATTTCACACGCTTTTGTTTTTCTTGGAGAAATTAACTTTTATGATAAACAATAAAATAAAAAAGTAAGCGAACATGAAAAAAAAAAAAAAATACTACCGAAACAGCCATTAAATTGTCCGTACCTAATTTTTACCGACTTCAAAACGACAGATATCGACAGAATTGTACATTGAAATAAAAAAATATATAAACAGCTTCAGAAATTTACAAAGACGAAAGTCGGTAAAAAGTTAAATTTTCTTGCGTTTGGCAAAAGTTAGTTGTTGTCGATTTCTCGGTTGTTAACCATATTATATGATTGCGTGATATCGTAACATTAATAAAATCCGAAAATTTATGTCAAAATCTTATCTAAAAAATAATAGTTTGATAAAAAAATATTTTAAATTGACATTCATTTGTTTATTTTTAATCAACAATTGTTTTTACGGTAAACAGAAACAGATTATTAAAATAATAAAATATTTAGATTTTTCTAACAAATTAAAACTTTCAAACGTTCGTTTCTTTTATTAACAAGTAATACTTACCGCTTCTGGACAGATTAAACTTCGATGAAAACGCTAAATAAGAATCTAAGTTTTGAAAATAGTCGTTATGGCGAAAAACAAACAAACAAACAAACAAACAAATAACGGTAAGGAATTTTTACAGAAAACAACTCAGTAATTTTTTTATTATTAAAAAAATCAGTTTTTCCCTTCCAACTAGAAAATGCTTTTTTAATATTAGGGAGCGTAATCGCTTTTGGTGCAACTGATGAATTCCTATTTAGTGTAAATTATGGCGACGGAAATTTAAAATAAATGGAATATCTTAAATAAAAAATGTTTTCATAACACTGAAGTTCTTCCGTAAAATTTGGTTATCGATTTTTAATAACCATAGCAATTCCCCAATTTGGAATTTTATTTAGCAGGTTTAGCGATTAGTGCTGCTCTGTCAAGGAGCATGCAATATTTTTAGCTTTCCAAAATCAGAAAAGTCATTTTCATAATAAAAAAAGATATTCTTTTGGATTTGAAATATTATTTAAATTATTATGTAAAAAAATTAAACACATCTACGTATTTAACTCATTAACGATATTTTAATCAAATTTTTATTTTTATTTTTCATTACCTAACCCTACAACTAAATAAATAATAATACTAAAGTTGTTAAAATACTTTTAAAATCTCTTAAAAATGGATATCGATTATTTGAAGTTATCAAACTATGTATTATTAAAAAATGATTCCGTATTTTTTCAAGTCTGTTCATACACATAGAAATATAAGTGCGTGACAAATATATAGGCGACGTCCATATTACGAATGCAGTAGGTTTTGAAATGTTAGAATCTCACGTAAATTTTAAAGAATTATAGCAGGATACATGTTTTATAATCTTACACAAATTAACATAATTACATAAAAACATTTTTTTTATTACATTTTCACCCCAAACAAGGCACATTGCCACTTTGATGTAGGGGGCAACTAGCAGGGACATAAGCTACAGGAGTACTATGTGGGGAGTTGGGCAGCAAGATGTCGGTTCACGTTACACTTGAACTTCTGCATGTTAGTACAGTTGGGGAAGCAGGAACCCGGAAGGGAATTCCAAAGTCTTGCTTTTAATCTAATGACATTTTTAGTCCACAAAATGTAGACAGAGTATTGTTCGACATTCGTTAAACGTTTAAATATTTTCGTTTAAAAACATAATTTCTGGTTATTTTTTGCCAATACAAACAATATTTAAATTCATTCATCCTAGTTACTTACTCTCTCATGCAGATATCAAGTTGCTTACTTTTACAACAAAATTTCACAAATGTTTTCTTCCTACTAGCTACCAAGCTTTAGAAACAAGGCAAAAATGGAAATTAGCGCACATAGGTACTGTACCAACACTCGGTCTAAACTAGTTCTAGATAATAAATTACAAACCAGCGAAATAGGTTTGCTTACTGTTTTTCTTATTTAATTAGCATCGATTGCTATTCGACATTTAACAAACAGTGAAATAAAAAACTTTAGTTTATTTTAAATCCGCTTGAGAAACCAATGAACGAACATACAAGCAATAAACTCACAAATTTTATCTTTTAAATACGTTGTTCTCCACGCAATATAATCAATATTTTGCTAAAAATTGTCTGCAATGTCGAGAAATTTATGAAAATTAGTAGAATTAACATTAAAAATATTTTTAAGTATGTGGGTATTTATGAAGGTTGATAGCAATGCAGAAAAAGTGAATGGTGAAAATATGAACAAAAACAAAGACAATATTTGGGTTACGAATCTTCACAAAACAGATTTTTTTTTCAATAGATATTTCACACATTAAATCAGTAAATAATGAGAGTTATTGATAAATATGAATAAATACATCCGAGATGGTGTAATATATTTAATAATGATCTCGGGAGAAACCCTTCAAATTTTGTTTCATTGAAACTTAACTATTCTTCAAAAAATAATGTTTTCACTGCAAAGTGCTCACAAGTTGAAATACAGGAAGCAAGAAAATTCTATTCCATGGGGGCAAATTAAAATTCATAATTAATTATTCTTTCGCATGTGGTCTTCCGTAGACAGTTACTAGTATTTAATAGTAATGGTCGCTAAAACAAATAAACAAAGCAACAAACAAACAAACAAACAAACAAACAAACAAAAATATATGAAATCATGTAAAACATACAATTTAATATGATTTTAAAATTAGACTTTACGTATTTGCATTTTTCAAATACATAGTCTTTTTAATCGTAGATATTATAGGTAGATATTAAATACACATGTTCATTTCGACTGGCGCCATAAGCGTTTTTCGCGTGTATAAATAGGATAGGGATGTGTATATTTACTTGCCTGTTTTGTTAGTAAGGTAATGTATTTATGAACTGCGCATGTAGCGTCGATGCGCAGAGTGTGTCTGCTTCATTGGACGTACAGAAATTCGCGAGTGTCCTAAATTATACTTAGTTTAACTATAGAGGTTTATGGATACCGAAAGATCTTCCATTCCAATATTTTCTTTCGTTGAACATCTTGCTTTCGAAATTCCCATCCTGCTTCCTATTTTCCAGACACTACCAAACATCCAGAAGTTTAAATGTAATGTTAATAAACATCTTGCCGTAAACATCTTCCAATCCATGTTGCCCCTATACATCTGCCCTATATAACAATAACATCTTATGCTTCAATGATACTATGCATTGTTTGAGGATTGATAAAAGTGAAAACAATAGTTATATAATACTATATCTTTACAATAAATAATTGTTTAAATTGTCATAAATTGTGTTTGCAATATTCGGACCATATCTTTTACATGGTGAATATTTCAATGTAGCCTTATTTTTAATATTTGTATAAACATTTCTCCATAAAACAGAGTGAAAATATCGCCATCACAATTAATATTTTTACGTAGCCTCACGTCATATAAAAGAAAAGGGTTCTGGTGCGAATCACTTCAAATAGATTTTCCATGATAAACTAGAAAAATACTCCCTTTATGACGAGTACCTTGCTGATAAATAATAAATTAATTTATCGATTTTGTATCACTTTTATGTTTTATGTCTTATGAAGATACAAATTTCTCTCTTTCTCTCTCCCTCTCACTCACCCACTCTCTCTCTCTCTTTATATATATATATATATATATATATATATATATATATATATATATATATATATATATATATATATATATATAGCTAGAGTGGCTGGCTTTGCCAGATCGTAAAATACGCTTAAATATATTTTAATTCATGCAGATTTTGTATTTATTACTACAGATCCAATTTTCTATTGAATATTATATTGTACCTAATATATAATACTAATTTCAAAAGATTTTAACAAATGACTTGGGTGCCATCAACTACAATCAAAACCAAAACATTTAGCCCGCCAGCCGCGTTCCTTACCGCCAGACAGATAAGAAAGATATAAAATTAAACCATTCCAAGCTACTTTTGAATTTGCGCATGCGTAAAAGTAATAGAAATATGTCGGCAAGTTGAAATGAACAGTTTGCATATTGCTAACATATTTCTGTATTTATCCATTCAAAGATTTTACTCGTTATGAACCATGCTTGTTATCTGATTATTATTTCCTGTTAATTTCAGTGTCATGTGACCAGTATTTTAAAGGCTTAATCCGTTAACTATTTACGAAGTGACATACACATACTACTGCTTCATATATATAGATATTTTGTTCTTTGATTATTATTTAAATATTTCAACAAAATGAATAAGTTTAGAGAGAAAAAAAGTGTACATATTTATTTAACGCAATTTTAAAAAGTGTATATATAGACATTGAACAACCCAACCTTCCCATACACACATATGTTTTCCTTCCCGATATAGGTAGGATTCTAACACTGTTTTCTTTTCATTTTCGTATGGTCTATGATCATTTTCTTTTTTTTTTTTGTTGCATTTTTCCTTTTAATATCTTGAAGATGTCCTCTGCAATAGGGACAAAACGCTGATTATTTCATAAATTCGTTCGGTTTTTTCTTTTTTCAAAACAACATATATATATATATATATATATATATATATATATATATATATATATATATATATATATATATATATATATAACCCGAGAACACCTTACTTAATCTACGGAGGTACCATGCTCCGTTCCATCAAAAGCCTTAAGTAATTCGCAAGTGTATTATTTGTATCGTCCACACTAAAGATTGAACCTCTAAATTCCAGAAGAGTGCAACTAACAATTCAATTTGCAAAGTCCCATGTCCTAATGTATAAATACTAGATAACATTCAAGATGAATGATCTAATCTAAATCATACAAATTAACTGGTTTGAAAATATTTGTAAAAAACATTGAATAATACATTCTAAAGTGTCCTAAATTTACTCTTAAGAATAACAAAGTGGATTTTCGTAATAACCCCACTATAATATTGATTTCCTCTTGTATATCAGACATTGGTATGATTAGTAAAGAAATTAGATAGAATTTTACCTAATATTAAATTAAAAGTATACCATAATTTATGGTCATCCTCTGAAGAAGTACTTAAATAATTTAAGGAGTTACTGCAAAGTAGAAATCGAAGATTGATTATGTTTGACATTGACTTTTGACTCTTCAATTTTCGCATTGCTACTAAATAAAACCCTATATAAAGAAACAAACATAAAAAAATAGAAATCGATATAATTAAATTAGTCAGAAGAACATTAATACTATAATACAATAAATTATGGAGTAGAAACATTAGGGAGATTAATTGTGACATAACAATGGGTACTCAGACTCTGCAGATATTGCCAATCTAGTCAAACTTTGTTTTAACATTAAAATTAAATGAAAACAATTTAGAAATCTTACTATAAACTTAATGACACTCTACAATATCAACAAGATCTGTTAACTATCGAGCCCGATAAAATGCTATTTTAAGCATTTCTAAAAAATTACTTCAGCTATCTTCTAATTAATTGATATCTAATATTAATAAGCAATATTACAATGAAGCATTAAGTAAATTCAAATTATTTGGAACTGTTAATTGCATTAAAAGTGAATCGGATAGAAATGCAATATGTAATTTTGTGAATAGAATACCATGTCACATCATATGCTATGAGTAATATCAAATCAAAAACAAGTTAAAACCAATAATTTGCATTTAGGTCACGTGGAACCAACAAGATAAAAAATAGGCGACGTAATTCCATCTGGTTAAATACAACACAAAGTAAGCACATTCTAAACAATATTTTGGAAAAGAAATTCTTTCAAGACAGTAGATTAAGTAGGGTTATTAATAAAAACACTAAAATTATCATGTTTGGCTTGAAAATCATAGCTTATAATAATGTTAAAACTTGGAAAAAGTAATGGAAGTTAAATGCTCTCTAGTAGCACACTAATGTAATTGAAGAATTGTAAATAAATCACTGTTTCATTTCAAACATTGTTTATAAATATAACATACGCATGGAAATAATATTAGAACATATATAGAATGGATATATGTAGTTTTAAATATAGTTATAGAAACCACATACCCTCTTTTAAAATAAAAGGCTAACATGGATTCTAATGACAACCCAACATCAGTAGGTAAATATGTTAAAGAATGATGAAATTCGAATCAAAATGATCTTTTATAGGTAAAGCAAATACATACATGTTGTATAATCACGCCAAAGGATAATTTAGTTAATAAAACTCAAGAAACGAAACAAAATTGTCTGCACCGATCTAGATACATACTGTCCCATTTTAGGTCTGAGTAAATATATAAGATCAATATATATATATATATATATATATATATATATATATATATATATATATATATATATATATATATATACTTTATAGATGATTGGGTTGATTGAAACATACATAGATTCAAAATAGTAAATATATCGTTTAAAATAAAATTTTAAAATATATTATTAAAAATCATGTATTTGTATATTCCAACTACTTATGTACAGACTTATAGCTACCTATTCAAGTTAGTACTGCAGTCAGTTATTTTGTTTGTTTTCGGGAAATATTTTTCTCTGGTTTCTTGATAAGTAGATAATTAATATTTCTTTTTTAAATATTGAATTATTTGGCTAAACCTGACATTTCAAAAGTATTTGTATATAATATTTGAACTTATTAATTAATATTTCTAATTGTAGTCTAATAAATCCCTAATGTTACAAAATCTAAATAAGTTAGAGATAGGTTTAAATTAATTTTCCCGCCTTAATATTTGCGACAAATGCCTAGAGCTTATTTTATTGAATGATAATCCTAGTGTCTTCTCATTAGGTATTCAATGTTAAGTGGATGGTGTTCATAAACCTTTAAAAAGGGTTTAGAAATATTAACTCACACATCTATGACTTTTATTTGTTATTTCTTTAAACTATCATTAAATATTTTTTTAATTCTATTTACAGTGAATTAAAGATTAGCGATTTTCATTCTCGTACCTATTAATGAATTATAATTTTCATATCTATTAAGGAGTTATAATTTTCATAAACCATCAGATAAATTACTGCCGATATTGTTTTTAGTTTGATGTTCCAATCTTGTTTGCTTTTGGAATTCGCAAATTGTATATCTATAGTGTAGATTAATGCATTTTTAATGGTTATAATCATATACACAATCTAAGAAGTTAAATATAGCTAGATTTAAAATTAGACCAAGAATGTCCATACAAAAGAATAACTCTTATAAACAATCGAATGAATTAGCGCTCTTGAACTTATCGGTTTTAGTTTGAAGTTTGTTTTTGGAATTCGCAAATAATATATGCAAATAATTTACACTTGGGCAATTTTTGTAAAAAAAATGGCGGTAAGGACAAGCACAAGCGAAAAATAAATCTGTTGTGCATATTCGACGGAAGAAGTTTAATGGAAGTCAAAATGTCGAAAAGTTAGTGAACAAAACAAAATAAAACGAACAGATGTTTCAGGATTTGTCATGGTTGAAGTCACCGGAATAATAATAATAATAATAATAATAATAATAATAATAATAATAATAATAATAATAATAATAATAATAATAAACAATATAAGACAGGAAATTTTCCAACTTTTATTCACTGTATCGATTTCAGTTTACACAAAGAAAATATTGACTGTCAGTTCAGCTCGGGGAATGCCCGTCGTTGACACCCAAGGATACAAAAAAAAAAAAAAAAAAAAAAAAAAGATAAAAAATGGAGGAACAATAAATGTATAAAAATAAAAAAAATTAAATAAACGTAATAAATAAACGCAAATTATGTTACAATCGCGAAGAATAAAGTCGAGGATGTCAGATCGAACTGAATCAGTTTTTTCACATTACATTTAAATCTTTATAACCTGATTGAACTATTCAGTCATAAATAAACGGATATAACAGCATAAATAAAAGGGGAATTAATTCAAACACGCCTTGTACGTATTAGTTCAATATCTGGGTAAATGCCAAATACCAGATTGCAACTTCCATTGCTTACACTCAGTATGCCGCCATCAGTGTCAGGATTATTTACTTTGATGGAGGTACACGTGCAGTAAGATCTTTGGCGCACATTCCGTGGAAGTAAAACAAGCATAGGGCGATGCGACACGGAATAGAGATTGGCAGACAGTGTGGAACCTATTAATTTGAGCATTTTTTGCACCCTGTTTAAGGAATAAGCAAGTGATTGGTGCACTAGCGCAAATGTAACAACAAAATTTCTTCACTGATGAACGGTAGCTTTATAGAGATAAATGATACTGGCATGAGTTTTATTTATTTATTTATACAAAGGAGTCACCAATTATCAAGGCCAGGAAGCCATTCGAGGATAAGGGTTAATGAATGTATGGTAGGCAATGGGATAATATCGAAGTAATCGTTAGTAGTAGAAATTTGGTAAATCAGATTACTTAATGGGACGGCTCATCAAGAACTTGTTTACGTTAGACTTGAAGACGACCATAAGAAAGAAAGAAAAAAAAGAAATGGAGGAACAATAAAAAAAGAGGCAAGAATAAACGCATAAAAATTAAAAATAAATAAATAAACGAAACAAATAAAACAAATCATGTTACAACCGCGAAGAATAAAGTCGAGAATGTCAGATTGAACTGAATTAGCTTGTTCACATTACATTTAAATTTCTGCATATCGGTACGAGAGGAAAGGTGTTTATTTCAAATATAAGCGGTTCGGTGGAAGGAAAAAAATAGAAAATATTTCAGCATTTAGGGACCTCTACGATGAAGGGGTGGAGTTTTGCTGCTAGTTGGATGGGTCGAGATTATTTACTTTTGGGGATATATGTTCATTGGCGTACATTCCGTGGAAGTACTTGTAACAGAAGCATAGGGCGATGCGACATGGAATAGAGATTGGTAGACAATTCTGTCTAAGGAATAGGGTAGTGATTGGTACATCAGCGCAAATGTAGCAACAAAACTTCTTGCACGAACGAATGGTAGCTTTATAGAGATAAAGGATACTGGCATGAGTTACGAGAGAATAGTGGGGGAGAGAGAGAGGGGGAGGAAAGAGAGATAGAGAGAGAGAGAGAGAGAGAGAGAGAGAGAGAGAGAGAGGGGGGTAGATAAATATGAAATTGATTTTGATAATATATTGCACTTCTCGCGTAATGGCATTCATAATTCATGATTGTTTTTGCTGTGATTAAAAAACAAACGTTTATTATATTTTATTTGTTATTGAATATTTTAGCAATCTTATTGCACGTGAAGACAACAGTGATGAATGTTCTTAAAAAACGCCAATTTAATTTGGAAGAATGAAAAATCGTTGTAAATAATGAATCTGCACTGCAATATTGCAAAGACTTTTGATTCTCACATACAATTCATATTCTTTTAAATTCTTATTCTTTTAAATTCTTATTCTTTTAAATTCTTATTCTTTTAAATTTCATAAACGATTTCAAATTTTTTCAAATTTTTTCAAATTAAGTTTGTTAAATGATTGCTTTTTTCTTCTGAAGAAAAGAGTTAGTTTTTGAAAAACTTCAAGTTCAAAAACTATTTATATAAACTATTCTTTATTGCATTGTTTGCATTTATTTAATTTGTAAGCGGTGTAACTTTAAATTTGTTTAATTACCATTTTCTTTTCTGTTTGATGTCTGTACTCTCTCTCACTCCCTTCTATGTTCCTCTCTCTCTCTCTCTTTCTCTCTCTCTCTCTCTCTCTCTCTCTCTCTCTCTCTCTCTCTCTCTCTCTATATATATATATATATATATATATATATATATATATATATATACTTCTTCATCAATTATCTTCTTTATCAATTTATATGTTTATTAATAAACAGATCCACCGGTCCTATATATAAAACTGTTTTTTACCGGACGCATTATGCAAACAAAGAAAAAATTGCTCCTGGAAAATGCCTAATTCAGATCATTACATTGTGATGTGATTTACTCAAAATACAGTTTGGATCATTTTACCACACTGCTTTCAAAGACATTCACTTCGGATTTTACCATGCAAGTTGGATGTTAACTTTTATATCCTTTTCTTTAATTTCCCTTACTCTATGACCTTTAATTACTCAATCAATTTTTAATGGTGATTTTCCATGTCTCACTGACTTTAGCAAATAAGGTGTAAACCATTATAACTATTTGCTAATATTTTCTCCTCTGAAGAGATGGCAGACATCAAAATGCTATAGGATAAGGAGTTAAAATATTTCAAATGTATTCTTTGTCTTACATAGAATAATAAAAATCTTTTAATCTGAAACTCAAACATTTCACGTCATAAATTTTTAAATTCATTGAATGACATATATATATATATATATATATATATATATATATATATATATTGTAATAAAACAATCAGTAAGCGAAAAGCTTCTGTAAACTTGAAGCAAATATGCATATTAATATGCCAACCAAATAAAAAAAAGCTAAACACAGCAAAGATAGGAAATAAAGCTTGTCATAAAAGAACACAGACTTAAGACTGTAAAACTATATTTCACAAGAATTTATTGTTTGATAGGGAACTCAAATAAGATATACTGAAATTTCCTTAATCCGCGGAGTTTCATAGACATACCTTCTCAGCAAAGATAAGATATTAGGAAATGAATATTATAGCGAAGCTATGAATTTATGAATTATTAATATTATAGCTTCGCTATAATATTAATTCTATAATATCTTTTCTCTGATGAGAAAAAAGTATTTCTTTTTTTTTTCTTTTTACATAGGCATCACCACTTATCAAGGCCAAAAGGCCACTCAAGGATAAGGGTTAAAGAGTGTACAGTAGAAATTGGACAATATAGTAATCATTAGTAATGAAAATTTGGTAAATTTGATAACTTATATGGAACGGCTCATCAAGAACTTATTTACGTTAGACTTGAAGAGAACCATATTGTAGTCAGCCGGAAAGCAGGAAAACGGAAGACAATTCCACAGGCGTGCAGTTCTCAGAAAGAAGCTTTGTTCATGGAATCTACGTTTAGGTTTAGGCACAAATAAAGAGTGGGGGGAATTATTGATAGTGTGTACAGCTTTGAAACTTTATCATCACCTCAAATTTTTAATATCTACTTATTGCCAAGTCAACCTTCACGTTTTTGAATAATCTTTGTATTTATTCGCCAGACAAGAAGAAATACATAAAAAAAACATAAGAAGAAAAAAATACGAGACAAGAATTTATTTGCATCAGCGTGGATATGGCAACCCCGCAAGATGAAGACAAAATCTGATGATATCGTGAGATACTGCTGGGGTGCTCTTGGCTAGTGGTAAAGAGGCTTCGGTCTCAAAACCATACCTATACCTACAGTCATCATTTGATGAAGGATTTGTTGGAAGCAATGCTGCTGTACAAGCAACAGATGTTTTATAAACATTTTTATAAATATACATGTATATATAATAAATATATTAAATATATATATATTAAATATAATATAATCTATATATCTATAAAAGTGAAATTTACTGTCTTAGTGTGTATGTGTGTGTGTCTCTGTGTGTGCGTCTGCGTATGTACATTTCTTTACCAAATAACTCTGTCAATTTTCAGTCTACAAACTCAAGGTTTAACATAAAGGGTGCTGATATTTGGGAAAATCTTTTTAAAAGATTTTCGGCTAGAAATTTGGCTATTAAGGAGTAAGAATTCAACGATTTGACCATTGAAAACTCTAGGAAACTCCTCCGCCAATTTTGGATCTAAATACTTGAAATTTTAGATGTAGGTATCTTGGGCATGGATCAAACTTTTTAATTTGATTTGAGCCCCAAAAAATAAATGTTATGGGGTCACAATTGGGGTCAAATAAAATTTTTAAAAAATTGACCACTGCGGTCTCTACCAAATTACTCAGCCAATTTTTAGTCTAAACATTTGAAATTTTACATAAATGAACAGTTAAAGCAGCCTCCAGAAATTCATGGAATTGCATTAAAAATATTCAATTGAATGCTTTTGCCCTTTTGCCAGAGAATATTTTGTGCTCAATGTAAAAATCACATGAACTGGAAATGAGAGCAAAGCCGCCAGTCATTAGGTAAGTAAACATTTATCCAAAACTGATCAAATTATAGATATCGATGTATATGTTTATTATCGATTAGTATTTTAATTTCATTATAAGAAACATAAAACTTGTGTTCATTTGTTCAAGTCATTTAAATAAACTGATTTCCCTCTTATTTTTCAAGAGGAGAGAACCAGTAAAATTTCGAGAATAAATTTTGAGGCTTCATATTGGACACATTTATAGCCCTTTCCCAAAGTGAAGTTTCGAAGCCAGCATTTACTGAAGAATTATCTGATGATGAACATTGGGAATTCTTGACGAGTGGCTGAAAGCAAGAGTTACCGGATTTGCCTGCACTTTCACAAAGTGTAGAAAGGGCCGTAAAATTAACCTGAAGCCTGCTAATCAATCTGTGGACTTGAAGCAACACAAAGGCCTATACTTGCTAAAGTTTCGTGTTGTGAAATGAGGCCATTTTTTGCTTCAAAGTGTTCATATAGGGAGAATTTTGACATGATGGAGAGAAAAAAAGTTATATTTTCTACTTTGCAATTGTTTAGTGTCTTTGCAGAAACATGGAGAACTCGCTAATATCAAACAATATGTACATTATTTTATGTTAAAACTGCTTTCCCAAACAGAATTAAAACTTCTTTTTTAATTGATAACAAAAAATTCCATTATTTTTACAGCTATAACTCAATAAAGTAAAATGTAGCGTTTCAGAAATTTTAATGAGGGGGGGGGTGAGAATTATAAATTTTTGAATATTTAGCATATTAGTTATTCTATAATTTATTTTATTAAATAAACACACTTCTTGTTAGGACTGAAACTGCAAAATACTAAATAATTTCACATATAAATCTTAAAAAGACAAAGATTTCTCCGTATATCAAAGTAGACGATTTTTAAAATCAAATGATCATCTAACGGCTGATGTTAGAAACCCAGTTTTTTAAAAAAATATTTGTACTCTCCAACTTTCTCTGCGCCACCATTTTAGATTTTCAAAAAAAAGTTAAAAATCGACCTATCCTAACGTGTGTATGTATGGATTTGTGTGCTTGTGTGTGTGTGTTTACTAAAATAATTTAAGCCGATCTACAGGAGTCCCCAGTGAGGATTGAGTCAATGACAATGTGTGGAACTTGGAAAGACGCAGATCTGCACATAATTGATACAAAGAAGTTTTGTCGGAAAAATTGTGTCAAAATTATTCGAAGGATGAAATTTAAAAATGGAAGCGACTTGTTATGTCAATAAAACATGTTTTTGCTTTGTTGTTTTTTCTTGATTTTTTTTGATTAGCGACAGACGAATTGAGAAATTTCGCTGAATTTTAGAAGTCACGAAAGAAGGAAGTTGCTATTGAATAGAAGTTATACACTATTCAAACCGGCATTTCCGGTTTGGTTGGTGAAATGACGTCACAACAGACAAGAAGGTATTAAACAATTACAAGGTGTCTATTTTAATTAAAAGTCATAAAGATATTGGATTATTGGCGATATTATAAGTACACATCCTTTAAGGAAACAAAAAAATGATTACATGAGATGAAATAAATAAATAAATAAAATTTAAATGAAATTTAATTAGAAACAACTGCATTAATCTATTTCTTAAATTAATACAGATTTTGAAAAGTTAAAATACTAAAGTTTAAAAGTTCAAGAATGTAAGTCTCTTCATTTCTGAAATTTCTGAAGCGGCAAGTACAAAATTGAAAGTCAGAAGGCGCCACGGAAAGACAATTCATTTGCCTGATTCAACGCTAAACAAATGAACTCAGAAATTTTATTTTCACGGATTTAACTAATTTAATAATGAGTAAAGTCTTTAATCGATTTGCAAATGTTTCATCGTAATAATGTCAAATAATTTCTAGCAAATTTTTTGAAAATATTTATATAACAATAATGTGTTTATACATCTGAAGAAGATTTAGTAACGTCTGATTATGGAATATATTTCTCATGGAAGTACAAGAAACATATATACGGCATAATCATGTTGACATACCGGTTCCCGCTGGATCACCAAAGTTAAGCAACGTTGAACTTGGTCAGTACTAAATGCGTTACCATTTGGGACTTCCATGTGCTCTGCTTATCTCGGCATTGTTTCCAGTTGTCCTGGACTTATTTTTCTCGTTGGAATCAAGAAGTGCCGATCCAGGAGAGGTGAGGGTGGAGATTGCGCTACCCTTGCCTCCCAATTACACGAGCAGCTGCTCCTACAGGGGTATCCTTTGTCTTTCGAGACTGAACGGAGGCAAGGATAAGAAACATTAGACAACCGTTATGTAGACTTAATAAAATTTTCGTCTTCAAGCGAGAATCATCGTTTTGTCCTCGGCAAAAGGAGAAGAATTGATGCGATTGCAAACTTTTTTATTATCTAGAATTTATTTTAAGGAACTGAAATATCAACGACAGAATGAACAAAAAGGATATTGTGACAAAATACTACATATCACACGGTGTTGCATAGGGATGAATTATATTTAAGACGACGCAGAATTCATATTAACGATGAGGGAGACATGTAATACAGGATTGACGATGATGAGACATTAATAACACGAGAGAGAGAGAGAGAGAAAGAGAGAGAGAGAGAGAGAGAAAAAGAGAGAGAGAGAGAGAGAAAAAGAGAGAGAGACATTTAGAACATGAGAGAATTCATTATTGAATGAATGTTCTTTTACTGTTCTTTTACACAGAGGGGGAATCATTACTTATGATGGAGGGGGAACACATTACTTGGAAGGGGTTTATACAAAGTCCATATTAAGATGATTAACACATTACCTTCAATTGTTGAATGACGACACGAAGACGAACAGTTACAAATATCGATGTTCTTTATTTCATTTTACCGGTTGAAATGATGATGACGTCAGGAATTCAAATTCGTTTCTACATGGTTCAATGTCTATGACTCCAACTCTCTCTCTCTCTCTCTCTCTCTCTCTCTCTCTCTCTCTGACTAGCAGATTCAACTGTTCTGCTTCCTTTGCTCGACTGTCGACTGTCAACTCTTCTAATCTGCGAATCCTAGCTCCTATTGTTGAGAATTCCATTTTTGCTGTGACGTCAGATGCGTAGTTTCAAAACGTGACCAACTCACGTAGCTCAGCACACGTTCTCCGAACACACTTTCGACAACAAATAATTCTCAACTAACCTC
Source organism: Euprymna scolopes (assembly GCF_053919585.1). Classification (NCBI taxonomy): domain Eukaryota; kingdom Metazoa; phylum Mollusca; class Cephalopoda; order Sepiida; family Sepiolidae; genus Euprymna; species Euprymna scolopes. The sequence goes on from NC_136492.1 coordinate 144,253,019, forward strand.
TTTTTAATTCAATTTTCATAAAAGAACGAACAATTAATTCTTTTTACAATACAAACAATAACTATTTCCAAAACAATAGCTAAATTCTAACATTCCATTTTCTGAATCTATTTCTAAACCTTGCTTACAGGGTTCGAGTCTCGGCTTATCCTAATCTCATTTTCCACTTATCTAAAGTTCTTCTTACTTACAGGAAAAGGGGACAGCCCTTTTTACTGTAACAACGGGACGAACCGTGCGTGCATTAGATAACCAAACGGTGCAATGGAAACCAGCAAAAGGTGAGAAACTAAAGCCCCACATTCTTCAATTCCCAGAATGATCTTCGAAGTGAGAGAGCAGAGTTCAAATAGGAAAGACATAAATTGCCACTAAGTTGGTATTAGACCCCCCCTTTTATGGTTCTTTTCAATGATCACATAAATAAACAAACGCACCCTAACACAAGCAACATTCTAGAACAGAGACCCTTCCCAGAAAATAACCAACACCCAACGCAATTTGAAGTGATCGTGAACTACACATACTAATGAGGTATAAAAACTAATATGTGAACTTTAATTAGAAAACATTCATGTTTCTTCATGTGGTAAGGGAGATATAAGAGTTTTATATGAATTGCACATACTCAATGTAACTAGTGTAAGAATGCAAACACTTTTGGGTACATAACACACGTTTGTAACTCACCAACTATTTCCGTATTGGAGTATTAATAAAAACGTATTCATATAACGTTTTTTTGTAATAAAATTACAACACCACTCCACAGGTACTTTTCGTAAATTCTCCGCAAGACTTTGAAAACAAATACAATCGGTGGGATAATAAAAGTGTGCACTTTTTTTAATATGAATTATAAAATAGAAGAAAACGATGCTTTGGGTTCCAAGACTTCATTAATTTTCAACGATTCTCGACGCATGAGGTGTCAAGTGTGGTTGCTATGCATTATCAGATTTCTTTCACGCACACGCAGTCACAAATAATTGTACGTTATTCCAACACGTACGAACTTGTATATATTAAAAACAGAATTGCCGTTAAAATCTGATGATTTTCTAAATTTTGATGATTTTTAGAAAAATAAGTTGGTATAATTTGTTTATAGTCATGATGATTTGAAACAGTTATTGCACCCACCTGCTGTTATCAACACAAGTTAAAACACCACATATTTGGAAGATATGGTTTCAAGAAGGAAATATCTTGACATGGTAAATGAACCACTATTATATAGGGATTGTGGTCGCTAAGTGGTTAACGGTATCGACTTAACACTTGGGCGTACCAAGTTCGAATCTACGAGTGTCGTTCCAAAAGTAATGCCTTCTATGTTTTTAACTAAAAAAAGTTATGCGCTACGAAAACATGTTTGGCGTCATTAAAACGAGCGACCTTTTTGTGCTGCAGAATTTATTTTTCTACATAGTTACCACCGTTCTCAATGTACTTTTGCCAGCAATGCCTCGGTCGTTACAAGGGAATCTAGTAAGATATTGTGAGCATCAAACCTTCATATCCGCACACACACACACACACACACACACACACACACACACACACACACACACACACACACACACACACACACACACACACACACACACATATATATATATAGGGTGACCCCCCCAAAAAACGGGCCCCGACTCTAATTAGGTCCCGTTTCTTAGTGTTTTGTCTGAATGAAATGAAACTTTGGTCATAACTAGTTAATTATATTCAAAACATCACATCAAAACACTAGGGTCTTTGGCCATTTTTTCTCTGTTCTACAGCATATGTTCTAGATTGCCTCCATTTAGCTTTTGTTTTTTTGGGGTCATCATATATATATATATATATATATATATATATATATATATATATATAATTACAATGATATAAGTAAACTACAACACTCATATATATATATCAAATTAATTAATTAATTTTATTTATTTTTATATATTATTATTATTATTATTATTATTATTATTATTATTATTATTATTATTATTATTATTAAGCATTTGGACATTTTATTCAAATATTTATTAAATATTTTTCGTGTAGAAACGTTATCCATGGACACGTGTTTCTGGGTATCACCCGTCTTCAGCATGGCTAAACTTTTAGCAAAGATTGAACTCGTAATAGCTCGATCAGAAACCTAATGCTTCACCACGAAGCCACGAACCTCGTCAAATTTGATCGCTTTTAAATGTAACATCTAAATCAACAATAGATGCTATATATATATATATATATATATATATATATATATATATATATATATATATATATACTAGCAAAAGTACCCGTCGTTTACCAGGTTCAAAAACAGCCTACAGAAAATGGACTCTGATTTATGAAAGTATGATAGGTTATGAAAAGGAAGGGTTGTAAAGAGATAGCTTCGAATTTGGGGGTATCAAAACCAAAGCAAAATATGATGAAAGTAAAAATAAAATAGATAAACCCCATAATTTATTATACCATACCTGTTCACACTGAAACACTTATCACAATATTCTGTGGATCTATATTAAAAAAAAACCTTGTTAAACTTTGTGATATATTTTCATTCTATGGAGGTCAGGCGTGAACGAACACCCCATAATTATCAAAGTATACTTACGCAGATAGATATGAAAAGTCTTTATTAAAGTTTGTGCCTATTTCTATTCTATGGAGGCCAGGCGCGAACGCAGACCCCAAAATTTTATTATTCCATCCCTATTTAAGTTAAAACATACTTATCAAAGTATTATTATGTACATCTACATCAAAAACACTTGTAAACGTTTTTTTTTTTAATAATTTTTAAATTTTCTATTTCCATACTTTGTGGACCAGGCGCGTACGCAGAACCCACAATTTTAATGAATCATCATTGTGCCAGATCAAAAATGCCCATTCCTGTGTCTCGATACCTCTTTTATCATTATATGTGATCAGTTTTCTATAATAGATAAACCATATAGGAGCCTATTCGTGACCACACACACACACACACACACACACACACACACACACACACAGAGGCGTTCAGCTTTATATTATAGATATGCCCAAATGGTTAATAAATGATTGTAACACTGAAGAAATACATATTTTGATAAACCTCTTATAATATAATTATATAGTTGTCTTGGTTATTGCGAAATTATAATATATATATATATACTGAGTCAATTAATATTGATTTTGATTTAATTGGTATATGAACATTACCGGAATTTAATCAGTAAATTTTTGTTATATATATATATATATATATATATATATATATATATATATATATATATATAATTTTTTTACTATAATAATTAAATACCTACAGACACTAGTGTTTCATCCTTTTGGGAATCTTCAGTGCAGGGTGTCACGATTAATACCAGTCGAACGATTCGAACCCCGCAACACGAGACAGCTCTGGCTCGATTAGCGAAGACCTAATCAATTCAATATATATATATATATATATATATATATATATATATATATATATATATATATATATATATATATACGTTTTTATTTTTTATTACCGTATCTTTCTGTTAAGTTACATTATTGTTTAAGCTACCCGGCCGTTTTTTTTTTTTTTGGCCGTCTGTAGCTTCCTCAGACTTTTATACTGAGGAAGCTACAGACGCCCCCCCCCCAAAAAAAAACAAAACAAAAAAACGGCCGGGTAGCTGAAACAATAATGTAACTTAACAGAAATATACGGTAATAAAAAATAAAGCGCATATTTGCCCTACAACAGTATTGACCACTTTCTTCAGATTTTATTAATTACCATTTCCACTAAATGTACACATATGATTTTCTTTTTCGAATTTTTCGATCGCCGTTTACTGTGTATTTTAGTTTTCACATTTAATTCTCATTTTCGCTCCTTCTGACTTTTTACTTCAACACCTGAAGATGATTCCTGGACGAATCGTTCGTGATAGCAACAACTATGGAACTTTTTACAATATTTTTTATTTTGATACAAGAAATATTATACGGAAAATTGAAAAATTAAAAAAAAGAATTATAAAACAAAGTGCCTCCGTTGCATTTAATAATATTTGCTTTAATGAAAAAATGCTGCTAAAATATACCAATATATATAGTTGACGGATAATACTTGCAAGAACGAGGCTAAAATGCAAAGACGTCTACTTGCATTATTTAAAAAGAAGGTTTTTTGCAAGGACGTCTATGACAGGATCAGACCCTCTGGGTCACAACGTCCCAGAATGTATGGTCTCCCCAAAATCCATAAGCAAGGTGTTCCACTGAGACCTATTTTATTAATGGTTGGTTCAGCACAACATTATTTGGCTCAGTGGCTTGTGGAAATTCTGCAACCTGTGCGCGATATATATACCACGCACTGCATCCTTGATTCTTTTCGGTTCGTTGATTGTGTACGTGGGGTGGATTCAAATGCAGAGACGTCTTTATGTGCTCATTTGATATCTCTAGTCTCTTTACTAACATACCGTTGGATGAGACTATACGTATATGTACCGACGCGCTCTATGATGGTCACCTGACTGCTCCACGGTTTTCTAAAGAGATTCTTATTGAACTCACTTTAATGTGCACTAAATCCGTGGAGTTTAGTTTTTGTGATATTATGTACTGTCAGGTCTACGGGGTTTCAATAGGAAGTCCGTTGGCCCCAACTTTAGCGGATATTTTCGTCGGGTACCATGAATCCGTTATGTTCAATTCTACAACTAAACCCACTGCATATTTCAGATATGTTGACGACACTTTTGCTATTTTTCCATCGCAAAGTGAAGCGTCGATATTTTTTAATAGGCTGAATTCCTTATATGGGGCTCTTAAGTTCACTATGGAAAGTGAGAAGGACAACTCGCTTCCCTTCTTAAATGTTCTTGTCGAACGCTCAAGGGGGGCTTTCTCACTACAATTTATAGAAAGCCGACAAATACTGGCCTATATATGAACTGGTTGTCTTTTGTACCTAAATCACGTAAGGTCGGCCTAATTAATACTTTGTACATAGATCCCTGATGATTTGTTCGCCTAACAGATTAGATGTTGAACTCTATAAGATCAGGGAAATATTCATTAATAATGGTTATCCTGTTGACCTTATTGATGACTGTATTTTCAAAAAAGTTGCGGATTTTAAATCCCCTAAAAAGTTTGGACCCTTGAAATGCCCGGTTTATTTAAAATTACCGTGGATTGGAGAAAAGAGTAATAGACTTTCCAAACAGATTCGCAGAAGTATTTACGACTGCTTTTTTTTCTGTGTCCTTGCGTTTGGTATATACTACGAGACCTGCTTTTCCGTCTTTCCGCAAGGATAGTTTGCCTTACATCCAAAATAGCAATATTGTATATCAATTTAAATGCCAGTGCGATGCTGGTTATGTTGGGCGAACATCCTTGCACCTTTTGAGTCGTATAAACCAGCGTGTTCCATCGAAGATCAGACAAGGGAGGATGGGGTCTGGTGGTCTCCCTCCTTCTGCAGCCTTGGACTTTGCTATTAACCAGCATTTGGTTGACAACCCGTGCTGTGTCGATAGATATAAAATAGAATGGTTCGAGGTGCTACATAGAGAGAACTCCAAAAACCATTTAAAGATTTTGGAGGCCGTCTCTATCGCGGTGCGTCAACCTTCTTTGTGCCGGCAAAAGGAAACATCCAACGCATTGTTTATTTTTGGGGAACTTTGAATCTTTTCTCCCGGGTCTTTTTTTTCTCCCTCTTTTTGCCAATATTTTAATCGTTTTTAAACGTTAATAAATTTATTTTAGTGTCCCCGTACTTTTGGCACATTTAATAAGTTCCCCATTAGAACTCTTTATTCTCAACATAATATTATTTTGTACGCTATCGATTTTCTCCTGATGAGATGATAGCCGAAAGAGCTCTTGAGAAACTTCCGCTTATTATTTTCAAAACTGTATATAAATTCTGTACCTCTAAACATATATATATATATATATATATATATATATATATATATATATATATATATATATATATATATATATATATATGCTCGCAAGGCTACCCGTAATTGTCCTGGTGAAAAATGTAACATAAATTCTATCACCCTTTTTTCCTCTCTGAGAAAAATTAGTTACTTCCCTTCATATGATAACATTAAAAGATGGGTGTACATCTTGATAACATTAAATGACATAAATGCCAATGTGTCTCCCAAAGAATAATTTTTTTTTCTAAATTTTAGATCTAATTTTTCCAGGGTTACGACTTTGTAAGGGTTTATTTAGTATTTTTCAAATTTTAGCGAGAATTACACACATACGGACGTTTATCCCTTTATAATATTGATGTTATTTAGACAATCGATAGTGTAACTTTTGGATTATGATCTATATATGTAAAGCAACATTTTAGTGTGAGTGTTGCTTTTGTAATAAAATTCCATCAAGTAAGTTATTTTATTTATATATTTATTTTTACTTTCATCATATATATTTAGGTTGAAATAATAAAACACACACACACACACACACACACACACACACACACACACACACACACACACACACACACACACACACACATATATATATATACGCTCTATTACAGACACGACAGGAAAACAAATGAACACATATCTAAAGAAATGGCAGAAATACGAGAGGATGACCTCCAATCTGTAGTGGAATGGGGGGAAAAATGGATGGTCACATTCAATGCTGCCAAGACTAAACTTGTTTCCTTCAATAACTACAAGAAACATTCTCTACCAGCAATAGCAATGGCCAAAGACTCTTTATCTGAAAGTACATCTTTTAAACTCCTTGGCATAACGTTCACACGAAACATGAGTTGGAACAATTACATTGAGAGCATTGCCAGGACCGCTGCAAAAAAGGTAAGTTCTCTCTACCGTGCTAGAAAGCTACTAACGCCCGAAAGTATCGTCTACCTCTATGTGGCCACCATTCGCCTATGTATGGAGTATTGCTGCCATATTTGGGCTGGTGCATCTGCTACTAGTCTCTCGTTCCTAGACAAGGTTCAAAAGTCGCCAACCTGATAGGTCCTAAACTGTCATCTAAGCTTCAGCCTCTGTCCCATCGACGAAAGTAGCATCCTTCTGCCTGTTCTACAAGTACTTTAATAATGAATACTCTGACGAACTGCAAGCACTTGTACCCCTCGACGTAAATATATCCTACAAACCCGACAAGCAGCAAAATCCCACCCCTTCACAGTAGAGATCCCTAGAGAGCCTTCTACTCCAGTAGTTTCTTCCCCAGAACTGCTAGAATTTGGAATTCCCTTCTAGGTTCCTGCTTCCCCAACTGTACTGACATGCAGAAGTTCAAGGGTAACGTGAACTGACATCCTGCTGCCTAACTACTCACATAGTACCTTGTAGCTTATGTCCCTGATAGTAGCCCCCTACAGCAAAGTGGCAATGTGCCTTGTTTGGGGTGAAAATGCATATATATATATATATATATATATATATATATATATATATATATATATATATATATATATATATATATATATATATATATATATATATCGCCAAGTAACGCAGCAGCTCACATTATGAGAGTGCCTCTTGTCCAAGTGCATAATAACGTGTCATCGTATATGTTTAATGTTTGATATAAATCACTTCTTAACACAAGGATCCTTCACAATTAACATCGCACTTGCCTAATCTCTCCGTAATATTGTTGTTCTTGCGTATCGATATGTGAGAAAGCTGCGTGTTGTGGTAGCCACTTCAGCTGTTATCATTTGTCGATTATTTAAAGGATTAGTGGCTCTAAAGTGGCAAGGTGGCAGCGAGTGGATGGATAAGTGGGGTGGGCGACTCGACTCCGTCCACCCGTTGTAAAAGAAAGCAAAATGGATCTGCAAGTCTAACAATTGATGTCCATCGTTCATCGACAAAACACACATACACTCAATCAATGTCACAGAAATCGATCTTGAACAACAATTCGTTTATTTAAAGATTAATTTATTTAACTGTTGTCACGATCAATTACAGTTGTTGTCCTTCATCGTTATGATATACATTGGGAATTGAATATTTTTAGAGTCTTAGCTGGAACGTTGGTCATCACTTTCATGTTTTCAACATCCGTCTCTCATTCTCTATCTGATGATGAATGTTGTTGTTGAGCATTGTTCATGCATTTCGTATGAATCAGGTGATTTTTGTTGGCATTTGTTTCCCCGATATCTTTCCAGTTGTAATTCTTACGATGAAGGTTGCCAACATCATCAAATAATGTGTTTCTGTAGAACGAAATGGATTCAAACTTGATACACTCAGGTTGTCAGTCGGTGTCGTTAACCACTTAGACACTATCACCTCCATGATGATGATGATGATGATGAATTTGGTTTCATTTTAAACTTATATGATCTCATCATAAAACGTTTCAAGTTTTAGATGTTATCCTTTAACTATATATTACACAAGTTACTATTTCTAGTACATCCCCCCCAAAAAAAAAGAAGGTAATGTCTGACTAGAGAACAAACACTATAATTATCCTCGCATAAAAAAGTAAAGTAGGGGGAAGTCATGTCTGGAGAATAATATCATGACGAACAAACAGATACTACACTACATTCATAAAGGAGGAAATAATGTATAAGAAAATTGTCTAATGACTGCAGAATAGATACTATACTGAATTGAGCATTTAAAATAGTATTTTTTAATGTTTCACTTTCTCCATTTCGATCGGATCGCGCACGGAAATGAACATTCTCATGACAGTTTTCTAAGCCTTACTACTTCCGTTCTGGTTCATAGCAAGTTAGAAGTTGTTAATAACTTAATTACCAGAAGATTGCCTTACAGGTTTAACAAACTCTTTTTATCCGGTTTTTGGTTCCTGAGCATTTTCCTTCCCCTAGATTGGTTGCGTTCATCACGGCTGAGAAGCTCCATCTATCCCATATATGATATCTCTCTTGAATAACAAGCTAACAGGTGCTACACTATGCCCAATGTTGACCTGGAACTGAAGTATAATATATACGACACACATAATACATACAGCACCTGATATTCGTAAATGATCGCCCATCTAGTACTGGCTAGGCTTAACGTTGCTTAACTTCGGTGAACTAACGAGAACCGGTGTGTCAACGTGATTATGCTATATACTACAGTATAGTACATTAATGCAGTTAATGGAAGTAATATAGTTTTTCTGCAATATTTTTGCTATAATACACCGGGTATAATCATAAGTATTTGAACGATTATATTTACAGCTAGGGGTAATAAGAACGAACCAATCAGGTAACAGATTCGTTATGCAAAACTTACCAAATCCACTTGAAATCTTCAGCCATAGCTTTTTGTCCTGACATGAGAAGGGAATTACGTTCAACTGATCCCGACTGTATTAGTATCACAATTATTTACCTGGCATTTTTTATAATTCCAAGCTTCTCTGGCTGGATTTATGCTGCTAATTTAGTCTTGGGACAACTATATTTAAAATTCGCAACTGACTAATTTTTTTTTTTTACGATAGTTATGTAACGTTGTGATTACTTTCAAAATGAACCAAACGTTGTATTAAGAGACTCACAAAGAAAATAAAATTATGATAGGAACATTTTGAGGTGTAATAAAAAGTTATTTATTTCGTTTGGTTTCGCACGCAAGTCGCCGACACGTATTTACAACACGACACAATATGTTCTTTCTTTCTTTTTCCTGTCAGATACTAGTTCTTTGCTTTTAGCTACAATTAATTGTTGTAGTAATTCTTTCCACGACTTGCAGGTAGGCGAGCTCGTTTTCGAAGGAGTATGAGGGGGAGGAGGAGGAGACTTGCAGCTTGTCATACATACATTCCAAATCGCCTCGTGTCGTTTTCTTCTAGTAGTCAACCAAAATTCACCCGTTGAAGCTAATAGTTTCACTTTTGCTTAGGGAAAATATTGACGCCACAGCTTAAATGCTGACGCAATATTAACTCGGCACGTGAGTCGTTAATACGCGTACAAGTTCTGGCTTGGTCATTTAAATAACGGAGCGAGCGATTACGTTGCAGTTATTTCTTTTTCCATCCATTTTTTTGGGTAATTTCTCTATTACAAGAATGTTAATCATCATTCCTAATAAATGTGACAAATCGAATTTCATAAAATGTCTTTGTTTTCAATAAAAAAAATGTATTTCAGCATAAAAATATTTGAATACATTTGAACCACCATTTTGTTTTTGCGTGTGAGATTATTTTATTTACATCGTTTAAAATGATTCGCCCGTCGGTCGGTTTGTCACGTTCAAGTTTCTTTTCAAAACCGCCCATCTGGGAGAATACGTTTCCGCGGGACTGCTTCTTGTAGACTACAACATGGTTGCCTTCAAATCCAATATCAAAACATCTGTCGAACTGTCCTCTTAAAATCAAACTTTGTTCTTTTCATATAACGTTTTCTACCATAACATAATATAGTTGGTACTTATGTCGAATACGGACCAAACTGAAATGATAAGATTATTTAAAAAAAACCATGGCGAGCAGGGACGTTTTGTAACTATTCCCTACTTTCATATGACAATTTAATAAACAAACGATGCCTTAAAAATTGAATTTGAAGTATATATATATATATATATATATATATATATATATATATATATATATATATATATATATATAGCACGGTCTGTATTCTGCATAAGCACCATACAGTTAAGCACTGAACTGTCAGTCTCATTAATCCTTATCATCGAGTGGCTTTTTGGCCTTGGTGAATGATAACTCATTTACATAATATTAGATTTTAATAACAGGTTCATCACTAAACTTGACGTGTAATAAAAACATCCGGTCGTTTTTCAGTTTGGTTTTTAATTCTACATTGAGATATTTGCTCTCCAAAGTATTGTATCTGAAATCCTTTTCGACTGTGAGACTTCCTACTTTATTCCAGCCAAAATGTTCCTTTTTGAAAAACCGGATACTCTCTACCCTCAACAAAGTGAGCCGTGTCACGCTAATCTCTAGAATAAAGGCATTTAATCCAAAGGTTTATTGCTGACGAAATCTATTCTAACATATTTTTATCAACTTTATTTCACGTCTTCATTCCACAAACTAAAGATAAGATTTGACAACAAATATTATAACGTTAAGATTCCATATTGTGTGAATTAGATCGAGCGCGGTTCACGACCGCGTGAGTTAACATCTTAAGTCCAAATAATTAGAAACGGCAAAATATATATAAGTAGTTCCACGGAAATTAAGCCTACGCAAAGTGTTTTAATTGGGTAATAGATTAATCCCTCCGCGTAGAAACATTATTTTACATAGATAGAAAATAGTCCAACAAAATTGCTACAATTCACGTCAGGAGGCGATAAATATGGACAGATTAATTTATTTTTACTACTATGGCCATGGAGACGTTTGAAGTTGTTTCGAATGATTGACAAGATTACGAATCGGTTAAAACATGAACCTAGCGCAACGGAGTGGCTTTTGAAGTGTTTATTCTTACGCTTCTGTTGGCAAAATGTTCGTCTTCATTGCAATAGTCACTCCAAATAAAATATTCTATCTTAAAAAAAAAACGTTTCTGCCATGGCAAACGCTTAAAATAAGCAGTTACTAACGGTGCCCGTTGTTTTCGTTAATAAACGATCAAATGTATTACATGTATTTGTGTGCGTTGCAAACTAATCCGTTTGCCAGGAAAACAAGTGACATTGGCTCAGGTGTTAATTGTGTATGCGAAGTTGTGGTTATTGTAATTGGGCAACGACGAAAAGGAAACGCTGCAGCGAGTTTCAGCATCCCCTGGCACAAATGGGATGAGTGATAAATAGTATTATTCCATCGATATCTGAAATAGTGCACGGAACGAGGAAGAAGAGGAGAGCGTTTCGCTGCTTTTTTAATTTTTATTTTCTAAGTTTGGCCTTAACGATTCCCATCCTCATCCTCGACTCGGAAGGCATCATCCCCTCTTTAACCCTACCCCCAACACTTGCTGCTCGATTAAACTCCTCACCCTTTAGGGATTAAGTTGCCGGATGCGATCGTTCAGCGCCGCCGGAAGTTTCGACGATTGTTGGGACCAAACTGAAGGTGATAAGTGATATGTTTCCTTTAATTATTGAAATCCAAACGTCTCTCTCCTCCCCCTCTCTCTCCATTCCTCTCTTTCTCTATCCCCTTGGTTTTACGTGTCTCTTTCTCTCCCTCTTTCTATCTCTTACCTGAGTCTCTCTTTCTCTTTTTCTACCTTCCTACCTATGCCATATAACACCTTTACATTTTATTTTCCTTTTTCTATCTCCTCTCTCATCATGATCATATAATTTACGCTGTATTCTTACAACTTATTCCTATCTTATCTGACAAGTGAATTATTAGTTAATAAAAACTTCGATTGTTTAATTGGATCAACATTAAAGCAGAACCTTTTTTTCTATGATGCGTCCAATTTGAATAGATGATGAGAATAGTTTTGTAAGCAAATGCGGACATTTTCGATTTAGATCAACAGTAACATACAGAAGAAATAATCGAGTATCGTCATTAGATTTATATCATTACTAGCAAAAGTACCCGTCATTGACTGGGTTCAAAAACAGCCTACAGAAAAGGACTCTGATTTATGAAAGTATGATAGGTTATGAAAAGGAAGGGTCGTAAAGAGATAGCTTCGAATTTAGGGGTATCGAAACCAAAGCAAAATATGATGAAAGTAAAAATAAAATAGATAAACCCCATAATTTATTATACCATACCTGTTCACACTGAAACACTTATCACAATATTCTGTGGATCTATATTAAAAAAATCTTGTTAAACTTTGTGACATATTTCCATTCTATGGAGGCCAGGCCCGAACGCAGACACCACAATTTTATTATACCATCCCTATTAAAGTTAAAACATACTTATCAAAGTATTATTATGTACACTTGTAAACGTTTTTTTTTAATTTAATTTTTTATTTCCATACTTTGTGGACCAGGCGCGAACCCAGACCCCACAATTTTAATGAATCATCATTATGCCAGATCAAACATACCCATTCCTGTGTCAAGATACATCTATCATTATATGTGATCAGTTTTCTATAATAGTCACCCATATAGGAGCCTATTCGTGACCAGACACACGCACAGACGTTCAGCTTTATATTATAGATTATTCATCGATTGATGTTGAAGTCTAATCGGTATCAATATCTATACACCCATCGTGGCGGTGGCTAAGTGGTCAACGACATGAACTAATAAGCTGAGTGTTCCAAGTTCGAATCCAATTCGACAACAGAACCACTTCCATCAAAACCTTGACCTTGTGCCTAACCTCTTGGAAATGAGACAAATACAATTTCTACCCACAGGTAAAAGAAAACGTTTCAAGTCGAGAGTTATATATATATATATATATATATATATATATATATATATATATATATATATATATATAATACACACACACACACACACACACACACACACATATATATATATATATATATATATATATATATATATATATATATATAGCTGTATATCCCATAATAAACCGGTCTTGTGTCACACTTCTCCGTAGAATAAAGACATTTCGTCAAAAGATACATAAATAGCAACGTTCATTCTCACACATGCTTATAAATTTTATTTCCCGCCTTCGTTCAACAAACAAAACGGTTCAACTCACAAAACATGAAACCCTTTTTAGAAGGTCGTGAAATTTTTTTCCAAGTAGTTAGGCTAAGAAGGAAGACAAGTGTTTTGTTATTGTTTGTTTTGTTTGTTTGTTTTTTTGTTTTACGGCATATCAACCCTTTTCAGGTTATTTAATGCCGAATGTAGTAATTTTGGAGAAAAATTTAACCCATAGTTGGGACCCAAACAGATACTACCACTCCGGGTCAGAGCGGACCTGGGAGCAATGGTAATTAAGAAGTGGCTCCACACTCCCCAAAGCCCACAAACTAATATTCTTATTAACCGTTTATTAATTATCTGTGCTTTAGGCATAAAACAACAGCACTTCCCTCGCGAAATTCAAGCTTCTCACACCCTATTCTCAACACGATGTTACTTAAATATACCTACTTGTACCTGTAGCGGCACCCACCCGGGAGTCTTTTCACATCCAGTATTAAAAAAGTGATTTTGTACGCAAGTGTTGCCAATAAAACTCTAACTTTTGGAAACGAACAATAAAATGAGTGTTTATTCATGGTAAAGCGGTATATTATAAGAAAATATTTATAGCTCTAGTATTGCAATATTGAGCTAAAGGAACTTTGTGTTATTTGCTTATATTATTGATTACTATTTCAATTATTAAATATATATATATATATATATATATAGACACACACACACACACACACACACACACACACACACACACACACACACACACATATATATGTAAAAGAATATATATATATATAAAAGAAGTAATCCAGTTATTTAGCAATTCACTTCAAATATATATTTATAAATATAAACACAAATCTAAATACACATTAAAACACACATATCGTATATTTATCTGTAACATATCCTCATCTACTGCTCACGAGTTTCCATGCCCAAAGGCATGGCAAGAATCTCGCTAGAATCAGCCACACGGATTATATGTAAGACGGCGAAGCACCTATCCGTGGATAATTAGAAATATATACACTCCACGTATGGAGGCATCACACTGGTAAAAGGAGACAATGATCCCCCCCATGACATTTACATAACGTTTCCCTATAAAATGATTTTTGGATACAGTAACAAACAAAATGATCAGATTTAAGTGCTAACGAGCTTTCGTGGACTTTAACTGTAAAGCGGTGAAATGGGTACCCGTGGATAAGTATACATTGTATAAACATAGACGCTCTTCGTATGAGGACATCACACTAGTGAGACGGAAGAATATCTCCTCTTAACTTATTAATTCTATCCCATAATTTTTTTTTTGCTTTGTTTATGAGTCGTATTTTTGTAGAGATTAAATTACTTAAATTATTCAATGGGGATTCATTAACTGAATCGATTACAATTTTAGTACACATAAAAGTAACTTGTAAATATTACGTTTGAAAGTGAATTGCTACAGACAATATCCTGTCTAAAGATGTTATATATATATATATATATATATATATATATATATATATATATATATATATATATATATATATATATATATATATATATATATATATATATATATATAATTAGATTAATCTCTAGGGTATTCGACCATAACGCTGTTTTATTTTAATCGTTTTCCCACTTTTTTTTCTCCCCGTAAATTGAATAAAACGCAATTTTAATCGCTTTTTCCTTCTTTGTTTTAAAAATTCCCTCGATACAGCTTTGAGAAGCGAGGGTCGAAACCGGTCAGCTGGCTCCCCGTTTCCATTTCTTTCCTCTCCTGTTCTCCCTTTTCCCCCTCTTTTTGGAGAGAAGATTAAAAGAATATATATATATATTTATATATATACAAATTTACTTTTAATCATGAATCATAAAAGTCTTCCGTTTCTAATTGCAATATTTAAATTTTGTATCCTTAAAAACATTATGAAATATTTGAAGACGAGATACAATTCGAGTTTAATTAAGAAATTAAACTCTATTCTAAAAATTAAAAGTAAAATTAGATCGACGCAAGATAATATAACATTCTTACATTCTTGTGTTAATAACATTGTGGGTCCTTCGTTTATTTTATTTAAAATAAAAAAAGCGAATTTGCAACCTGGACACAAAATCGAGAATGCGTTTATCCATAATTTTTTGGACAAACTATCATTGAATTTAGAGAAATATAAGAGTGAAAATGCTCAATTAATATATGGTCTCCCTAAACCCCATAAAGTGGATATCCCATTAAGTCCCATTTTCTCCATGGTAGTGAGCATCCTTTCGTGCTTTGATAAAGTTCGCTTTGCACGATATATTGCAATTTTACAAGAACAAAATATTAAAAAATTAGTTTTTAAATCAAACAACAAATTGCAACACTTAATATATAAAAAGTTTGGGCGTACTACCAACCCAAATATTGGAAGTAACGTTCTTAATTTATCTTCCCATGACTTATCACCTTCAGAATTAATGGTACTTGATCATGGGTTAGATTTTTGTATTCCTTTGCCCGGTGTTAAACGGGAAAATGTATTTTCGGAATTTGAAATTCTCAATGAGTTGAGAGACTTGCACCAGTCTCTGAAACCAAAACTTGGGATCTCAAGGCAAAATTGAATAACCTTGCTCACAGTTACACCAGTAGACCAGTGTCGCATTCTGAGTTTAAATGGCGCAAAAAGCATTTTGAAGTTATTAAAATCCTACGACAAGACCCATCATTAGTCATTACTAGATCAGATAAAGGGTCAGAGGTGGTTATACTAAATCATCATGAGTACGTTGACAAAATGTCAGTAATACTAGATGACAAAGACAAATTTGAAAAATTGGGCCCTGTCGCAACTCATTGCAATTGTCT
>NC_136492.1:144277018-144287018 GCF_053919585.1 Euprymna scolopes
GGAAGGCTAAGTGCTGTATATACCGCGCTGAGTCGTAGAAATTTCCAGGTTGGTATCTGGGAGCGCATTAATTCATTGGGAGAGGTGCACCCCCAGTCTTCGTTAAGACGTACATCTAGGAGAAGGAAAACTCTGATTTAAAAACCTGCGGGTTACTGTATACTCTGTCTTATGGCAGTTATTTGCACCGACAAAGATTAACAGTAATATCAAAAATTTATGGTTGGTTCTACACAAACCCTTCACCGCTCTAAACAAATAATTTGTGTGGATTTTCGAATAACTTAGTTGTTGTGGCAGAACCTAATACGTCGAAATCGATGAGAGAGTCCATTTTTTTTAAAGACCGCAAATTAACTGGATATTCTTGATTGCTTGATTCTACCTCCATTCCATTTCTTTAATGATCTTTAAATGATGCTGTTCTCAGTTTCCCGTTTTTACTTTAAAACGATGTAATTACTGTAAAAACCTTCAATGCGATGCCTGACTATATTTTAATGTAAAATTTATAATAAAAATATTGTGAAAATAATTGTTTATCTCATGAAAATATTGGAATTCTTTGCTTTAACAAGAATGTTATTAGCAGTACAAACCCAACGTTGCCCGGGAGGAGTTTTACTGCTAATGCAATTTTATTTTAAAACTGTACTCGTTACATAGGCTAACATATCATCGCGATTTTTACAGGGCTCGGTTGGATAACAAAACTACGTCGTTTGTTTGCACTAAATTATTTTTACCTTTTGAAAGTTAAGTTCAAATATTACGTTATTGCTTTGTGATGAAATTATTAATTGCTTTCTGACTAAAAAAAATTAATTGAACCCGATTGTTATAACAGTTGAAATGAATTTGTTAAGCCAATGTTGTCTTAATATTTACTGATAAAATTATTGGATGTAAATAACTTTTCAAACATCTAATGTTTTATTATGTGTAACGAATTCGAGAGTTTAAATGCATCGAAATTCCTTTCAAATGTCAAAAACTCACTAAGTAACTCATTTTTTTCAAACAGTTAATAAAAAGGTTCAATTTCGCACGGATAAATTAGAATGCACTATGGTGGGCTTAAGTTCATAGTTAATTGTTTCTTAATACAATTAAAAAAATTGTTCATTTTTTTCTATAGCATAAATAATTTATTAATAACTAGCAGTTCGCCCGGCGTTGCTCGGTTGTAAAATACGCATAATATTATATGTTAAGATCATTCGTAGACATTTATGTTGATGACATTACCATCTATGGCAACACTTCGAAGTTCTCTTTGATTTTCTGTCCTCTGATCTTGAGCATGTGGTGCAATGGAAAAAGAGGTGGCTGGTTTATATTACTGCATCTAAAATCAAGCTTTTATCTTTACATCGTTAATGCTCTGGCCCTCATTTTGTATCAATTGAAATGAATGGCTCTCATCTTGAGGAGGTTCTATGTTTTGACAAGGTTCTTGGTCTGACTTTTATTATTAATCTGAAATGGAACATGTACATCAAATTCGTTGTCAAGGTCGCTGGAAAAATGGTAAGATCCTTCTACTGCTCCAGCAGATGTCTCACTGCTGATGCAATTCTCTACCTATATAGGAGCAAGGTACGTCCTGGGATGGATTATTGTTACCACATCTGGGTAGGAACTGCTAGAAGAACTTCATCCTGCCCTGACAAAGTTCAAAATAAACTTCATAGCCTAGTAGGGGATGCCCTTTTTTCCCTGCAAACTTTTTCCCGCAGAAGAGACGTTGCAAGCTTGTTTTTGTTCTATTGCTATTTTCATAACAAGTTCTCATCTGAACTTCAATCTATGCCCCCCCCCATTGCCAAACTTTCACGAAAAACACTCGTCTGGCTGAAACCATTCTTTATCTGTGCCTAAACTTAAACGTAGATTCCATGAAAAAAGCTTCTTTCTTAGAACTGCACACCTGTCGAACTCTTTTCCTTTGCCTGCTTTCCAGCTGACTACAATGTGGTCTTCTTCAAGTCCAATGTAAACAAGTTCTTGATGAACTATCTCCTTAAGTAATCCAATTTACCAATATTGTCCCATTGACTACTGTACACTCATTAACCCTTATTCTCGAGCGGCCTCTGGACCTTGATAAGTGGTGACTCCTTTGTAAAGAAAAATCATATAAAAACTGAGACATACTCATATGAGTTTTAAACGGTTCATTTCTTGTAAGTATATATATATATATATATATATATATATATATATATATATATATATATATATATATATATATATATACTCCAGCTGAGATCGAACCCAAAAGTTAAAAACAATGAGTTAAGTACTATAACCGTTAGGCTATCTTGCTACGTCCTTCAAAAAGTGTTTTCAAACTTTAACATCAGGATCAATCATGTGAACCATTCACGCATGCGTATTCGTGAAACAGTTAATAAACAGATAAAAATCCGATGACCGCAAAACCAAATTTTCAATTTGGATCCTTCTCACTTTTAAAGGCATATAAGTAAATGAAAATAATAATGTCTAAGTCACACAGATACGAGAAACATAGACACATGAGAAATGTTCAGACATTATTATTAATGTACAACTTTACAATCAAGAACCAATAATGTTTCAAAAATACAATTTTCTTATTAAATGGAATTTTAGTTATCGTTTGAAATACACTGTATAAATTGGAATTTATTTTTAACGCATGTACACCTTGAATCGTCCAACATGACTAGGAAATATGCTTGTTCAGTGTTCGCACTAATATTCATATTCAAATAAAATAACGTTTCATAGATGATAATAAGAAAGAGAAAACAAAAACGTCTCCAACTGGAAAGTTATAAAAAAGAAAGAAAAGCGTATATATCGGTATAGAAATAAGAAAGAAAATCGATAACGTCTCATTATCGATAATAGATTGAAGACGTGTGATTTGCTATTTGCTTTCTCAATTCCCCTAAATACTTGAAATTAATTCGTCCAGCAGCTTTTTGCTAGCTAAATTTTCTATGACCACACACACACACACACACACACACACACGCATACACACACACACACACACACAAGAAAAGAAGCAGGGAATTCTGAAGAACACACGTCATAATATTTATGAAATTAGCAACATTACGTCTGTGAGGTTACAAAGAAGAAAAATGGGTGGATGCCGACGACACAGTCACGTTAACACACCGATTCTCGCCAAATCACCGAAGTTAAGCAACATTGAACCTGGCCAATACCAGATGGGTGACCATTTGGGAAGGCTAGGCGCTGTATGTTCTGCTCCGAGTCGTAAAAATTTCCAGGTTGGTATCGGGTAGCTGGGAGAGATGCATCCCCAGTCTTCGTTAAGACATGCATGTGAGAGAAAAAAACTCTGATGTAAAAACCTGCGGTCTATTGTATACTCTGTTTTGTGGCAGGCATCTGCACCGACAAAGGTTAGCAGTAATACAAAACAAAAAGTGTGGTTGCTTCTACACAAAACCTTCTACATTATAAAACAAATGATCTGTGTAGATTTCCGAACAACTTAGTTGTTTTGGCGGAAGCTCATACGTCGAATTCGACGAAAGAGTCCATTATATATATATATATATATATATATATATATATATATATATATATATATATATATATATGTGTGTGTGTGTGTGTGTGTGTGTGTGTGTGTATGAATGCGTGTGCGTGTGTGTGTAGCTTTTGGGAAATGTATGTTATTGCGCATAAAATTTATTCTTTGTGTATAGCAAATCTTTTCTAAATCGGAAGTTTGACGTTTCGTAAGATATAACAGAACATACAAATAAAGTAAATAAAAATGTTGTTAAATCTGTTTTGTAGGAGATGGATTCGATGTGAGCTGTTTTTCGGCGGCGGGTATCCATTACATTGCATTTCTTTTGAAAACTTTCTGCTTTTCTGATTATTTCACGGAAATAATGTTCAGTATTGGCATACAAATATATGTTGTTCCTCTATAAACAGATTTGTAAAATGTACCGAATTGGTTTGAAAAAACAAAAAACAAAAACACGATTGGTAAGATGAATATTATAAAAGCCAATTTTTTATTATATATATATATATATATATATATATATATATATATATATATATACTTCCTTTCTACATATATGTGTGTGTGTGTGTGTGTGTGTGTGTGTGCCTAAAAAGGAAGTATATATATATATGTGTATGTGTGTAGAAAGGAAGTATATATATATATATATATATATATATATATATATATATATATATATATATATATATATAACTAGCAAAAGTGCCCGTCGTTTACTAGGTTAAAAAACAGCCTCCAGAAAATGGACTCTGATTTATGAAAGCATGATAGTTTATGAAAAGGAAGGGTTGTAAAGAGATAGCTTCGAATTTGGAGGTATCAAAACCAAAGCAAAATATGATGAAAGTAAAGACAAAATAGATAAACCCCATAATTTATTATACCATACCTGTTCACACTGAAACACTTATCACAATATTCTGTGGATCTATATTAAAAAACCTTTTTAAACTTTGTGAAATATTTACATTCTATGGAGATCAGGCGCGAACGAACACTCCATAATTTTATTATACCATATTTCTTCAAACTGAAACATAATTATCAAAGTATACTTACGCAGATAGTTATAAAAAGTCTTTATTAAAGTTTGTGCCTATTTCCATTCTATGGAGGCCAGGCGCGAACGCAGACACCACAATTTTATTATACTGTCCCTATTTAAGTTAAAACATATTTATCAAAGTATTATTATGTACATCTATATCAAAAACACTTGTAAACGTTTTTTTTTTCATTTCTAAATTTTTTATTTCCATACTCTGTGGACCAGGCGCGAACGCAGACCCCACAATTTTAATGAACCACCGTTCTGTCAGATCAAAAATACCCATCCCTGTGTCTCGATACATCTATCATTATATGTGATCAGTTTTCTATAATAGTCAACCATATAGGAGCCTATTCGTGATCACACACACACACACACACACACACACACACACACACACACACACACACACACACACACACACACACATACGTTCAGCTTTATATTTTAATATATATATATTTATATATATATATGTGACTACTTAATTTTATCACATAAAATAATATATGAAAATATAATTTTATGCTCAAATTTTCAGTATTTACTTCGCCAGTGCTCAATACATTTATAGAGCTAGGTAGTAAGTTATATATTGCCATATATATTTTTATAACTCACCATATATATATATATATATATATATATATATATATATATATATATATATATATATATATATATATATATTATTAAAGTTTGTGCCTATTTCCATTCTATGGAGGCCAGGCGCGAACGCAGACACCACAATTTTATTATACCATCCCTATTTAAGTTAAAACATACTTATCAAAGTATTATTATGTACATCTATATCAAAAACACTTTATATATGAAATGCTGAAGTTCAATAAGAATACAGATTACATAATACCGTAAAAGTAAAATCCAAGTAAATATTAGTATCAATATTTATAAGACAATCCCAACCAGATCAAGATAGCTCAATGTACGAGATAGAGCAATAATGTAAATGGAAATTTTTTAGATAAATTATGTAGAATTACAACAAGATTATTGTTTAGCAAAGGAATACGGATAATTATTAGTCTTTGGATTAAAAAAAAAAAAAGTCAAAGAAATGACTTTAATAATTATCTCTACTCCTTTGCCAAGCAATAACATTTGTTGTAATTATACAGAATTTAAATAATAAGGTGTGTGTATATATATATATATATATATATATATATGTATATATATGTATATATACACACACCCACACACACACACACACACATATATATACATATATATATATATGTATATATATATATGTATATAAGTATGTTTCAGTCAGCCAGTTACAAACAACTAGAGATCTCTTCTGGCGATATTGCTTGTCCGTAATTGCGGACTAAATTTTCATATAAGTAATATCGCCTGAAGAGATCTCTAGTTACTTGTAACTAACTGACCGAAATATGCTCATGAATGTGTGGCGACATATTGCTTATGTAAAACAAATAAAAAGAATATCTTGCTCGACTTCGGTACTGAACACTCTTGTATTAACCTCGTTAAAACTTCATCGGTTGCTTTACCTCTTAAAAATATTAATCTGGAATTAAATATATATATATATATATATATATATATATATATATATATATATATATATATATATATATATATATATTACAAAATAGTAATATACAAATATTAATGTAGAAATATGAATATTTGTAGATTCAATCAATCCTGAATGCTTAATATGCCACAACATATTTAATACGCCAAAAAATGTCCAACATCAAAAAAAAAAATTTAATAAATAAATAAATAAATAAAAAATAATGCTCAACATTCCAAAAATATTCAATATCCCCCCCCCCCCCAAATGCTCAATAGGAAAGGATGTAAATGATGAAAAAGAACAATTTCTTAATTTCTCCTTTTTGAACATTTGATGATCCAATTCAGTTAGTAAATTTTTATATTTAATCAACGGAATTCTATTCGACTATATATATATATATATATATATATATATATATATATATATATATATATATATATATATATATATATATATATATATACTGTGCCACCAAAAAGAAAGTCCGCACTTGTCATTTTTTCAAAACCGCAAATTTAAGCTAAATTTAATGCAACTGTGAAAACAAGCTATACCTCATTTGATTATTTTAAAAGGCTTTTTACTTTTTATCATAAATTATAAAAGTCTCCCCTTAATGATTGCGATATTTTAAATTTTGTACCCCCAAAGAACTATGAGAGAGACAGTGTAAGGAGTATGCGGATCGATTAATGTTTCAAAACTTCCATGTCTCGCCAGAACTCCTAATACATCTCGTAGCCAAAAATAACTTTAGAATAACTTTGTTGCTAAAGTGATTTTCTGACTGCGAGATTTATTTGAAGTCCTGACGAGACATGGAAATGTCGAAATGTTGATCGATTAGCATTTTGAATCTTCGTAAGGGGACACCTGTTGTGGGAATTAATTTTACCTCTCTTGGGACGAGTATTCACCTAGTTTTTATAGATAATATTGTACACTTAATAAGTTAACGTTTAAATAAAGATCTTTTCATTAGTTTTTAAAGCGTATTTTTCTATTCGGATTGTGAATCGTTTTCTAGCTATCCCCTCTCGGCGTTGCCTGGGAGTCTTTTTACTCTCCTTTTTATTTATTTTATCATCAAATCGTTTTTTTAAAAAAAGTATTGATTAAATAGGATGTTAGAAAATTAAATATAATTATTTATTCATTAAAATATTAAATAAAACCAATTTTTTTATTATAAAATTATAAATAATTGTGTTAAGATAATGTTTTTATCTTTATAAAACTGTTGGATCTAAAATGCTTCTAAACCATCCAATCTTTTTATTGACGAAGATTTACTTCAAATTTAAAAGAAATGACTTTATATTCGATATTTTAAATGCTTCAAAATTCCTCTCAAATATTAAAGGGTCAGGAGATAATTTATTTTTGGTAAAACCGCAGTTTAATAGCCTGAAACTAATGCCATAAAAAAATAAATAAATAAAAACGTGTGCGGGCTATAAATAATTTTTGTCTTGTTTTTGTTAAATATTAATAAGTGACGAACCATTTCGAGTTAAAGTCTAGTTAATCTGTTTTAAGATTTAAACTTAAGGAGTCTAAAGAAGGAATTGAAATTACGGGAATATTACTTAATTGGTATCTAATGACCATGGATCAAATTTAATGTAAATCTGAAATATTTTAATTTCCAAGTAAAATATTACTCGAACTCGCTCGAAGTATGTACATTTACTAAAATAATCCCTAGAAAAAATAATAGAGTTTTAAAAAAAACGGAAGTTAGGGATTATTATTTTAGCATATATATATATATATATATATATATATATATATATATATATATATATATATATATATATATATATATAATCACATTTCAAGCAAGTTCTTCTAAAGATTACAGGCAGGCGTAATAAAAGGCTATATGTCTGTCTGTCAAACCCCATCTCTCCCGAAACTAAAAATCGCAGAGCGGCACTAGGGATCTCAAAGTATTGGATTTTTTACGGGTCAAAATCAAAAAAATCGTTATACATTGTGTACGGTCATCTTAGTTTATTTTTAATTTAAAATTTTGAAGCAGTTCATATGTGTGTCACGTGGGTACAGTGGTAACGTAACCAGCTTCGAATACCACAGTTTTGCTTTCGGTTTCAATTCTAACTGATGGCACCCAAATATTTACTTTTTTATTTTTGAAATCATGACTCAATGAAAATACGAAATCTGGACAAATCAAAATAGCATATTTATAGGTACGGACAAAAATGGCCGAATAAAGATAGAGGGACCTAGTTTTGAAAGCCGATTTATCATAATTTTTTGTAGGTTTCCGACTACTTTTTGATTGTATTTGAAAGATTAAAGACTAAAGTTAATTTCCGAAAAGAAAAAAATATTTGTGCACGTGAAAAAAAAAAGTTATAAAAAATGTTTTCATGGCGGGCTCCCCAATTCAGCTAAATTTTGAAGTTAAATAAATTCATTGTAAAAAATCCTTTAAAAGATAAATATTAGTTTTCTGGGTCTATTTCAAAGATAATTAGTAAAGTCCTAAGATATTGAATTAAATTTAAAAAAAAATACCTTGTTTGTACAAAACATAAATTAATTAGCCCAAAATCGAGTGATGCTGCCGTTCGTAAAACGCAACAAACTAAAATTTTGTAAGCACGAAAATTACGAAGGCCCAAAATTTCAGGCAGTCGAAAGACTGTGAAAATGACGTCATGTAATTAAAAAGAAGGAAGTCCCACCCCAGTCGTGCATCCGTACATTCCTCTTTTGAACGTTTGTATTAATTTTTGCATTTTTTAATTTAATTATTTTTCTATGTTCCTATTTTTAAATTAATTTTTTTCTTAATTATTGTTCAATATTATATAAAAAAATATGTTACGCCGAAAGTTTCACATTCTTGCGAGCAAGGAAATGATTAAAATCTTGCATATAAAAATCATGCGAAACCTGTAATTTAAAAAAGAAGTAGAAATATTTTTTTCGATTATAATTTTTTTGTGTGAACATATTAAATAAGCAATGCTTAATTTAATGGTAATATCAGTAGTTCGAGAAATTCATTTTTCCTCGAGTTGTATAGAATTCATTAATACGGATTTAGGGGCCTTTTTCGTAATGTTCTTGTAAAAATTATTTTTTATTTTATTTTTATTGTTACAAATTACGATGTTTTATTTATATAAAACAGCAAAAGTAAAGTTCCGCGATCATCATTTGCTAAATACCGAAAATTTCATTAAAATTGGTTAATTTCCTTATTTTGGGTGATTTTTTAAAGTAAAGGGAGGGGTCGAAATGTTTATACATTTTGCGCATCGGCTATTCATTTTGCCCGTACTTACATATTTAAATGTATTTTACGACCGGGCAAAGCCCTCCCCCCCCCCCCCGGTTGTACTAAATAGATTTTAACTTGAAATTATTTCTTATTTATTATTATTTGATGATAATAGAAAAAAAAAATCAACGGTTCTGCGTTATTTTTTTCAACTAAATATTATATAATGACTATAACGACTTGTTTACAAGGAAGTTTATTCTTTTTCGCAATTTTTCGCAATTAGATTATTTTAATAGGATTTTTAAATTTTTCGTTTCAGTTTAACAACTGCATTGTTGAGGTAAATAAATTTTCGATTAATATAGTTGATAAAAAATAATTCTAGGTGTAATTTTCAAATGTTACGTTGGCGCAAAAAATTTGCATTCAGATATACAAAAATAGTCACACAATTTTATTAATATATATATATATATATATATATATTATATATATATATATGTATATATATATATATATATATATATATATATATATATA
>NC_136492.1:144297018-144447018 GCF_053919585.1 Euprymna scolopes
AGGTATTATAAACATCAATTAAAATTTTTATGTTAAATATTAAATGGTAAATTGTTTTAATCTCGTATAATATTGATCCGAGCTCCACTTTAAAAATTTTACTATTTCAGATTTGCATAAAATTGATATTAAGGCAAGATCTCGTGAATTTCTGTTTCTTCTTAGAACCGTTTGTCTTCAATTAAAAAACAATATTTTAGAGAATCAAAATCATGTAATGGATTTTGAGCAAAACTTAGAACCGTTTGTCTTAAATTAAAAAAAAATATTTTAGAGAATCAAAATCATGTAATGGATTTTGAGCAAAACTGGACTAAGGATTCTAGACATATAGTTTACTATAATTATATATTAATTTAAATCCCCGTAAGGGTATATACAAATGATTCAAAACTCTTTTGTTCGAGGAATTCATTGTACCTATCCCAAGACGTGTATTCTTGAGATATTTTATATGAAAAATATTTTTATCTTAATTTTTATTTGCATAACAATTAATTTATTCGCATAACAATTAATTTGTTCGCATAACAATTAATTGATTTGCATAACAATGTTTTTATTAGCATAACAATTGATTTGCATGACAATTTATTTGCATGACAATTTATTTGTATAATAATTAATTTATTTGCATGACAATTATTTTATTAACATAACAATTTATTTGGATTACAATTTATTTGCATGACAATTTATTCGCATAACAATTAATTTATTTGCATGACAATTATTTTATTAACATAACAATTCATTTGGATGACAATTTATTTGCATGACAATTTATTTGCATAATAATTAATTTATTTGCATGACAATTATTTTATTAACATAACAATTCATTTGGATGACAATTTATTTGCATGACAATTAATTTAGTTGCATAACAATTCATCTAAAAAAAGCAAACAAACAATATGAAGTAAACTCATTAAAAATGTTCATAAATGACAATGAAATGACATTTCTTTTTGTTATATTTGATGTTAACAAAATCGAAGGGCATTTCTTACAATAGTTAACAAAACAAAAATGAGACGAAAAAAATAAATGTACAACAAATATGTGTTACCAAAGATAAGTGACTCTTATACCTACTAGATATAATTTTTGTGTTTTAATCTATTTTAAAGCAGCTATTTACTTTGAAACAAACGAAATATACCTCTGTAATTGTTCAAAATTGAAAATTAAAGAAGCTATTCGTAGAAGCCCATCCAATAAATATTACAAACCGTGCGAAAATGTAATCTACTAGTTTTTTTTTAAATTTTCGATTTTGGAGCGATTACTAAGTATAAAAATGGCTATTAACAAAACTGACATTTTGTTTTTGCTCTATCTCAACTTAATTGACACTACTTTTGTTTCAAAGTGAATAAACGCTTTAAAATAAATCCAAACACATAAGCTAATCCAAGTAAGTAGAAGAGTAACTTGGTTTGTCTTTGGTAACATTTATTTGTTGAATATTTATTTTTTTCATCTCTTTTTTTTTTGTTTTGTTGGCTATTGTAAGAAATGCCCAAATCGAAAATAAGTTTTAGTTATTAAAAGAAACACCGACAAAATAATTTTTTAAAGTTGATAAAGAATTTGCTTTTGGTTTGACAAATAATTAAATACAATCTGCGGTGCATCTTTTGCTTTCTTTATATAAAAACACTAAGGAAATAAAAAAATAATTAACTTCGAATGAAAAACAAACACCATTATTTATAATTAACGCAAATAAATACTACTCCTACTACTACTACTACTACTACTACTACTACTACTAATAATAATAATAATAATAAACAACGACAACAACAATAATCGCAACAATTAAAAGCGATCCAACTTTTTTAGCATATTTGCGCATCATTAAACATGCGGGAAAATATCTCTTTTAAGGGAAGGCCATTATTTGGAGTAAAACAGCACCAAAAACAAATGTTTCCAGAAAGCTATAAACATTTTTTTTTACAAAAAAGAAAAAAAAAGCGCTGTTGTGGTAATCAATGTATTGTAGCGTACAAAATATCACCAAAATTCCCAGAGTAAAAATAACTGCAAGACAACACAATTTCTCTCACCTGAACGACATGATGGCGATCCTTTTGTGGAGAGGGGTTTGATTTTGATGCTGTGTTCGCCGTCGGCACTTGTCCAACAAGGACGACGACGATGTCCTTTATTTTGTTTGTCGCAAGAAATTGTTATTATGCAAATTGGTATCGATGGTCAGCAGTGTCCGGCTCAGATATCATGTTTATACATTGTTAGAATTGTGAGTGAGTCGAAGGTTTCGCTCGTTGGTTGTCCTATGTTTCGACCAGAACGAGACAAGAACGGCTCTAAAGATCAGTTTCCTCTACAGGAAGAAGAAGAAGAAGAAGAAGAAGAAGAAGAAGAAGAAGAAGGTAAAGAAGAGAGGATAAATATTTCAAATTAAGACTGCCGTAAAGGTAAGCAATAAACTGAAGCAATCATGATAATAGTTTGGCCAACAATAATGACGACGACGATGATGAGAAGGCAAAAGATCACCCTCTTCTTCCTCTTCCTATTTCGACAAGTTATGGGTTGGGATGGGAGTAGGCAACGCTGCTGCTGCTACTGCTGCTGCTGATGATGATGACACCGATGGCTGTAGAAGTGAGAGTTGAGAGGAGGCAAACATGGGTTGTGCTCACCTGGTGTCTACGAGACCAAATCTAACGACGGGCCAACAATTAGACGGTACGCGACCATCAACCAACCCAGGACCGATCAGAGACTGAGATGATCTGTCATGTTGAGGCCGAAACACAACGGAGAGAGGGAAGAGAGAGAGAGAGAGAGAGAGAGAGAGGGGAGAGGAGGAGAAGAAGAGAGGGAGCAACAAGCTCCACCAACCGCACCCACATTCGTATGCAGGCTTTTATTGCTCGTATACACACATATACATGAAAAAGCACACAAACGCACATAATAGACATACGTAGTCTTAGATGCATTTTATGCAATTCTATTAATGATTAGCCTTCTATCCCCCTCGTATATACACACACACACACACACACACACGCACACACACACACACACACACACACACACACACACACATATATTCAAGCAAATATTATTAAATGCAACGGAGACACTTTATGATTCTTCTTTCTAATTTTTCGACTTTCCGTATAATCTTTTTTGTATCAAAATCAAAAATATTAATAAAAGTTCCATAATTGTTGTTGTCACAAGCGCTTTCGATTCGTCCACGGATCATCATCAGGTGTTGAAGTAAAAGTGCGAAGGAGCGAAAATGAGAATTAAAAGGGAAAACTAAAATATACAGTAAACGGCGATAAGTTAAAACATATAGAGTCGATAAAATAATCGATTAAAAATATGGGTCGATTAAACATTCGAGTATTAAAATTAGCAAGTTCGTGGACGCCGTTGCATTTAATAATATTTGCTTGAATAAAAAAATGCTGCCTAAATATACCAATATATATATATATATATATATATATATATATATATATATATATATATATACTAGCTGAAAACCAGGCGTTGCCCGGTCATACAATACGCTTAAACATAATATTTTAATTTATGCAGCTTGCCTAAGTATTATTATAGAATCAATCCTTTATCTATTATTATATAGTATGAAGAATAATTTGCCAGGTGGACTTATTCTCCCCACCCCTAAAAAATAATGAAATAAAAAAATGACAATGATAATGATAATGCCGTTCATCAAATTCTGTCTGTGTTTGTTTACACTATCATGTCAGCTGGTATTTCAGCTTGATGATGAATGCCCTGGAAAAGTCACTTCTGATTAATGTTTAGTTTTAAAATATGCAAACGAAGAAATAATTTGCGGTGATTTTAAATGGTACCTCTTCTTTTATCGTAAATTGAACTTATTAATAAGAAAAATTTTAAATAAAACGGTGACATACAACTGGGGTTGAAAAGGGGGATCATCTGATCTGTAGTCGAATGCTCTATCACTTACCCATATCTTCACATTATAATAAATGTTTTAAATAGAAATGATTTGCTGAGATTTTATTTTTTCCCTTGTCGGTGTAACGTAAAATATTCTCCTATAAAAAGTCTTTTTTTATCTATAAGAGAGAAAAGATTTTTTAAGAATGGATCTTTTCGATGTTCGATATTGGATGAATATCTGTACAAAACACACCTAAGAACATTACCGGAAATATAAATTAGCTTTGCGTGAAATTTTTAAAAGATAGGCTCAGACGTTTCGGAACCTATGAGGAAGAAGCTCTCACACACACGCACACAAAGTTACTTTTGGCCCTGTCGGTGGGGCATTAGAATACACTGACTGCCCCCTGCAGAGGTTAAAAGTCCCTCAATGGGGGTCCTGGATATGACCTTAAACTATATCCAATGGTAAAGCCCCAGCTTGTGGGCTTTAGGGAGTGTGGAGCCACCCTTTAATTGCCATTGCTCCTAGGTCCACTCTGACTCAGAGTGGTAGTGCCTGTTAGGGTTCCAACTATGGGTTAAATAGAAAACAACAAATATATTCTATTAAAATTTTTTTCTTCAAAATCTTTGGATTCGGCATTAAATAACCCGAAAAGGGTTGATATGCCGTAAAACAAAAATAACCAACCAACAAAGTTACTTTTATATAAGAGTGGAAATAATTCTTGTGCATAGATACATGTCATACAATGCTACCTACCTTAAAAGCCTCAGCATTTTAGATCCCGATAGATCGATGGCCGTGTACACGCCTCGTTCCACATTAACACTACAATACGGGGCCCTCCTCCTCTTACTCTTGTCTTTTTCCTCATCCTCGTCTCCTCCACTCACCGTCTGCTCCATTCCCCACATCTTTCTACACAATCCTTGTTTTTCCGTGTCTTCTTTTCCATCGAGGACGCCAGACGGTCATTTATCCAGTTATTAAATCTACCCACCCACTGCTTTAGGGACGGACGAAAGCTATCAGTTTGCCATTCGTTTTGTGTGGGTTTGTGATTGTTATATCGTCACCACCACG
The DNA here is from genome assembly GCF_053919585.1 of Euprymna scolopes. Lineage (NCBI taxonomy): Eukaryota > Metazoa > Mollusca > Cephalopoda > Sepiida > Sepiolidae > Euprymna > Euprymna scolopes. Next base: position 144,302,048 of record NC_136492.1, read on the forward strand.
GCCGCCCTTACCACCTGACCACCTCCGGCCCCTTCATCTTCAACACTAGCATCCTATATTGTAATCGTTTGGTTATATTTTTACTTCATTTTTTTTACTAAGAAAATGTGTCTTGAGAAAACTTTTACGAAATTTATAAATCATTCAATTGTAATTCCCATCACATACATTCACATAACATTGACAACTCACACGTGACCCTTAACACGTGACATAAATACTCATATACTTATATAAAGTTAGGTATGCATATATGTTTATATATATTGTTTTTAAAATATAATTATCCACTGACACGTGTTTCGTCGTCTACAACTCATCAGAGTGGCTGAATCTCGCGAGATTCGAAATCGAGACCCCACAGTAATGAGCCTAAACTCTTAACCCGTTCGTTCATCTCGCCCGACTGTTTAGGTATATCGCGATTTACTTAGATGTTTTTATATATATATGTATGTATATGATCCACCCTTGAACTAATCAACCGATCATTTGGAATTTGGGAACACGGATGCTTATTGTAAGGGGTCGTAATATGGGCTATATTTAGTTTATTTATATAAGAACCAAAAAAGTGATCATTCTAATATCAGTAAACCAATCAACTGATCATAATAAATTTTGGAATATAGTTGCTATGTTTAAGATGTCTAAATGTGGGCTATATTTAGTTTAGTTTGATTTGTGCAAAAAAGGTAAGAAGTGCTTAAGAGCCCTTTGTGAAATACAGATACTTTCGAACTTATGAAATTTTAACAATAGCGATAAAACATAAATTAACAAATATTCCCCAAATTTCGATTTCTTTGGAGTATTTCCCATTGTTTTTAGTGGGGCATAATATGAGCACAACCTCCAATTTGAAAATGTAAATATTTCAGATTTGCATTGAATTTGATCCAAAGTCAATGGAAAATAAAGATTCGATGAAATTCAACTTCCTTCAAGACATCATATGCTGAATCATATGCTGAATCATATTTAAATTTTCGACATTTTTACAATCAAAATCATAAAATGAATTTTGATTCTAAAAATTGGAATAAATACTGCAACCCTAACTTTTTAATTGTCATAAAATGTGGCAAAATAGTTCGGGAAATTTATTTTACCGGTCAAATAATCTTCCAGAATATATATATATACATATATATATATATATATATATATATATATATATATATATATATATATATATATATATATATATATATAACAAACCTAGAATCCGACGGTCAAGCCTTTATGTGCTTTAGACTTAACATGCAACATAACATTAGCTACTTTTATTTTCTCTGCCGCTCTCCCTCGACCCAGGACTGCACCATAATTAACAAAGCCTCTGACAGCATAGACACAGCACTCTCCCTCGACACTAGCGCACAAGTGCATGTATTTGGTGACTTTAATGTCCACCACAAAAACTGGCTTGGATTCTCTACTCACACAGATGCAGCGGGCAGCTATATCTCACTCCCTATCACAAATGGTTACGTTTCCAACCCGTTTCCCTGACCAGCAAGAACAACACGCATCACTTCTAGATCTATTTCTGACAACAGTTCCCGAGGATTGTATAACAAATGCTGACAGCCCACTCGGGAATGCTGATCATGCAGTGATAATGGTCGAAATCGCCCTAAATTCTAGACCCAAATCTGAAGAGCCAGCGCTCAAAACAACGAGATATTATAAAAAGGCTGATTGGGAAGCCACCAGAGATCTTATCAGAGATGCCCCATGGGGAAATATTTTTTCTCTTCCTGCTGAACAGTGCGCGAATGAGACCCCTGAATGGTTCAAAACGGCAATTGAAGCACACGTTCATATGCGGAAATTTTATAGCAAGCCCCACTCTCCCCAATGGTCTACTTCTACTTGCGCACTCGCCAACTACTATTGCTCAAAGGCAGCATGCATACCACAGATTTAACCGACATGTCCAGTTCAAACAGACAGAAGTTTATAGAAGCTAGAACTAACGTTAAGAAAGAAATAACGACAGCTAAGAGTGAATTTACCACTAAAAAACGCATCGAAGAACAAAAACTAGGAACTCGAGACTTCTGGAACATCTACAACAGTGTAGTAAATAATGGGCAATCAACAATTCCCCCACTAACCAACAATCACGAGGTGGTTTGCTCAGCAACCGACAAGGCTAATATGCTTACCAGTCGGTTTGCCTCAAACTCCACACTGGACCCTCCCAACCACCCCCTGCCTGACTTTCCTTTGCGGACAGACGCCACACTAGACGATCTGCAAATCACCCCTGCTCAGGTGCACGCTATCATAAAAAACCTTGACACTTCAAAAGCATGTGGACCCGATCTCATCCCAGCTGTGCTATTAAAAAAGTGCTCAGCCGAAGTAGCTCCAGTTCTTTCCAAACTCTGCAACAAATGCCTTAATGAATCTTGCTTTCCGGGGTGTTGGAAAACTGCTTCTGTTGTACCAGTATTCAAGAATTCTGGCGAAAGAACTAACCCATCAAATTATCGCCCCATTAGCCTCCTCCAACTTTTTGCCAAAATATTTGAGACCATAATTTACCATGCTCTAGTCCATCACCTTACAGATGCTAAACTTCTGACTGACAAACAATATGGATTTAGACAAGCCCGTTCCACGGCAGACATCCTCACTCTAATCTCTAAACATTCACTGGACAAAGCGGGGGAGGGCAGAGCGGTAGCTCTATATATATCTAAGGCTTTTGACAGGAAAATTAGATCATACGGTATCACTGGTAGAATACTTAACATAATTAAATCCTTCTTAGATAAGAGAAAAATCCAGGTTGTCCTCGACGGCCGTACATCTAAACAATATGATATAAATGCGGGGATGCCTCAGGGGTCTATCCTTGGGCCTCTATTGTTCCTAATATTCATGACCTTCCCGACAACTTTGTCTGTGAGATGGGTATATATGCTGATGACACCACACTCTATAACAGGCATGACAGGAAAACAAATGAACATATATCTAAAAAATGGCAAAAAACACTATCTGTGGTGGAATAGGGACAAAAATGTATGGTCACATTAAATGCTTCCAAGACTAAACTGGTTTCCTTCAATAATTACAAGAAACCTTCTATGCCACCAATAGCAATGGCCAGTGGCTCTTTATCTGAGAGTACATCTTTCAAACTGCTTGGCCTAACGGTCACAGGAAACATGAGTTGGTGCAATTACATTGAAAGCGTTGCCAAGGCCGCTGCGAAGAAGGTAGGCTCTCTCTACCGTGCTAGAAAACTACTAACACCCGAAAGTATCCTGTACCTCTATAAGGCCACCATTCGCCCATGTATGGAGTATTGCTGTCACATTTGGGTTGGTGCATCTGCTAATAGTCTCTCGCTCCTAGACAAGGTTCAAAAGAGAGTCGCCAATCTGATAAGCCCAGAACTGGCATCTAAGCTTCAGCTTCTTTCCCATCGACGAAATATTGCATCCCTCTGCCTGTTCTACAAGTATTTTAATGGTGAATGCTCTGGCGAACTGCAGACACTTGTGCTTCCACGACGTAGACACCCTCGACAAACCCGACAGACATCTAAATCCCACCCCACACAGTAGAGATCCCTAGATGTAAAAGATCTTTCTACTCCAGTAGTTTCTTCCTCAGAACCGCTAAACTCTGGAATTCCATTCCAGGTCCCTGCTTCCCCAACTGTACTGACATGCAGAAGTTCAAGTGTAACGTGAACCGACATCTTGCTGCCCAAATCCCTACATAGTACCCCAGTAGTTGTTGCCCTTGATAGTAGCCCCCTACACCAAAGTGGCAATGTGCCTTGTTTAGGGTGAAAATGTAATATATATATATATATATATATATATATATATATATATATATATATATATATATATATATATATTCAGATGTTTAGATAAGATAAGCCATCGGTACCGTCGGTTTCAAACCTGATAATAGGGAACTGTTTTAGATCCCCATATTAAGATCTCTTAAGCTGATTTATTTCATTTGTCTACAACCGGTTATAGACAAATGAAATAGATTGGATGAAGAGAGCTTGATATGGGGATCTCAAATGGTTTCCTGTTATAAAGTTTGAAACCGACGGTACTGATGGCTTCCTAAACTTTTCATACTTTCTGAAAATAAAATATAAATATTACGCTCTAATTTTGATTTTTTTCCTTAGAGCACTCTGCAGGAATTCTTTTTTTTTTCTCAAAAATATAATTAAATATATATATGTATAAAAGGAACTTTGTGTGTCTGTGTATCTGTGCGCCTGTGTGTCTGTGAGTTCGTTCCCTATGGACTTGAAAACGGCTGGGTCGATTTTTAGGAAATTTTACACGAAAGTACTTTATGTGCCTTGAAGTGTTCTTAGGTTTTATGTCGGAATGTCTTCGATAATATCGATAATCGAAATTATACGATGAAAGAAGGAAGAAGACGTTTCGACCAAAGTTAACATCTTACACAGACTGACATCACAAATACATTTGAGAAGTTTTATTACCACACAAGCCGAAAGGTCCAAGGTATAACATCAACAGTAGGTTCTTTGATATGGTAGGGGCCCGTTCGAAATGGAAATAAATGGTTCTGTTTAAAGCACAATTTCACAATGATACTTGACTTTTTCAATTTTAAACTTTAATGCAAACCATTATCACCGCACAAGCAGTATGCCAGGCATATAAAATCAACAGTAGGTTCTTTGACATAACAAAAGCGCGTTTGAAACGAATGTTTCTGTTTAGAGTACAATTAAAGCATGATACTTGACTTTTGTATTTTAAACTTTAATACAAGCCATTATATACAAAAATAATTTATAAAATCAACAGTAGGTTCTCTACACTGCAATGTAGACTACAATGTATTGTGAACTTAGTTACTGTGAGATGCATGTGAAGCTACTTCCAGGAGTATCGCGATGGATCCCAATTAGGGCAGGTAATCAATCGATTTGATTGAAAAATGGTCGATTTCACCGATTTCGATGACAATAAAAATATGGGAGTGTGAAACATTTGTTGACCATCATTCAATCCCGGGCAATGTCGGGCCACCTGCTAGTATTCTTTAAACCCTTTAAAACTATATAAAAAAATTGTCCTTCGTTTGAACATTATTTTGTCAGTAAGTCAATTAATCTCCCGTATCGCTGAATAGTTTTACTTACATGAACAAATAATAGTACCTAGTTTTGTCAAAAGCATTGCTTGGATTGTGAGATTTTAGAAAATACACTGAAAAATGAATAGAAACCAGAGCTGATCCAGAAAAATATACTGATCCAGAAAAATATACTGATCCAGAAATTTTTTTTAAATTCAGCATGCAAAAAGAGTCCTAAATTAGATCCTTGAAACGCAAATCAGATTAATACATTATACATGTAAATAATAATAATAAAAACAATTGTGAAATTTATACCATTTTACGAGTGGATTATAACTGGAACTCTTTCCGAAACCTCTACCAACGACCCCCAAGTCTGCAACCCTGGTTTGCACAGTTCCATGGTAACAATCATTCCAGCCCAGTCATGTATTTCTGCATTGGCAAAGTTGCTATGTTTATTGCGTGATTAGTATTCCTGTCTGCTCACCTGAAGCTATTTTCTTTTCATTTGTCAGTTTGGCTTGATTGCGCTTTCCTTTCGCAAACTTGACACCCATCCTAACAACTATCCTTGTTTTTGTGCTTTCACAATAAAAACAACAACAAATGCATTTGATGCTGTCTTAACCAGAAGTCTCGCCAACGCCCCAGCACACTCCCATTCAGCCGCAGACGAGTGTTCTTTTGTGTGTACACGTTTGTGCGGTACTTTTATTTTTAATTCACACCTGAAAGAAATGCATTATTTTTTTGTACTCACTAGGAGTTCTCACAAAGGTCATCATCAGAGATTGCTTACTTACAACAAACTGTGGTATTCCTTGGAATCCAGGTGACAGCAAGATTCCCAGTTCTACCTCTGTCGATAACCTTTGCCAATGAATTTTCATCATTGCAACAGCCGCTTACTATTGACTTTTCGTTGGCAATGTCTAATGTAGAGTCCGCATTTGCTGCTTTTTTATTTGTCGATCTTTGCTTTGATATAGTTTATTTTAATTGCGTTATATTGTCCGGTTGTTAGTAATGATTCAGTTGTTTAGGTGCATTTCATGGCCATATCAAGGTGTTGTCGCGAGTCTCATCCTTTGAGATCCTTATGAACCGTCCGTGTAGCTGTTTCTCTTCCCAATTTTCTTTTCTAGTCTGATCCCTTGCCTCTCTGTTCTCCGTTTTATTCATTTTTATCGTGTCTCTTGCTGCGGAAATTACGTCTTCTGTGCTCTGCGTTAGATATTTTCTAATTCTTTGTTTTTGTCATTCACGCAGTCTTCTGCACTAAACAGTCCTCTTCTTCCATCTTTCCTTTTCAGGTAAAGTAGCTCAACATACTCCTTTGGGTATAGTGCATTGTACATGGTCATAATTTCCTGGTCTTCTGGCCGAGGTCCCTTAGTTCTTCTTTGGTCCCGCTTATGAACGGTCTAGGGTATCTTACAAGTGATACTGCACGTTTATACCTTTTTTCTTTTTCATTTCTGTTAATTTGATGATGTCTGCTTATAAAACTCCCAGATATTTTTAGGTGTCACATTCGCCTAGTGTTCTCATCTTCCCTTGTTTGGTATTTACATATTCTCCACCAACGTCAGTTTTCTTCTTCTTATAACTAACGGTGCGCAGTTTCTTATCCATTTGGATATTTGGGCTGAAGATTGTGGTTGTGTTTATTAGCGTCTCTGGTTGCTTTTTATTTCTTTCGAAAAGTTTCAAGTCGTCAATATACAGAAAGTTGTTCATTCTGTCATTTGTATTAATAAACCTCTATTTGGCCTTTAGAATATTGTTAAGAGTCATCATGGCTTTGATGAACAGTAATGAAGATAGGGAATCTCCTTGAAAGAAAACTTTTTATCTCAGTTATGTATTGTCCTTCGGCTGTCAGTTAAAAGCTCCATGTTCTTGTTGATTTTTCAATCAATATCATAGTTTGTACTTTATTATTATTATTATTATTATTATTATTATTATTATTATTATTATTATTATGTTCGTTAACTACAGTGTTTTACACCTTTTTTTCACTAAAGAGCAGACTTTTATACCAAAGCTAATGAGTATGGTGAAAGAGTCAATTAGATGAAAGCACCTGAATGTTTGCTAAGCCAAGCAGAACTGACTTCTGGAGTATAGCGATGTTGTACTTGATTCCCAAGGAGTTCATCTGTTTCTTAATATCATTAGGAATTGAGCCAAGCTCACCTCTGATGATTGGCACGATGAAAGTTTTCTTATTCCACAATCTAGCAATCCCCACCCTCACTTTCTGATAGTTCCATAGTTTCTCATTCTTCTTGCCTGTTAAGTTGATGTCGTTTGGGCAAGCCACACCAATAATTTGGCATTCATTAGTCTTTTATTCACAACTACAACATCCTGTTTCTTGTGAGTTATCCCTCGATCACACTGAATCATTATTATTGGCTCACATGAGCTTTCACACAAGTCAAGAAACGATCTGATTGGAGTCCTGTGGTGTTCTGTGGAAACTGAGTGACAACAAGTCTTTCCTGACGTCGAGCTCTCTCCTCCTCCTTCGATAGCATTTGCAAATAAATTTGCATCATCGCAACAGCCTCTTACCATTGATTTCTCGCTGGCAGTGGCCATTGGTTTATACTGGAATTTGAGTGACACTAAGTCTCCCCAAGATACGAGTTCTCTTCACACTTGTCCAGCGGAGGTCTGACCAGTGCTCCCTCATCGGTCTTTACATCCTCCTTGACCCTTCTCGGCTCTTTGGTATCACTTTTCTATTGGGGGAACGGTGGTGAAACAATGGAGGGGATGCATGATGGTGGTGTAGAACATGTAGTTCTCCAGCTTCGGTGGTCTTCATTCATTGTAACGTTTCTTCGTTATATTGTCTTGTGTTATTCTCCGCATTCAAGGGTTTTTCTTAATATTTCAGCCGTTTTCATTATCGTTAGGCGTTGTATTTTTGCAGCTATTCCTCTGATTTCAATTTCTGCCATTCTTTTTTCCAGCTTTTCCGGAATTGTTCCTAGTGCTCCTACTATTATCGGTACTATTTTGATTTTCTTCATCATCCAAATCCCTTTTAACTCTCTGGCTAGTTCTGTGTATTTGCTTCGTTTCTCCTTTTCTTTCATACCCACCCTGTGGTCAGCTGGGACAGCAAAGTCTACGATTTGGCAGGATTTCTCTTTCTTGTTAATTATTACGACATCTGGTCTTCTTGCTTGGATGGGTTTGTTCGTTTGTATGTCCATGCCCCATAGGATTTTGTGGTTCGCGTTTTCGAGTGCTGTTGCGGGTTTATGCTTGTACCATTTATCTGTATGCTCAAAATGCAGCCGTTTGCACAATTCCCAGTGCACCGCCCTCCCCACTTGGTCATGCCTGTTTTTTGTATTTCTTTTTGGCCAGTTTACTGCATTCACTTACTATATGGTTTATCGTTTCGTCTCTTTGTCCACAGTCTGCATTTGCTGTTTTCTTGTGTTTTATCGACCCTTGCTTTGATATGGTTGGTTCTTATCGAGTTATCTTGTGGTGCAGTTATTAGAGATTCAGTTTCTCGGTTTATATGTCCTTTTCGCATCCATGTCCAGGTGTTTTCGTTATTCTCATCTTTTGTCATTCTTATGAATCTTCCGTGGAGTTGTTTCTCTTCCCATTTCTCTTTTCTCCTTTTGTCTTTTGTCTCTCTGTTTTCTGTTTTGTTGGTTTTCTCCGTGTCTCTCGCTGCCATAATTATCCTTTCGGTGCTTTGCATTATGTATTTTTCTAGTTCTTTTTTTTTTTTTGTCCTTCACACAGTCTTCTATAGATATCAGTCCTCTCCCGCAGTCTTTCCTTTTCACGTAGAGTCTGTCAATATCGTCCTTTGGGTGTAGTGCATTTCCTTCTTTTGTCCATCCTATAAACGGTCCAGAGTATCTTACTAGTGACACTGCCCATGTATTTATACATTTTATTAGGTTTCTACTATATAATTTAGTTTCCAGGAGTTTTCTTGTTCTCCTGAGGTATTCCTTTCCAATTTTCTCTTTTATTTCTGTTGCTCTGATGGTGTACGTTTCCAGAATTCCCAAGTATTTATAGTCGTCTTGTTCTCCTCGTGCCCTCATTTATGTTTGGTTGGGTAGTTCCATGCCTTCTGTCGTTTCCATTTTTCCCTTTTTTATAACTAGTAGTGCGCACTTTTCCATTCCAAATTCCATTTGGATATCTTGGCTGAAGATCCCGGTAGTGTTAATCAGTGTCTCTAGCTCCTTTTCGGTCCTTGCAAAGCGTTTCAGATCGTCCATGTACATCAGGTGGTTCATTTTTTCCTCTGTATTGGGGAACTTGTATCCGGCTTGGCACTTTCTCAGAATAATATTCAAGGGCACCATGGCTATGATGAACAGTAATGGTGATAGTGAGTTGTTGTTGTTGTTGTTGTTGTCGTCGTCGTCATCATCATCATCATCATCATCATCATCATCATCATTATTATTATTATTTACTCACTTGTAGTAGTCACACAAGCGATCATCAAAGATTGCTATTTGAGAACAACTTGTGGTATTCTTCAGAGTCCGATGACAACGTCTCCCTAGACTTCCAGTACCTCTCCACCTTTTTCGATAACCTTTGCAAAAGAATGTGCGTTATCGCAACAGCCACTTACCATTGATTTTTCGTTGGTGGCGACCTTTAGTCTTCACTGGAATTTGGGTGGCAATACGCCTCCCCAAGGTCCCAGTCCTCTTTGCACTCGGTCAGAAGAGGTCTGGCTAGTGCTTTCTCACCTCGGTCTTTTCATCCTTCTTGACCCTCATTATTGAGTGTGGTACCCTTTTATGGTGACACTCCCACAAAAATTATTATTATTATTATTATTATTATTATTATTATCATTATTATTATTATTATTATTATTATTATTATTATTATTATTATTATTTGTACACTCTAGGAGTTCTTGTGCAAGTCATCATTAAAAATTCTCACTAATATTTACCAGTCTCCCCATATTTCCATAACATTTGCAAATAAAATTGTGTTATCACAACAGTTGCTTACCAGTGATCACAACGATCATTGATCTTTACTAATATTTGCGTGTCAATAAGCCTTCATAATGTTTACATCATCCAGTGGAGGTCTATTTAGTGTGTTCCTTCCTCGGTTCTTCCATCCTCCTTATCCCTTCATGATTATTTTGTGTGGGATAAACCTTTTTATGGAGGACACAGTTATAAAATTTCTTGCAGGTTCATGTGATGTTCCTTCCATCTTTTGTATTATTTGACTACTGACATTTAGAACGGAACTCGTTATTTAATCCACGGGGGTAGCATGTTCTTTTTCTGTCAGCCATGATCAAGTAGACGTCTTAAGTAATCAGCAATTGTATTTTTAGTGTTGCCTGCACTGAAGCTTGAAGTAAAATTTTGTTCTAAGTCAAATTCTTCTTTTTTATCTTCTTCATCTTCATCTTAATCTCATCCTCCTCATCCTCCTCCTACTCCTCCTCCTCTTCCTTCTTCTTCTTATTTCATTGTTGTTTCCAAAATGTCTTCTTATTGCTTACACTGGTCACCGATGATACACTCCCATTTCAATCCATGCAAATTATTGCCACGATAAACACGTTAAACTTGACAGTTGTTTTGTTTATATCAGCATAAACGTGACTTAAATGATTTCTTTTATTTATTTAGATAGTTCAACATGTAAAAACCTGCTTTATTATACATACACTGCTACAGGATGTCCGATAAAACAAATAGGAAATGTACAATCTACACGCTCATCCTTGATTTTACAAACAATCAACTAAGGGAGATAATTCTCTCTTTTAAACTGTAGAGTTACCTTACAAAACCCAGTTAATGTAATACAAGACAGTTTCACGTACATATGAAATTGTTTGAAGAAGAATAATGTTGTTAGAAACGAAATTATTGCTAATAGTAGACGGAAAACACGAACTTTTTTTTTATATGTTCAATGTGCTTTTTCTAATGTGTTTATTTGTGTGAGAGTCGGCATGCCTTAATCGAATGACTTCCATCAGCACCATTTGTGGAATTCTGCAGTTTTCACTCTAGAAATTGTCCTCGACTTTTGCTCTGTTGGCTTGTGTGCTAAATTATCAGTGAAGTTGATTATGCCATATCTACTAATTGTTCCTATCTATTTGCCTCGCCACGAGGGCAGAGTGAGATACAAGGTCAGCTTTTAATGTGGGGAATATCCTGCTCCCAAAAAAGGGGAACTCCAAATAGGAAGAAAATATAAAAGATTGTCTTAATCTAGAAGGATTTCTTCCTTATTAACCGAGAATAGAAAAAGTGAAATATAGTATCAGAACAGATATTACAAGTTGTTCTTAGCCAAAAGGCAATGGAAAAGTGCTTTCCAACCCCCTGGAAGACCTCATCAGTTTGCCCTGTATTTAAGAATTCAGGTGATAAGTCATCTCCCTCTCAGTACAGACCAATAAGTCTTCTCTGTGTTATGAGTAAGTTGCTGGAATCCATATTAAATAGAGAAATAGTCAACCACCTCAGCAGGAATAACCTTCTTAGTGACACACAATATGGTTTCCGCTCTGCAAGATCTACCGCAGATGTGCTGACGGTTATATCCCACAGGATTAGTGAATCTCTTGACAAAGGCTTCCTTTCTAGGGCAATTGCTCTTGACATATCAAAGGCCTTCGACAAAGTATGGCATAAGGGTCTACTTCACAAGATTTCCAGCTACGGTATAACTGGAAATGTTTTCTCAATCATTAAATCATTTCTCTCCGATAGGCTCATAAGAGTAGTGGTAGATGGTCAAAAATCGGAGGCCTGCAATATAAATGCTGGAGTCCCTCAGGGGTCAATCCTGGGCCCAACTCTCTTCCTGATCTACATCAATGACCTCCCTAAACACATACTTAAATCATTCGTTGACATCTATGCTGATGACACGACCATCTATGGCAACACATCAAAGGCTGTAAATGACGAAGTTCTCTCTGATTCTCTCTCCTCTGATCTCGAGCGCGTGGTTCAGTGGGGGAAGATGTGGCTAGTTACCTTTAGTGCATCCAAAACCAAACTCCTATCCTTACATCATCAACGCTCTGATCCCCAGCTGGCATCAATTGTGATGGATGGCTCTCGTCTGAGTGAGGCCCCGTGTTTTGACAAGCTTCTGGGTTTGACCTTTACTCCTGATCTGAAATGGAACACGTACATCAAGTCTGTTGCCAAGGTCGCTGGAAAGATGGTGGGATCCTTCTACCGCTCCAGAAGATATCTCACTACTGATGCAATTCTCTATCTATATAAAAGCCAAGTACGGCCAAGGATGGAATACTGTTGCCATATCTGGGCAGGAGCTGCCAAAAACAGCCTATCATGCCTTGACAGAGTACAAAATAGACTTCGTGGTTTAGTGAGGGATGCCCTTTTCTCTACCCTGCAACCCCTCTCCCACAGAAGAGACGTTGCAAGCCTATCCTTGTTTTATCGTTATTTTCATGGCAGGTGCTCGTCTGAACTCCAATCCCTGGTCCCCCCTCGCCAATCTTTCACGAAAAACACCCGTCTAGCTGAATCCACTGTGAAAAATTTCCCCCACTCTATATCTGTGCCTAAATCAAAACGCGGATTCCATGAACAAAGCTTCTTTCTTAGAACTGCACGCCTGTGGAACTCTGTTCCGTCTGCCTGCTTCCCTCCGGACTACAACTTGGATGTCTTCAAGTCTAATGTTAACAAATTCCTAATGAACCGCCCCTTAAGTAAACACTTCATCAAATCTCCTCACTAACGTAATGTACTTGCAATAACCCTTATCCCTGAGTGGCTTCCGGGCCTTGATAAGTGGTGATCTCTGTGTAAAAAAAAAAAAAAAAAAAAAAAAAAACGTTGAACTCATTGTGCATTTAAATTATTTCATTAATTGTATTTGTCTGAGGCTTCTGTAGTTTTCTTTTACCTATGGCGAGTAGATAGACACAATTAGTGGACATGGCATGATCAACATCACTAAAAATTTATCACACAAGCGAAGCAGAGGAAAAGTCGAGGACCAATTTCTAAAGTGGAAAACTGCTTCTATGGTATCAGTTTACAAGAATTCTGGCGAGAGAACTGACTATTAATACATCGCCCCATTAGCCTTCTCCCTCTTTTCGCCAAAATATTACGCAATCCCTATTCCATCACCTTACAGCTGCTCTGACCGACCAACAATATGGATTTAGACAAGCCCGTTCTACAGCAGATATCCTAACTGTAATCTCTCAACGTATATAGTATACACTGGACAAAGCAGAGGAGGGTAGAGCGGTAACCCTCGATATATCTACGGCTTTTGACAGGGTGTGGTACGATGGTCTTTTCGGGAAAATCAGATCATATGGTATTACTGGACGAATACATAACGTAATTAAATCCTTAAGTAAGAGAAAAATCCAGATTGTCCTCAACAGTCGAATATCCAAACAATATGATATAAATGCGGGTGTACCTCAGGAGTCGATTTTTGAACCTTTATTATTCCTAATATGCATAAAGGACCTCACTGGTAAAATTGTCTCTGAGATGGGTATATTTGCTGATGACACCACCTTCTATAATAGGTACGAGGGGAAAACGAATGAACACATATCTAAAGAAATGACAGAAGCACTAGAGGAACACCTTCAATCTGTAGTGGAACGAGGACAACAATGGATGGTCACATTCAATGCTGCCAAGACTAAGCTTGTTTTCTTCAATAACTACAAGAAACCTTCTCAGCCATCATAGCTATAGCTACTGAAAGTACTTTCTTTAAAACTCCCCGGCTTAACGTTCACAGGGAACATGAGATGGAACAGATACATTGAGAGCATTGCCAAGGCCCCTGCGAGATTTATGGGCTCTCTCTACCGTGCTAGAAAATTACTTACACCTGGAAGTATCCTGTATCTCTACAAGGCCACCATTCGCCCATGTATCGAGTATTATTGTCACATTTGGGCTGGTGCATCTGCTACTAGTCTTTCGTTCTTGGACAGAGTTTAAAAGAAAGTCACCAACCTGATAGGTCCTGAAGTGTCATCCGACCTTCAACTTCTTTCCCATCGACGAAATGTTGCATCCCTCTGCCTATTCTACAAATATTTTAATGGTGGATGCTCTGACAAACTACAAGCCCTTGTAACCCCTCGACGTAAATACCTCCGACAAACCCGACAATCAACAAAATCCCACCCCAAGCCTTCTATTTTAACAGTTTCTCCCCTAAAACTGCTAGACTCTGGAACTCCCTCCCGGGTTCCTGTTTTCCCAGATGTACTGACATGCAGAAGTGCAAGTGTAATGTGAACAGACATCTTGCTGCTCAACTCCCTGCATGGTATATCTGCAACTTAAGTCCCGATAGTAGCCCCCTACATCAAAGTGGCACTGTGCTTTGTTTGGGGTGAAAATGGAATTAAAAGAAAAAAAACATCGTCTATTGGAATTTATTACATTTTAATCAATACCTACCCGTATACTTCCAAAAGCTATTCGTAGTTCCACATTGGGAGCTGTTCTGACGACGTTGTAATTTGCACAGTTATTGATAGTGCTACGTAAGCCCCATGTTCTTTGCAGTTGCTGAAACATTGACAATAATCTTTCGGGCATTTCCAAAAATACCTGTAAACATCTTCGACGTAAAAAAAGATAGAAGGCGTATCTGGTGAAATCATTCCTTCTATTTGTTTGAACTTTTGCTTTACGTCTTTTAGGATTTAATGTAGTTTCTATCTGACTTTTCTCTGTTTTTTTGTTAAATTTTTCCTATTTGCCCTCGCCATATTTCCGTCTCATATATTTTTCTTAATCGTTATTGACCTTGATTTTAGCTCTGTTAGGCGAGGTTCGAAACCGGTCAGTTTGTTTAATATATAGTGCAGGCATTTTTTTTTAATAAATAAATATATTTATTTATTAAAATAAATTCAATATTTCGAATTAGAACGAATTCTTCTTCAGGAAAATCCAGTTGTTTTTCTTTTTTCTTTACATTGTATGGCGATGATAATGCTTGAGGCGTGTTCAGATGTTGCTTGTTCAATACAGTGTGAGCGTTGGTCGTCACATTTTCCTTGTAATTGATTGAAAATTATAAGACAAGTGAAGTTTATTTCGATTTTCAAACAGTGTTAATTTTTATTAGTTTGTCAATACTGCACAAAATGCTATTTAAATTTACAGAAAAATGGTTACAAAGTTCTTTTTAGATAAGAGTTACCACTTATCAAGGCGCAGAGGCTACTCGAGGATAAGGATTAAAGAGTGTACAGTAGTAAATGGGACAATATCTTAGGAATCGTTAGAAGTGTAAATTTGATAAATTGGATTACTTAAGGGGAACGGCTTGTCAAGAACTTGTTTACGTTAGACTTGAAGACGAACATATTTTAATCAACTGGAAAACAGGCAAACTGAAGAGAGTTCCACGGGTATGCAGTTCCAAGAAAGAAGCTTTATGGAATCTACGTTTAGGTTTAGGCACGGATAAAAAGTGGGGGTAATTATTGATAGTGTTTTCGGATAGACAAGTGATTCTCGTGACAGTTTGGCAAGGGGGGGCTATAGATTGGAGCTAAGATGAGCACTTCCCATGAAAATAACGATAAAGCAGAGACAGGCTCGCAACGTCTCTTCTGAGAGAAAAAGATTGCAGAGGAGAGAAAAGTGAATCCCCTACTAGGCTACGAAGTTTATTTTGAACTCTGTTAAAGCAGGACGAGGTTTTTCTAGCAGCTACTGCCCAGATGTGGCAACAATACTCCATCCTTGGACGAACCTGGCTCTTCTGTAGGTAGAAAATTACATCAGCAGTGAGATACCTGCTGTATGGATAGATAGATCAAACCATTTTTCCAGCAACCTTGGCACCGGATTTGATGTACGTGTTCCATTTCAGATCACGAGTAGAAGTCAAGCCCAAAAGCTTGTCAAAAAATGGAGACCCCTCGCCAAGACGAGAGCCATTCATTTCCATTGATGCCAGATGAGGATCAGAGCGTTGATGATGTAAAGATAGAAGCTTGGTTTAAGATGCATTAAAAATAACCAGCCACTTCTTTCCCCATTGTATCGCATGCTCAAGATTAGAGGAGAGAGAATCAGAGATAACTTGGTCATTTACGGCCTTTGATATGCTGCCATAGATGGTAGTGTCATCAGCATAAATGTCTACGAATGATCTAAAGATGTGATTTGGAAGATCATTGACGTAGATGAGGAAGAGAGCTGGACTCAGAATGAACCTCTGAGAAACTTCAGCATTAATACTATAATCTTCTGATTTCCGCCCATCAACCAATACTCTTATGAATCTATCAGAGAGAAATTATTTATTAACTGGGAAGACATTTTCAGCTATAACAAAGCTGGAGATCTTGTGAAGTAAACCTTTATGCCATACCCTATCAAAGGCCTTTGATATGTCGAAAGAAATTGCCCTAGAAATGAAACCTCCGTCGAGAGATTCAATAATCCTATAAGATATAGCCATAAGCACATCTGCTGTAGATCTAGCAGAACGGAAACCATATTGCATGTCACTAAGGAGGTTATTTTTGCTGAGGTGGTTGACTACGTCTCTATTTAACACAGATTCCAGTAACTTATGACGCACAGGAGACTTATTGGTCTGTACTGAAAATTAAGTGACTCTGAGCTATAAATGTTTAATTTTTCGCATGCGCAAAAGTAATAGCAGGTGTAATGTTTTGTTCGACTTAGAATGCCAAGATCAACTATTTTGTTTTCAATTTTGACCCTTTAAAAGCAATTTTTGTTGGTTAAAAATCAAATTGAAAGTATCCTACAGGTCCAAATACCCTATAGATCAACGTTCAACTCTGTAAACCAAATATTCAAATGGGAATATGGTAGAGACTTTTGGAACACACACCAACAAGGTCACACACACACACACACACACACACACATACACACACACACACACACACATACATATATATATTTCCATGTGCTAGACGTTTTCAACTTAAATTCTATGCAATTATGCAGAAAATATCGATAAATAGAATTCAACGTAATAGTGAAATGAAACAAATCACATAATAAGAAATCATAAAAATAATTAATGCTCGATTTTTAAAGGAATATGCGAATTAGCTAACCGTCATGTAGTCGCTCGCATATCTATGACTGAGAATGCTAAGATGCTTGTTTTAACAATTTCTAAATAAAAAAGTGGGCTTTTAATATCAATGTCAGAGCAAGAAAAAAACTTTACTTTATAAGTATATAAATTGAATGTAAATAACTAAAAATCATATTCGAGGCATTATAATGTTTTACGGATGTTCGCAAAATCTTTTACGATTAACCGTAAGTCCAACTGCTAAGATTGTAAAATCATGTGTGATTGCTTAAAAAGTAACTCAAACATAATAATATTACATATATGCACATAATATATATATATAATGTACATAATATATTTTATAGAAAATATTTTTTGGTTAACTGTTAGGATAAAATATCTAATTAACGCGAACCTGACGTTAAATGATTTGACATTCAATCCGACAGAAACTGAGCCATTTCTGTGGCCTTTTTCCTGTCGGAGTGATACAAATGTTCTTGATAAACGTAGGTAGTCCACCCTCACATGGCTTGCTTCCCAACTTTCGGGAGGAGTAAGTGAATCGCTTGTTATTTTAGGCGCAATAACCGGGAAATGCGGACGGGGTTACTCAGACATTTTTGCAAGGCTTGATTGCCCCTTCTTCGGGCGCTGACCTGTTTCCCCACTTTCAGGCCTTGAGTCACATCTCCTCGCGGTGTTAGAAAGGAAAATACTAGAAATATCGCAAGACTACAGACTAACGCGAGACTACAGACTAACTCAACAGTTGGTAAATACCAACAACCTGTTTTGTATTCATTTTTTTGTACAATATATTCTTTTCTATCCAAACCTGTTATTCGTGTCTTTTTTTCCTAGAATCACAACAACCGGTGACGAGGATTCGAGAATGCACGTTGAAAAATCGAATGTAAAACACCTCACTGTTTTACAACAACTGGCGGCAAGGTACTCGAACTAATAATATGATATTCAAATGACCCACCTTAAGAACATCGAACTTGCGACGAAGCATTCGAACAAGCAAAAACACTACAAGGAATCATTCAAGGAGTCGTAGAACCGGACAACTAAACGTTTTAAAAACCAGAAAATGATTGCACCAACGCTTATTTCGCGACACCAACAAAAAAAAAAAAAAAAACACAAAAAAAAAAAAAATAACAACGAAAGAAATTGTTGAACGGAAAAAAGTTACGAATTAAAAAGCCGCAAGTTGATTTTGTTTTTTATTAAAACTAAATATGACTTCTCATTTTCTCGTTTCTTTTTTCATTTGTGTTTTTCGCTAAAAGAGAAAATTAAATGAAAAAAAAAATAAATAAATAAAATCATTTTTACTTTTTTCTGCCAAGGAAAGAAAAGGGTGAACTTTAATTGAGAGAGGATTGTTTAATTTTTTTCGGGACAATATTTACATTGTGTTAATCATTAAGAAAAGAAAAAAAAGGACGTATAAAATTGTAAATTATTCTTTCCACGCGTGTAAAACTATATTCATTTTGTTTTTCCTCTTCTTAAAGAGAAGAGTAAGAAGCTATGGAGGGCTTCAAATAAACTATGGAACAACTGTGGAAATATGAAATGGATTTACAGAAAAAAACGAAAGAAAATTTTAGGACCAACAGACTATGGAAGAAAGATTACGAAAACTATTACTGGAACAACAATTATTATTACTCTAAATTTAACAAATAAAAACCCATGAAAAGTAACATAGCCTTCTCATATAACGCAGTTTGGAACACTTTAATTTACGGCTCAGGCAGAGACAAGACTTCGCCTCGTATGTTGACCTGTATTACTTTGGTTTGCCGCTTGAATCAATTCTAAAATGGTTCGCTTATTGATTCGAACACAGCAAATTAGTGGATTACATTTTACCGCGAAAAACTCGTGACTTTACTTTTTTTTGAAACCGTAAAACTTTTTTGATATTCGTACAAGGATTGGTATCGGCAAAAGATTAAAAAATTCAAGTTTTAACTAAATTAGAAAGTAAATTAAGCCTGCCACCTCAAAAGTTGGCGGAAGACTTCCAACGAGTGATTAGCATTAAAAATGATTCGAAAGACATTGAAGAATCCGCTGTCACATACGTAAGAAAGATACATAAAAAGTCGAAACCATATTCTCCAGAGAAAATAAAAAGGAAAGGACATTATTTTCACCGCACACAGAAAAAACAATTCACTGAAAATCGAAGTAAGTCACCATCAAGTCCATGTTATCGTCTCGGAGCTATGCATTGGGGTAAAGGCTACCCATACCGCACAAAACATACCTGACTTGTGACAAAATTGCACATACAAGCTCTTTTTGGAGAACAAAGGACAAAGTTAAAAGTCGGGTACGACACGCTAGAATAAACGAAAAATGCGATAAAAACATTCGTAAATATGTGCCGGTGAAAATATTAACTAAAAACGTGAAGCGTCAGTTAGTTTAGAGCTCAGACCTATCATTCATTATTTGCATTCATGGCAAAAATGAAAGAAACCTACAATGCTAAAGTCTTGCAAACAGCCAGAACGATAACTGGACTAAAAATAAATTTTGAAGGTGAATTAATCACTAATAGCAAATTTCATTGTATGATAAACAAATAATAAATAAATAAAAGTCTTCGTGTTTAAAAAAACAGAAAATCTTTTAGGAATAGATTGGATGCAACAATTCAATTTGTGAAATTTGCCAATAAATACGTTTGTCAAAATGTAGGAACTCTAACGACAGAGAAGGAAAATCTTAAGTCAGAATTCAAAGAAAGTTTTCTTGAACTTTTCTCAGCTGGTCTTGGAAAATGCACAAAAATTTCAGCCAGATTCGAACTCAAAGATAATACGTAAACAGTATTCAAGAAAAAAAAGTGCCGTTCGCTTCATTAGAAAAAATAATACAGACGCGAAATCCTTGTAAAAACCGGCATCCTATCGAAAGTTGAATTTAGTCAATATTTAGTTAATATTCACGTCGGGAAATTTAACGACCTAACATTGTAAAGGTTTGAGAGGAGGTGTCATGGCGACTTACCTATTCACGTATAATGAACTCTTCTAACCATTATAACAACCCCGAAACTTAATATTCTCGTCGGGAAATTTAACGACCTAACAGGAGACTACAGACTGTCTAACATAACAGTCGGTAAATACCGACAGCATTTCTTTGTATCACTTTCTTGTACAATATATTCTTTTCTACCTAAACCTTTTGTTCGAGTCTTTCGATATGACACTTTCCTTGTGTCACATCAATTTTATTGCACTTTTAATTGCAAATTATATAATTATATCACTAATTGCTAAATAATAGATAAATTTTATTTTTTTAAAGTGCGACAAAATATACACAACACAGAATGTACATAACACAAAATGTACATAACACAAAATGTACATAACATAAAATAAATCCAAGGTAATGTTTAGATTCAATTTATATTAAATTTTTATATTTCATTTTATAAAGTTTAGTAAAGTGTACTTTGAAAATTGATAAATTCCTAATTAAATCTTGTAACTTAATTTTTTACAAAACAGCACCTTGTTTAATTATTTTTTATGCCTTGCTAGAAATGCTTTTCTAACTTATATATATATATATATATATATATATATATATATATATATATATATATATATATATATATAGTAAGTTATACTAGCTTAATCACCATATATATTTTATAACTTACTAACTAGCTCTACTTACGTATTGAGCACTTTTGAAGTAAATACTTAAAGTTTACGCATAAATTTATACTCTCGTATATTAATTTTATTAATATTTTTTATAATTATTATTTATATATATTATTTGCTCTCTCGAATTCACTAGAGTATTAATGTTAATTTAAGGGATCATCAGTTGTTTACTATGAAACACTTTATCGGGGATTTAAAAACAAAACAATATATTAAATTATGGCTCTCCAGCAATGTTGATCAAACACCGTCTCCTTTAAAAAATGTTACAGATATTAGATCTAATTTCCTATTTTTAATTAATTTGGCTATCCTATTCATGTTATAAAAATGAATTCCTTACCTATATATATATATATATATATATATATATATATATATATATATATATATATATATATATATATATGTGTGTGTGTGTGTGTGTGTGTGTGTGTGTGTGTGTGTGCGCGTGCGATATTGTTAGTCTACTGGAAAACACCAGAAATTATTAAAATGATCGATTATTAATGATGAAATTATAATAATCAATTGTTATGATTGGTAACACTATTATTGTTAGATAGAAAGGTGTTATCGATGTGAAAAATTTTGTTAAGTTGAAATATTTACATTTAATAGTTTTCAGATGTTTAACTTGAAGTTAATTTGATGGGTGTAATTTAAGCTAACGATCATATAAACAAAGATACGTGATAAAAACACAGCAAGGATCTTTAGGCTACGTGTAGTGAAGATGTAATGGAAAAAGATATATTTTGGGGCGTAGTGTTTTAGTTATGAGGTAGATCAATTCGATACGCAATGCGTTAGCGAACGGATGAGGTTTTTCGACAAGGAAGTCAGAAAGGTGGCGACTTAGTAAAATGTAATCTTATACAAAGTTCATGATGATGACCACCTTACAATTTATTTCTTTAATTCAGTTGACACTTACAATTCTTGTTAGTATCTGTTTCGTAGCAAAAAATTAATCACTTAATTATTACATCAATCATTGAATCTATTTTGCCCTTAACTCATCAAAAGAAATAGCAACAATCAATCCACCAAAAGGAAATAAAATGCTTTTGGACATGATTAAAAAAAATCCGAAAATTAGAAGATCATATATATATATATATATATATATATATATATATATATATATATATATATATATATATATATATATATATATATATATATATATATATGATCGCTACATATAGCCAATATACATAATGATTATTGAAAAAATAAAAAATGAAAATAAAGGCCAGCTAACCCAGTTTCGATCCTCGCTCAACAGAGCCAAATCGTAACCTGAAAAAAAAAACATATATATATATATATATATATATATATATACATATACACACATATATATATATATATATATATATATATATATAATGAAGTTCGCCACTATGTCAGTAGAATTTAGTTTTAACGATGTTATGTACAGACAGACAGATGGTGTGGCCATGGGTTCCCCATTGGGACCAGCGTTGGCTAATATTTTTGTAGGTTTTCATGAACAGGATCTATTGTCTGGTTTGCATAAACCAGACATTTATTTTCGTTACGTTGATGATCCCTTTTGCTTATTTGACAACGAGACGAATGCAGATGCTTTTTTTTTGTGTCTCTTAATAACGTTCATCCAGCCCTTAAGTTTACGGTAGATAAGGAAACGAATTCTACTCTTCCGTTCTTAGATGTACTTGTGTCTAAGACATCTTCGTGTTTTCTTACTTCGGTTTATCGCAAACCAACCTTTACGGGTCTCTATACTCGTTGGGACTCTTTTTGCCCTATAAACCAAAAATATAATTTGATTAAGACATTAACACATAGGGCCTTGATGATTTGTTCCAGGGTTAATCTGGATGATGAGTTGAAATTTATTACAAGGACCCTCTTTAATAATGGTTACCCATTGGATATTGTTAAAACTGTTATTAATAAGAAGGTTTCCAATTTCTATAAACTTAAAGTAATTACGGTTAATAGATGTCCTGTCTACCTACGTTTACCTTGGCTGGGCAACATCAGTGACCGTTTTGCCAAGCAAATTTCTGTGTCTGTACAACGGTGTTATTTTGCATCTAATCCTCGTGTTGTTTTTTTAACCAGGCCTATGTTGCCGTCTATTCGAAAAGATGTTCTTCCCCCCCCCCACCATAATAATTCTCTTATTTATTTATTTAAATGTAATTGCAGTGCGCACTATGTTGGGCGAACATCACAAAGATTAGATTTTCGTTTGAAACAGCATGTGCCTTCGAAAATTCGTTATGCAAATTTCTCGCCGTCGGATGTTTTGAATAATACTTATGGTTCTGCGATTTGCGACCACCTTATAAATAACCATGCGTGTGCCACGAATTTCAGTGTCGACATGTTCACTATTTTGAGCAGGTCGCACTCTCCATATCATTTAAAAATTCTAGAGACTATTTTTATTAAGTCGATGAGACCTTCTCTTTGCAAGCAAAAAGAAAATCTTCTCGGACTTAATTTGGTCTTTATGTAATTTTGTTTCCCCTGTTTATTTTTTTTTTTTCCTTTCCCTTGCCATATTCATGACTTTATTTATTTTTTTTAATCGTATTGTCCTCGATTTAGCTCTGTTGAGCTAGGATCAAAACCGGGTTAGCTGGCCTTTATTTTCATTTTTTTATTTTTCAATAATCATTATGTATTTTAATTAATTTTCAAGGCCCTATGTAGTCATCATTAAATTCTGTACCCCTCGAAAGATTTTCAAATATATATATATATATATATATATATATATATATATATATATATATATATATATATATATATATATATATATTCACTCGTGTGTGTTCATCATCATTCACCTTAAGTTTTAATGTGTTGTCCGGATGGATGCAGAAAGGTCTTGTTGGGGGGTTATCATATTCGATAATAATCGGGTATGTGAAATTGATTCACTCCTTCTGTCACCTCCTCCCTCTCCTCCTCCTAACTGAGCTCACTCCCATCCGGTCAGTGTGTATGTGTGGCATTCTGTTGTCGTCGCCATGATAGCGGCCCTCAACGCCTGCCTGCAAACGAATGACGTGCGTTGTTAGTGAAACCAGAAACGTCGCCATTGTTCAACGCTCAGAGGAGAGCGAGGTCGAGTCATAGGTAAGCACAATGGCTAAAATTAAAGAGATAAGCGTAGAAAAACATATCTATTTAGTTCGTTCACACTTACCTTTTCGGTCACGTGATACACCCCCACCACCACTATCGGCACTGTTAACGTTGTTTATTTGCCTACCTGTCAACAAAGTCAGCGTCTCCGGCCGACTCTTGCCATCAACAGCAACAGCAACAAAAACAAAAACAATAACAACAATAAACCAAAACGTTACGTTAGCCCGTTTTCCAATGTTTCGACTAACAAATCAATTCAAATGAAAATGAATCTATATATAAAAGTGAGGATGTGTGTAAGTGTGATAACACTTCTCAACCTATATACTCAACGAATTCTTGATCTACAGACTTGAAATTTGGTATATAGGATATTCAAACAAATGGAAAATTTTCTAATCAGTTTTAGCTCAGAAAAACGGCTGCTAAAGAGTCAAAATTAGCAAATTTGTACGTGGGCGTTGTCGGATTTTATCTGTGTTTTTCAACAGTTTCACGACTGCACATGCATGTTGTAGAAACATGACAGCTTCCTTACATTAAGAATAAGTAGGTTTGAAAACACATTTAAAGATCTTGTCAAGCTAGTCTAATGGTTATCGTACTTGACTCACTGTTTTTGGGTTTTGGTTTCGATCTTGGCTTGATTATTATTTTTTTTACTGACAAGAAGTGAACTGTTTAAAAAAAAATTCGCATGCACATATCTCAGTTTCCTTCTGTGTTTTTTTTTCTTCATTTTGTTTTGTATTTCGGTTTTTCTGTTTATAATAAATAAGAATTTTGCAATCATTAAAATATAATATTTATGGGTATTTTACCACCGGGCAACGCCGGGCGGCCTGCTAGTACACAATAAAAGGAAATATTTTTATGGTCATTCTTTTTAAAATTTTATAACGCAGAAATGCAGAAGAAACCTCAAAAAGGTTAACGAAGATTCAACAACAAACTTCGGACATTTTCTTTTTTACTATAGCGAACAAAACAAAAAAGAAATGAAACAATAAATATACGACAAATAAATGTTACCAAAGGCAATATAAGTTACTCTTCCACGTATATGGATACATTGTTGGAGTCTTAACTTATTTTAAAAGGTTGATTTACTTTGATAGAAAAATAATGCAAAGTCTGTTGAATTAGAACAAAAAAATGGCGTCTCTATTGCGATTGGAACTTTTCAAATAAATTATTGGTAGAAACTCATCTAATAAATGTTGCCATTCGCGCGAAAATATAATATCATATCGGTATTTTGTTTAATTTTCAATTTTGACCGATTATCAAGGGTCGAAATGACTATAAAACCCGCCATTTTATCCGTTCTATAAATCAATAAACTTAGCACTACATTTGTTTCAAAATAAATAACCACTTTAAAATATGTTAGAACCCCAAAATGTTATCCAGGTAGTTAGAAGAGTCTTATATTGTATTTAGTAACATTTATTATTCTATATTTTATTTTTTTCACCTTATTTTTCCTTTTTTGTTAGCTATTTTTAAAAACTGACCCAAACTTCGAATTTACAGTAACTGGGTATGTCAAGTTTCATTCTTACCTAGCTTCTACTTCTTTATGATTCTTACGAAGAAATAAAAGCAAAGGTGAGAACAGATGCGTATATTCGGAAAAAAAATAGACAATTTTTTCATTCTGATATATGGAAAATCTAAAGCCTCTCATGAATGATAAATTATGCTTTTAAGCAAAATTAGTTTTGAACTAATGTCGAACAACTTTTATGTTTACTTTTAACGAATTATTTAAAAAAACAGTAATTTATGAGGAGCGTTTTAACAGTAATGGCTTCTAGCTTTTATTCCGCCCGAATGGATCAAAGGGAATTGCAAACCGCATTGTTATAATGATTTCATTACCTGAAAGTTTCAGTTCTCTATTACAGATATTAACGGTGTGAGACTCTTTTTTTTTTTACACAGTGATCACCACTAATCTAGGCCCGGAAGCCACTCAGGGATAAGGGTTATTGCAAGTACATTACGTTAGTGTGGAGATTTGATGAAGTGTTTACTTAAGGGGCGGTTCATTAGGAATTTGTTAACGTTGGACTTGAACACACCCAAGTTGTAGTCAGGTGGGAAGCAGGCAGACGGAACAGTGTTCCACAGGCGTGCAGTTCTAAGAAAGAAGCTTTGTTCATGGCATCCGCGTTTTGATTTAGGCACAGATATACAGTGGGGGAAATTTTTCACAGTGGATTCAGCTAGACGGGTGTTTTTCGTGAAAGATTGGCGAGGGGGGACCAGAGATTGGAACTCAGACGAGCACCTGCCATGGAAATAACGATAAAACAAGGATAGGCTCGCAACGTCTCTTCTGTGGGAGAGAAGTTGCAGGGTAGAGAAAAGGGCATCCCCCACTAAACCACGAAGTCTATTTTGTACTCTGTCAAGGCAAGATGCGTCAGAAGCAGAGATGCGCCATTGAATTCCTCCATGCAGGGAAAATGGAATAGATAAACATTTACTGGCGCCTGTTGAACGTTTACGGAACCAATGCAGTTGATGTCAACATAGTAAGGAGATGAATTTGTCGATTTCAATGTGATGGGCATGACAAAACGTACTCCGGAGTTTTACGATCGATGCATCAAAAGAGGCTGGTGACTATGTAGAAAAACAAATTCTTGAGTAAAATGGTCGCTCGTTTTACGGTACCACTTTCGTCTTTGTAGTTCTTCAACGTTTTAGTTTTGGAGTTAAAAATAGGAGGACTTACTTTTGGAACGACCATCGTAGTTCAAATGCTACGTTATATATATATATATATATATATATATATATATATATATATATATATATATATATATATATTACTTTAAGTGGTGTAAATTCTTTTAAATTTATAAAACACGTAACCAGTTTTTAAAAATCCTTTAGACTTATGTGATGTTCGAACTCGGGTATTGTGAGAGTAAATTAGTCGTCAAACCTCTTACCACTACTGCCTTGGTAATTAGTACTCCTCCTATTCCTTTTTGTCAACCAATCGCACTTTTTTTTTTGCTCACAGATAGAATCCCCAAAATACCACAACCTTTAATAACATATATATTTCTGTGGAAATATTTTTTATTCACTTATATTTTTCTTTTATATATACGAATCCTTATTAAAGAAGCTCAATGTAATTACAGAGCATATCATTCAACCACGTTAGTGGTTGAATATATGCTGAAGTCCGAAATTGAATGAATTGAAACACATTCAACCCCCACCACTAATTCCGTTCGCAACCAAATTTCAAACAGGTTATATAGTTGGATTGAACACCTCATTAGCTACATTTTGAAAAATTTTTTTCGAAAATTGGTTCAGTAGAAAAAAAGTTACAACAAAATATGTGGGTTCACAAACAGGAGAGAAAGTACATAAGTGACTAACGCTTTTTTTTATTTTGCAGAACTTTTTTTGTATATAAATATTTTTTACTGCGGCTTTGCCAATATGACATGTTAGCGTAACTGTTAGAGTACCGGGAGTTGGTGGAAAGATTTTAGGTTCAATCCCGTGTATTGTTTTTTTTTTATAATTAAAAACCGAACTTTTTTTTAATAACTAATTTTTTTTTTAACTCTCCTTATGATTTTATAGCAAAAAATGGTGAATTTATCGATTAAAAATATTAGTGAATTCTATGATATACATATTCTTTGAATGAACTCAAATTTTTCGTTATCACATTTGATGAAAAATGTAGTCCCATTTTGGCAATGCGTCTGACCAATGATGCTTTTGAACCCGCGACCAGCACTGCGATGTCATCAGCAGCAGCCTGGGCATAAATATTCTTATTTTTAAACTCCTTTAAAAGAGGATTCAGCATACAGTTCCATAGTAAAGGTGATAAAATCCCACTTTGGGGGTTTCATTTGACTACTTCCCTTTTAACAGTTGCCCTCAGTAGTTCTACGTGAACTGTTCTGTGCCTCACCATATACTCAATCCATCGGATGAGTACTGGTGGCACATTGAGTTTTCGTAGCGACTTGAACATACTACTGAAGGGTATGTTGTCAAAAGCTCCAACGATATCTAAAAAGACACCGAGTGCCATCTTCTTTTTTGTTAGTTTACGCTCTATACAGATCACGAATTCATAAACCGCAGTCTCGGAACTACTGTGATTGAATGATAAATATTGCATAAATGTGTGTTTGAGAGCTAATTTTTTTGACAATCATTAATAAATATTATAAATTTATATATTAATACAATAGCAATGTCTGGAAAAATCAAGGATTATATGGAAAAATGCGCGCACGAAAAGTAATATTCTTAAGATTTTATTAAACCTGGAAAAGTAAAGAACAAGATATTCTAGTAAAGTAAAAAATAAGAATTTTTTAGACTTAAAATATTGCAGCTAAAAATAAAATTTGAATATTGATAAATATTTTATTTATTATTTGCATATGTTGTTGTTTATTGTTGAGTTAGAAAGAATCAAATGATCCTAATTATGATATACTAAAATTATTAATTTTATGTAAATTATAAAATTATTAATTCCATCTACTAACTAACTAACTAATGAATTAATTTTATTCAAACAATTTTCACTACATAAATATATGCAAATAATAGGGGGGAAATAAGTTCAATCCAGCGACTGACACCCTTTCTAACTCAACAATAAACAACAACATATGCAAATAATAGATAAAACATTTATCAATATTCAAATTTTATTTTTAGCTGCAATATTTTAAGTCTAAAAAATTCTTATTTTTTACTTTACTAGAATATCTTGTTCTTTACTTTTCCAGGTTGAATTTCTTGTCCTTTACTTTTCCAGGTTTAATAAAATCTTAAGAATATTACTTTTCATGAGCGCATTTTTCCATATAATAATGAATGAATGGCAAAAGCCTATATTGCAAATTTCATGATGTTGATAATCTTATAATTTATTCCTATAATTCAGTTAACATTTACAATTCTTAACAGCATCTGCTACGTAGCACAAAATCATTCATTTAATTATTATATCAATCAATGAATCCGTTTTCCCCTTAACTCATCAGAAGAAACACTCAATCCACCAAAAGGAAATAAAATGCATTTGGACATGATTAAAGAATTCGAAAATTGACAGAGAAGCTGTAATTATCTTATTTGCTTATATTATGCCATTTCAAATTTAGAAATAAGTAATATATATACAGGGTGACCCCCCAAAGAAACGGGCCCAACTCTAATTAGGCCCCGTTTCTTAGTGTTTTGTCTGAATGAAATAAAACTTTGGTCACAACTAGTTTATTATATTCAAAACATCACATCAAAACACTAGGGTCTTTGCCCTTTTTTTCTCCGTTCTACAGCATATGTTCTAGATGGCCT
This sequence comes from Euprymna scolopes, assembly GCF_053919585.1. NCBI lineage: Eukaryota > Metazoa > Mollusca > Cephalopoda > Sepiida > Sepiolidae > Euprymna > Euprymna scolopes. Next base: position 144,331,516 of record NC_136492.1, read on the forward strand.
CCATTTAGCTTTTGTTTTTTTGGGTCATCCTGTGTATATAAATCAGCTAATCGTCAAGATCATGATCATATCGTATGAATCCAAAAATTATATTGTTGGCATTGGTTTCCCGATATTTTCCTAGTCAGGATTTTTTCCAGAAAGACATGGAGTACTTACGGGAGGGATGACGAGAAGATTGCCGATATCCTAAGTGAAAGTAAATTTTGTGGTACGAACTAGATTCGAACTTGAAACACCCTGGTTGTCAGTACGTATCGTTAACCACTAGACCACCGGCAGCTCCCAGATCAGCTAATAAACACCAAATAAAGGACCAATCAAAAGTGAAATATATTTAATGCTTGAGTTTGCAATCTTTTATACATTGAATCTCCACGTATTATTCGTATTTATCGGACTGCTGTTCTCATCTTGATTTTCACAACGTTTCAGTCGATATAACCTCCGTTGTTCTTAAAGTGTATCTTGTTGAAGTCTGGAATGTTTCTGTCGAACTCGGGAATTTTGAGTGGAACCCTTTATTTACTTTACGGGGGTAGCATTCTCTTGCTTCGTCAGCCATGACTTCATAGACGTCTCAAGTTATTTGCAATTTTACTTCTCGGTCGCCCACACTGAAAATTGAACTTTCCACCATTCAAGAGAATATCACTTTTACAATTGATTTTTCCAAGTACTCTAACCACTACGCCACGGGTCTTTTAGTAAATAAAGGGTTCTGGTTGAAAATTCGTTCAAATTCCTGAGTTCGGGAGAAACATTACCGATTTCAACAAGATACACTTTAAGAAGGTCGGAGGTTAGATCAACCAAAACGTTGTGAAAATGATACTCAAAATGAAAACAGTGGTCTGATGAATCCAAATAATACGAAGAATCAATTCTCATCGCCAAAATCCAGAAAATCCACATTGTAAGCAAATAGTTTGTAGCTGTTTGGAGGCGTTTTGCGTTCTGGTGTCTTTTGTATTTACATAGGTTTTTCATTGTTTATCCAATTTAGAAGGTTTGTTTTCGAAATATATCCAAATTTTTGGATTGCCATGTAAAGTCGTGAAAATTTTTGGATTACCATGTAAAGTCGTGAAAAGTTTTGGATTACCATGTAAAGTGAAAAGTTTTGGATTGCCATGTAAAGTCGTGAAAAGTTTTGGATTACCATGTAAAGTCGTGAAAATTTTTGGATTGCCATGTAAAGTCGTGAAAATTTTTGGATTGCCATGTAAAGTCGTGAAAATTTTTGGATTACCATGTAAAGTCGTGAACAGTTTTGGATTACCATGTAAAGTCGTGAAATTTTTTGGATTACCATGTAAAGTCGTGAAAATTTTTGGATTACCATGTAAAGTCGTGAAATTTTTTGGATTACCATGTAAAGTCGTGAAAATTTTTGGATTACCATGTAAAGTCGTGAAAATTTTTGGATTACCATGTAAAGTCGTGAAAAGTTTTGGATTACCATGTAAAGTCGTGAAAAGTTTTGGATTACTATGTAAAGTCGTGAAAAGTTTTGGATTACCATGTAAAGTAGTGAAAATTTTTGGATTACCATGTAAAGTCGTGAAAAGTTTTGGATTACCATGTAAAGTCGTGAAAAGTTTTGGATTACCATGTAAAGTCGTGAAAATTTGAAATCAGTATGTCTTTATTGCATCGTCGACTGACGCTCTCCGTTTGTGATTTTTCTTTAGAGTTTATTTTAATCGTGTCTTCATTAATTGCTGCTTATGTTCCATATTAATTTGCCTGGCGTTATTTTATCGTGTTTTTGTTTTTTGCCATTTGGCATTTTTATTGTGGTCTTGAGGATTTTCCCATATCTTACTTTATGTTTGCTTCTGTCCGATTGTCCTGTTCTTGTTTGAATCTCTTATCCTACTCTTTGTCCAAAATCGCGATGATTTCATTTCTATTCGAACAAACGAATTAAGTTACTAAGCCTTTGATTTCCTTCTTGTTAAGTTTATACCTTACTTTTATCCCTAATTTTTAGAGAAGCTAAATTCCAACTATGAATGATTCTGCATTTAACCTAAGCGCTACGGGAGGCAGGGAAATAAACTACCTGTCGGTTTCCTCATCCATTTTAAATATTGATCATTCATACGACGAAATGTTCATCTACAATAGCTGTTTTACATGGCGTTTATTGCTTTTAGAAAATGGAGGAGGGGCAGCAGGTGTCCGAAATTGGAAGGTGTGTTGGAAGTTAATTGAAAACGAATGTAATGAGAAATGTTAAGTTCTACACTTTTGTATATGCAATTTACATGAACCAATCCTTGTGAATTTTGGAATCGATATTCTTGGCAACCTGGTGGGTAACATGGGCACATTACCTTTTTAGTACACTTTACGTTTTAGGTAGTGCGCCCAACCAAACTCGCAGTCGCTCTAAAAAATTAAAATTAGTTAAATACGAAATAATGACGGAGAAAAAGATTAGCAGATATAAAATTGTAAATTATACTAGCATGCCTCCCGGCGTTACCCGGTCATGAGATACGCTAAAATATATTTTACTTCATGTAGATTACATTTATCATTATATAGACAATTCACTATCGATTATTATATTAGACATATATATATATATATATATATATATATATATATATATATATATATATATATATATATATATACCTTATCTATATTTATTAACCAAAAATTTTTGTATATTAAAATATATTAAAGTTCGGTAATGTTCATATCTAAATAAAAATTAAAGTACACAATTATTTGACTCAATTATTAATCCTAATGATTATAAGCTTTTATAATCGAGAATGCAAAGAATATTTTCATAAAATCAAGACAATAAAGATTTAAAAAAATATAGTATCATATTATGTATTTTCATATACGTTACAATTGTTTCGTAGCAATTCGGATAATTTCAAATATGATATTCAAAAATATTTTAAAATACCCACTCTTCAGACGGCGAAATACGTAATTTATACGTATATGTACATACTTCTAATCTCTATTTAAGAGAGCAAGCCTTTAGATCTTCCTACACCCAACTCTTCTGTTTTTTGTTTAATTATTTTCCGTAAGTCATGGAATTTATAAATCGCCCAATATTCTGTATTTCTACTTTTTCCATTATATTTCAATCCATTACCTATCTTAATATTACATTTAACCTCTGTGTTTGTTTTTGTTTTTATTTAAGTAATTATTTTTCTTCTCCAAATTATTTATTGAATTGTTTTATTTTCTAAATACCAAACTACAATCTCAAATTGTAGTTTATATTTATATGTCCGAACTATATCTTCTTTAATCTACATATTCACGATTCTAATCAGGTTGCACCCGTCTTTTAATTTAAAAATCCTAGAAACCATTTTTGGTATTAAATCCTTGAGAACTTCTCTTTGTAAAAAAAGAGAGAATCTCTTGGGATTTAATTTGATTTCTATTTCCCCCGTTCATTTATTTATTCATTTTTTTTTTGTATTATATTTTTCTCTCCTCTGTCGTATTCATGATATTTTTGTTTAAACCACAATTTCCTTCAATTTAGATCTGTTGAGTGAGAACTTTTTTTCATTTTTTTTTTATTTTTTTAATCTACCATGTTAATAGGTCTATATTCAGCCATAATTAATTAAATTTTGTGCCCCTCCCCAAATTATATATATATATATATATAAATATATATATATATATATAAATATATATATATAACTCCTTCATTTATTCACATAAATTTAATATACGAAAGTATAGATTTATGCGTAAACTTTAAGTATTTACTTCAAAAGTGCTCAATACGTAGGTAGAGCTAGTTAGTAATTTATAGAATATATATATTATATAAAATATATATATTAGGCTTAATCGCCATATATATTTTATAAATTACTATATATATATATATAAAATATATATATTAGGCTTAATCGCCATATATATTTTATAAATTACTATATATATATTTGTATGTATATACACATATATATGTATTTGTATACATATGCATTTGTATATATATTATGTATTAAATATATATATATAAGTGAAAATGTCTGTCTGTCTGTCTGTCTGTCTGTGTACATTTCCCTACCAAAAAACTGTCAATTTTCCGTCTACAGACTCGAAATTTGACATAAGAGGTATTGAGATTTGGGAAAATATTTTTAATCGAGCTTCGGCCGGAAATATGGCTGTTAAGGGGTCAACGTTCAACGATTTGACATTTGAGAACTCTATCAAACTCCTCCACCAATTTTGGGTCTAAACACTTGGAATTTTAGATATAGGTTACTTGAATATGGATCCAACTTTATAATTTGATTTCAGCCTAAAACACAAATGTCAAAGGTCATAATTCGAGTCAAAGTTAAAAAAAATATTGACCTCTACGGTTTCCAGCAACTTTTCTCTATGGTAGTTAACGAAGAAATATTATATAGAAAGGCATTACCTTACATACGCAGACTTTTTAATATATACATATGTACATAAAGTTATAAACAATACATAGAGCCCAGGCAAAGTCGGGCTGAATTGCTCGTTATATATATATATATATATATATATATATATATATATATATATATATATATATATATATAAGTGAAAATGTATGTGTGTGTGTGTGTGTGTGTGTGTGTGTGCTATGTACACTTCCCTACCAAATAACACTGTCAATTTTCGGTCTACAGACTCGAGATTTGACATAAGGAATATTGAGATTTGGGGAAATATTTTTAATCGGTTTTCGGCCAGAAATTTGGCTGCCAAGAGGTCAAAGTTCAACAATTTGACCTTTTAAAGTTCTACCAAACTCCTCTGCCAATTTTAAATGCAGGTTACGCGGACATGGATCAAACTTATACATCACCTAAAGATGAATGTTGACGAGAGTGCTCAAGCACTTTTTTCGAGTCGGGATGCTGCTTCACTAAGGTGCTGGGTCTTCAATCTCACTTTCCAACCCTTGTATTAGCTCTTCTCGCCGAATAAGCAAAATAAATAAAAACAGTCTACCGTGTGTCTAACTTTTATAGGGGGTGCACGTAAATAAGGGGATCATCGGTAATTAGCGTGTTAATCCAACTGAATAATAACAACGACAAACTTAAACTTTCGCAGAGAATTGTCGCTACAGTTTCTGGAATTGTTTCGATCTTTGAATTTACACCTTAGTGACCCTTAATTGAATCGAATTAATTGGTGGATAGCTTAAAGAAAAATAATTAAAAATAAAATCATGTTTACAATAATCCGATAGAAAACCTATTTAAGAACACTGTCAAGCACATGAAGTACCTTCGTGTGAAATTTCATAAAAATCTACCCAGCCATTTTTTAGTCCATAGAGAACGAACTCACAGACACACAGACAAAGTTCCTTTTATATAATATCAGAGAAGAGATATTCGAATGCGTTTACTGTGAAATATCAATTTCTATAGTACACCATCAAACATTTGACTTTTATATGAAAAATAGCTGTACCTGCAAAGTGTTGGCTGTGTGAAAATATCTGACTGGGTGCAACATTTAAAAAAATTATTCAGATTAAAATCATGTTTACATTTTTTTAAATATAAATTTAACTTAAAATGATTCTACAGTGTTGTGAATATGGATTATCTCCCTTGATAATCCAAGATTATAAAAGCTGTATATGTCCGCTTGTTGAGTAGACAAGTAGTCGAATTTTTGTCGGTCGACATCCGGTACTCGTACTGGACTGGAAATTGAAGTGTGGTGTCTGCTCAAATGGCGCACCCAAATTAATTGTCCTTAGTAAATTGAGGGGGAAACCCTTCTATACTAAGTTAATTCTATTTTTGCAAACTGCCAGAGTGTCCCTTTTGAGGGGAGCTGGTTTTCTCCCACATTAAAAACGACCTTGTGTCACATTTTGTTTCGTGGGAAAACAAATAACAAGTAGTTGAGTTTTTAATTGAATAATAAAGATTACTAGACGGAAACTTATCGTCCTGTTTTCATTACACAGTCCTTGTTTTATTTATTATTTTTTTCTTTTCAATGCTGTTTGCACGTAATCACCTAAAAGTATAATCTTACTTTTTTAGAGGGAAGGGTAGTGATTTATGTTTGATTAATACAGACAGGGCTTAATCAATATGTTTAGATTCAACTTAGCAGGTTGATTGTGGGAATAAAATAATTTTATTTAACTCATTAATGCGAGTATTTCGATCTTTGAATTGCTACTCAAAATTCCTGACAGTCGCCCCCCCCCCTCAAAAAAAAAAAAACACATTCCAAATTTTCAAATACTATTTTCCATTTCGCTTTCAAATTGATGACCATTGAAAATATTAATCAAGTTGTCAGCACGAACAGGGCTGGTTAATTAAATAAATATACGAAGACATATTTCCGACATCAGGTTTCCATTCCATTGTGTTCTCAATTATGAATGTTGGCCTTCAGTTTCTGTTTCAAAACTTACGGGCTTTTCTTTATCATTTCGATGGGGGAGAGGGCAGTTTAAACTGAGAAAAGAAAAAAGAAGGAACGCTCCTTTCGTATTAAATGTCAGTTAAAACGGGAAGTGTTTACGCTTTTCTTATTAAATATCAGTTACAGAGTAAAAACATCTTTGTTGTCAAACGACAATGTCGACTTCATTGAAGAAGATATTTATTCTGTCATTGTTGCACGCTTCTGTCGCATTCGGATTGGTTAACGGTTTATTTAACCGACTAGGTGGCCATTACTTAAATGATGGGTCAAAAACAGTTGACATCGTTTAACTAGAGATCCAATGGTCTTCTTCTTCTTCTTCTTCTTCTTCTTCTTCTTCTTCTTCTTCTTCTTATTATTATTATTATTATTATTATTATTATTATTATTATTATTATTATTATTATTAATAATAATAATAATAATAATAATAATAATAATAATAATAATATCTGCTCAAAAGTCAAAATTGGAAAAAAAAAAGTTGACATTCGCAGGAGTAACTCGGCTAAACTTGCTAGTTCGAGCGCATGTGCAAATCTACATTCATAGTTTGAAGTCTCCTAATTTTTTAACCTTTTTATATCCATCTGTTGATCGCTCAAACGGTAATGACTAAGGCTGAACCGCTAAATGCTTTGGTTTTAATCTTAGTTGAAGATACCTAACTCATATTTTTTTTCAACTTTGAAATTATTGCTTTACATGCAATAATACCCGGCGTTTGAACACACCTGATGTACTCAGCCGGCGTTTCCACCCCTTCCTTTTTCAACTAATGCAACTTTCTCTTTTTGTGGGGATGGGGGTAACAAAATTTTGAAAGTTTCATTGGGAAGTTTTAAGAATACGTGTGCTTGAATGTAATATTAGGGTTGTGTAAAAGTTCGATATGAGTTTTCAACGAAACGAAAAATTGATTTCTAATCCCTTCAGACATATAACCATCTTAAAACAAGTAAAAATAGAGACTGTAAATATTATATTTGAATTTTCAATATAAAGCTGTTTAAGCATTGTCTTAAGGAGAATTGCTTCCCAACAACATTGGAAAATCTCATCAGTATGCCCTGCATTTAAGAATTCAGGTGATCGGTCATCTGCCTCTCAGTACAGATCAATAAGTTTCCTGTACGCCATTAGTAAGTTGCTGAAATCTGTATTAAATAGAGGAGTAGTCAACCACCTCAGCAAAAATAACCTCCTTAGTGACATGCAATATGCTTTCTGTTCTGCTAGATCTACAGCAGATGTGCCAACGGTTTTATCTCATAGGATTAGCGAATCTCTCGACGGAAACTTCCGTTCTAAGACGATTACTCTTGACATATCAAAGGCCTTTGATAGGGTATAGCATAAAGTTCTATTCCACAAGATCTCCAGCTATGGTATAGCTGGAAATGTCTTCTCAATTATTAAATCATATTAGGTTCATAAGAGTAGTGGTTGATATGCAGAAATCGGAAACTCACGGCATTAATACTGGAGTTCTTCAGGAGTGCATCCTGGGCCCAACTCTCTTCCTGGCCCACATCAATGATCTCCCAATTCACATCCTAAAATCATTCGCAGATATTTACGCTGACGACACTACCATCTATGGCAACACTCCAAAAGTAGTAAATGACTAAGTTCTCTTTGATTGTCTCTCTTCTGATCTTGAGCACGTAGGAAGAAAGGTGGCCGGTTAATTTTAATGCATCTAAAACCAAGCTTCTATCTTGACATCATCAACGCTCTGATTCACATCTGGTATCAATGGAAATGAATGGTTCTCCTCTTGGGGGGGGGGACTATGTTTTTACAAGCTTCTGTGTCTGATTTTTCCTCCTGATTTGAAATAGAACACATACATTAAATCCACTGCCAAGGTCGCTGGAAAATGTTGGAATCTTTCTATAGCTCCAGTAGATATCTCACTGCTTATGCAATTCTCTACCTATATAAGAGCCAAGTGCGTCCAAGGATGGAGTACTGTTGCCACATCTGGGTAGAAGCTCCTAGAAGCAACTTATCCCGCCTTGACAGAGTTAAAATAGACTTTCTAGCCTAGCGAAGGTTGCCCTTTTCTCTTCCCTGTAGCCTCTTTCATACAGAAGAGATCTCGCGATCCTATCTCCGCTTTATCGTTATTTTCATGGCACGTGCTCATCTGAGCTCCAATCTATGGTCCCCCCTTACCAAACTTTCACAAAAAACACTCGTTTAGCTGAAATCAATATTAATAATTTCCCCCACTCTTTATCTGCGCCTGAACTTTAACGTAAATTCCACGAACAAAGTTTCTTTCTAAGAACTGCACGCCCGTTGAACTCTGTTCCGTTTTCTTGCTTTCCAACCGACTACAATATGGTCACCTTCAAGTCTAACGTAAACAAGTTCTTGATGAGCCGTTTCCCTTAAGTAACCCAATTTATCAAATTTCAACAATTAACGATTACTACGATATTGTCTCATTCATTACTGTATACTCATTAACCCTTATCCTCGAGTGGCCTCTGAGCCTAGATAAATGGTGACCCCTTTGTAAAAAGTGCATGAAGTAAAATATATAATATTTAAGTATCTTTTACGACCTAGCAGCGCCAGGAAACCTACTAGTATATATATATATATATATATATATATATATATATATATATATATATATATAACTACTTCATTTACTCATAAAATTAATATACGAAAGTATAGATTTATGCGTAAACTTTAAGTATTTACTTCAAAAGTGCTCAATACGTAGGTAAAGCTAGTTAGTAATTTATAAAATATATATGACGATTAAGCTACACTGAATATTCGGCGTTTCATCCACTCTAGGATTCCTCAGGCTTATGCGCATAAGCCTGAGGAAACCTAGAGTGGATGAAACGCCGATTATTCAGTGTAGGTTAATCGCCATATATATTTTATAAATTACTATATATATATATATATATATATATATATATATATATATATATATATATATATATATATATATAGTAATGTGATTGACAATTTAAAATTCAAATTAAAATTAAAAGTTAAAAATCTGTTTCATAAGAAGGAACAACAACAAAGTCAATAATTTGTACGATCGTTTCGGAAAACAATGCTTTTATTGTGATAGGCATTAAGCCACGAACAATAATTTTGACGTATAGTATTTTTTAAAACAAAGTCTCCTCATCAGCAAAAATATTGGGTGTTTTTTTTAATATATGTCAAAGACACCATAAATAAACTTAGCATTTTAAAGTAAGGCAGATGTCTGGAAAAATTAAAATAAAAAGGAAAATAGTTACTTGATAAGCAAATTAATATGGGTTGAGGATAAAAAATAAAAAATAGAATAAAATTATAAATCTGAATTTGGTTTAAATATAAGATTATAATAATAATATTTTATATCTATATATATATATATATATATATATATATATATATATATATATATAGGATAAAATAGAAAAACAGATCGCAAGTGAAACAAACAGGAATTATACCTGTTGTTCAATGAAACGCGCACACACACATACACACACATACACACACACAAACATATATATATATATATATATATGTGTGTGTGTGTGTGTGTGCGCGCGCGCGTTTCATTGAAGAACAGGTATAATTCTTGTTTGTTTCACTTGCGATCTGTTTTTTCTATTTGTTCGCGCACAATACAGATATGTAAATATCTACATACATATAAACACACACACACACACACACACACACACACACATATATATATATATATATATATATATATATATATATATATATATATATATATATACTATTATATAAAAGTCACTTTGTGCGTGTGTGTGAGAGTTATTTCCTAAACGGTTAATCTTATCGTTTGCAAATTTCACATAAAGGTAATTCACATGTCTGGCAGTGTTCTTAGATATGTTTTACGTTGCACCGGTAAGGGAGATAATAACATTTTGGCAAAAGATTTGTTCTTAAAAAAAAAAAACAGAATTTTTGACATCTGGAAAGCCCAGCCTTTTTTTTTTTTTTTTTTAATTTTCTTTGGCATAACTGAGCTTAATTTACGATAAAAGAAGAGCCTCCATTAAAAATCACCGCAAATCATTTCTACGTTTGCATGTTTTAAAACTAAACATTAATCATTGTCAAGCTCAAATATCAGCTGAGGTGATATTGTAAACAAACACAGACGGACGGAATTTGATGAACGACTTTATCAGTATTATATATTTTTTTCAATTAATCATTTTCTTTTTTGCGAGTTCTTCCATCGGGCAAATTATTCCTCGTAATACATAATTAATAGCTGATTGATTCTCTAAAAATACATACGCAATCTGCATAAATTAAAATATCATGTTTAAGCGTATTGTTCGATCGGGCAATTTTTTATGTTTCATTGAACAGCAGGGATAATTCCTGTTTGTTTCTCTTGCGATGCGTTTTTTCCATTTGTTCGGGCATAAATATAGGTATGTAAATATCTACACACACACACACACACACGCACAGACACACACACACATACACACACATATGCATGTTTCAATGTTTCATTAATCGGCAGGGATAATTCCTGTTTGTTATTGAAAAAGTCGATGAAACTCGTTTAAAATCATTAAAAACACTTAAGCGTACCCCCTCCTCTTCTGATTGATGGTCGTTTTTTATGCGAATGAGTAGGGATTCGATAAATGGAAGGCGCAGGTTACACTGTGAGACGACTAAAATGGCGGTGTTTTTTATTAATATGTTTCAAATTCATTTTGGGAGTGTCATGTGGAGTGTCAGGTGTTGGTAGATGGAGCTGTTAGGGGAAGAACGGTTACAGGTAAGCCGGCGAGATATACTGGTTCTAGTCATACCGATGTACGAGTTGTTTTGAAGACACATTTCCCAATAAGATATTTGCAAGTATACACCGCATTACTTGTTTTTAGTAAATCGTCGTCGAGTATCGATTTATTGCTTATTAGTAAATAAGTGGTTTTACAATTCTTAGAATAAATGATGAATCTAAGAAATTTTTTTTCAATAATGAAAATGTGTTTATGCACGATATTTCTTCTTATTGTTTCACCGATTTTATAGTTTTATATTTTATCTGGTTACAATAGAATATGATATTATTATTATTATTATTATTATTATTATTATTATTATTATTATTATTATTATTATTATTGGGTACTCAGTATTTTAAGATGCAGTGCAGGTATTTTAGAATGATCTGACAAGAATTTGCATGCCATGTATATCAAAACAAGAACATTTTTAGCAATGTTTCACATTCGAAGTAGCGTAGCAAGTCTGTATCAAAAAGGAAAGACGGTGAGGATTGAAAAGTGTAAAAGATTGTGTTAGAACCGAGGAGATGTTGAAGGAGCATGTGGTTAGGAATGGATGCTTAAGGTTGTGGCCAATGAAGTGGAGGTATGTGAGACCAAGGCTGATTATGTGAAACATATGGATAGAGAAAAGGTAGAGGAACTGGCTAGGAAGAAAATGCATGGAAGGTTCTTCCAGAATATAACAGAAGTGGCTGATTAAAGATCATGGCAATGGCTTAGAACTGGGTATCTGGCTAAAAGTACTGAAGCTTTTGTTTGTGCAGCAGGAACACGATTGTTCAAAAAAGTGGTTCTAGGAGAAGTTGCTGCAGAATGCCGGATGTGTGGTAAGACCTCAGAGATAATTGCGCACCTTGTAGCAGGGTGGACTGGCCCAGAGAGAGTACTGCAAAAGACACGATCGCATGGGCTTCCGGATATATTGGGAGGTGTGTAAGAAGGTTCGGGTGAAGTGTGCTGGAAAATAGTTTGAGGAGGTGCTGATGAAGCGAGAACAAGTGAGGATGGCAAGGTAGAGGTATGGTGGGACAAAAGTGTCATAACGACCAAGCAATTGGAACATAATCGTCCGGATTTGGTCGACATTGACAAAGTTTTAAAAAAACTGGCAGATTGTAGACTTTTCAGTACTCTGGGACAGGAATGTGAGAGAGAAGGAGAATGAGAAGTGGAGCAATTATGCTCCATTGGCCTTGGAGATAAGGCGTATACACGGGGTTAAAACTCAAATAATCCCGGTCGTAATTGGTACACTAGGAATAGTATCAAGTCGTCTGGAAGGACAATTGAAAAAACTACAAATCCCCGATGTCACAGCGGCATCTTTCATATTTAATAGAATACTGCTGAGCATTCTATGGAAGTTCAGGGTGAATGGAAGACTTCGCGATATTATAGTAGCCCTTTTGTTAAAACTATAAAATAATTTATCTTAGCAATTTATGTCAGAAATATATCTGTTATTTTTATGGTTTATCTTAGATATCCTTATAGGAGTCTGTGAGATATTTCCATTATGTAAACACCTTCCCGGCACGAACGAAAACCTTACGATTTCATTATACCATCGTTAGACAAAACAGATATTACCCTTGGATCATAGTCAGAAGACTAAGAAGAGAAATTTTAGTTTCTCGTACGACTCAAAAACGCCATCATTTTTTTATATTTTTTACATTGCGTCTTCGGTGATCGGGAGATCCTATTTATTAAAAAAGAGGATAGAAGGTAATAATATACTACGAGCATTAAATGAACGTATATATATATATATATATATATATATATATATATATATATATATATATATATATATATATATATATATACTAACTATCTGGCAACCCGGCGTTGCCCAATCGTATAATGCGTGTAAACATGCTTTTTTGTTTAATTTATGCAGATTGTGTATGCATTATCATAGAATTAACCCCTTATTGATTATTATAATAATAATTTGCCCGGTTGATTGATTCGCGAAAAAAAAAAATCAAAATAATAATAATAATAATAATAATAATAATAATAATAATAATAATAATAATAATAATAATAATGTCGTTCATCAAGCTCCGTCTGTGTTTGTTTACAATATCACGTCAGTTGAAATTTGGGTTTGACGATGAATGTCATGGAAAAGTCATTTCGGATTAATGTTTAGTTTTAAAATATGCAAACGAAGAAATGATTTGCAGCAATTTTAAATTGTACCTTTTCTCTTATTGTAAATTGAACTCATTATTAAGAATAAATTAAAATAAAATGGTGGGGTACACCCGGTATTGAACAAAGGGATTATTTGTTCTGTAGTCGAATGCTCTACCACTGAGCTATATCTCTAGACTATAATAAATCTGTTGTTTTTTTTTTTTAGAAGAACTGATATACTGAAATTCTATTATATCATTTGGCCGGCGTAACATAAAATATTCCCTTGTAAAAATTATTGTTTATCTATAAGAGAGAAAAACTATTTAAGGTCGATTTATTTTTCGATGTTCGATACTTATCGGATGAAATGTTGTACAAGACATATCTAAGAACACTGCCAGACATATAAATCACCTTTGTGTGAAATTTGCAAAAGATGGGCCCAGACGTTTCGGAACCTATAAGGAAGGAACTCACACGCACAAAATAACTTTTATATAATACTAAAGAGTAAAGATTTAATGTTTGTAATATGTTATCACCTTCTACTCCTCTTTTAATAAATAGGATTTCCCGATTAAAACCGTGACACACGTACGTACGTTGAATGTGCTACTGTATTAATACATAGATGTTTCTTCGTCCCATATATGTTTGCCTCACCCCTGCTAGCACACTCTTGCTACAGAACATGTTGCCAAAATGACCAAATAACCAATCTATTTGTTCTTTCTACTACTACTACTACTACTACTACTACTACTACTACTACTACTACTACTACTAATAATAATAATAATAATAATAATATTCTTCTTCTTCTTCTTCTTCTTCTTCTTCTTCTTCTTCTTCTTCTTCTTCTTCTTCTTCTTCTTCTTAGGCGTATATACACGTGTTCTCCAGTTTCATTGTGGATATATAATGCTAATTCCGAAAGTGAATTCAATCCGTTAGAAGTGATCAATTTTTGTCAGCATGACAGCAGCTCGTGGATTCCGTTTTTCTCCATATTGACCCAGTGTGCCCCATTGCTCTTCCTGCGAACCAAGACCCTGTTGGCTGTGTGGTCCGACTGCTGATTAACCTTTCTCTTTTGTAATGGGCAAATTATTTGCCCTTGTGTCAAACGCACACTGGGCCCTTACGTCCGTCACGATCAGCAAGTTTGTTTTCTTAACTGATAAGTCATTTATCAAATCGCTTCTCGAAACACACAATTGCTATTTTAACCGCCGGAAAATTTTTTTGCTGCTATTCAGCATGCTGACTGGAAAAACAACGCCATGTTGGAAAATAGAAAAAAACAAAAAAAACAAAAACGAAAACAAAATCTATTTCCAATCATTAAAAACGGACTCTCTCTCTCTCTCTCTCTCTCTCTCTCTCTCTCTCAGAGATAGATAGATAGATAGATAGATAGATAGATATATTATTTATATACTATGGCAAGTAAGCTATATAAAAACATTTTTGCTTTATTTTCCAGGAAATCATAGGATCCCCCCCCCCAAAAAAAACGTTGTGTATTTTGACGGCCATTTTATATCTATAGGGACATTCACTTTCAACATTGAGAAAACATGATTCTTTACTTTTTTATGGTTAGGTAATGAATCTTTAGTGTTGGCTTTAATTTCTATATCAAGGAAAGGAATCGTGTTATTTAGATTTATTTCATGCGTGAAATTTAGTACCAAATTATGTTTAAGTGCATTTTTGATTACTTTTAATTTATCTAAATTTTTCGTTAATAAGAATATGTCATCCACGTACCTAACGTGGATGGATGGCTAAAATCGACGAAAAAATAAAAATAAATTTCGCACATAAACATATTTCTACTACTGAAAAATTCTATACTTAGATTCATTATTTATTATAAAAAATTAAAACAACGCATTTACTAATAAGCAATTACTCGACACCCGAGGACAATTTACTAAAAACCAGTAACACTGTGTCTGTTTTTAAAAAGCCTATCGGGGAATGTGTCTCGAAAAACGACTCGTGCAATGGCATGACTAGAACCAGTATATTTCACTAGCTTACATATGACATGTCCTCCCTCTAACAGCTCAATCCTACAACACTTTGTAGCACATGATATCCCAAAATTGAACTGAGAAAAATATTCATAAACCCACCACCATTTAAGCCGTCTCACATTATAACCTACGCCCGCCATTCATCGAAGCCCACACTTATTCACATAAACAAACCGACCATCAATCAGGCTCAATATAAGGGGAGGACACGCTTAATTGCTTTTAATGATTTTAAACGATTTCAATCGACTTTTTCTAATATATTCACCAAACGCATTTTTTTTTAATTTACTCGCATGAAGACGACTCATGGAAGTCGAAGGCGGGTTCGCGACTATAGCAAATTTCTCTTTACACTCCAACAGAACGTTCGAACATTAGCTCGCCAAATAGGAAAAAAAAAACGGATCACAAGAGAAATAAACTGGAATCATCCCTGCTGTCCAATGAAGCATATATATATATATATATATATATATATATATATATATATATATAGTGCAAAATTTTGTTGAAAATTCAAAAACTCACGTTTTCTTTTTTATAACCTTCGTTTATTTCCTGGATTTTTCCATTAGAGCTGTTTCATTAATGAGTTGGCAATTTTACGATGTATGTTTCCATAAAAATATCCTGTCCCCACCAACTTCTTCAGATGTTTATCCATTGGATTTTACAACAAATGGTATATTTTTAACATGCTGGACATGGTATTCGGGTAAAAAGATTTCCACAGTCATGCTTCCTCGCTTCCTCCATCTTATATATATATATATATTGTTTGAAGAAAGATTTTAAATGAGACAAGTCATTGGTACCGTCGGTTTCAAACCCGATAATTAGGATCGTTTTAGATCCCCATATCAAGCTCTCGTCAGCCAATACTCATCCATTGGTGAATATATTAAAAAAGTCGATTGAAATCGTTAAAAAAATTTCATACATGTGGAAAACGTTTTAATCGGTTTTCATCCGAAAAAAAGGCGGGTAAAGGGTTGCAATTTTCATTTGAATCTATGGTCCCCCCCTGTCAAACCTTCACAAAACATTATTTAGCAATAAGTTCTTCCACTTTCTATCTGTGTCTATATCTAAACGCAAATTCCATAAACAAGGTTTCTTTCTTAGAGCTGTTCGCCCGTGGAACTCTCTTCCGCTTTCCAGTAGACTACAACGTGGTCGTCTTCAAATCCAATGTAAATAAGTATTTGATAAGTTGCTATTCAATATCCACCACTAACGATCAATACGCTGTTGTCTCTCGGTGACCACCGTACACTCATTAATCCTTATCGCTGAGTGGCTTACGGGCATTGATAAGTAGTGGTTCCCTGTATAAAAATGTTTTATCCTGGCAATTTCCATAGTGCGACCTTCTTTATTAAACGGTGCAGTGGCTCGTGAACAAGTTTGGTAAATGATTCTGACGATAATTCACTGCCCCAAGTTTTGTAACATTCTTGGGTCCAGAGCTTTTGTTATCACAGCACTTTTTTTTTGGGGGGGGGGGGGGGTTCTTTAAAATCATACTACAGTTTTAACATCGACAATACGGATTCGCATAACCCCTTTCTTCTGAAATTCTGTTGTAATTCTCCCAAATAGATTTCCTTCGTAATAAAATTCATATGAAAGGTTTCATGGCAATTTTCTTTCAATTTCCCATAAACAAAATTAACAAACATTACGTCAATTCATTCTGTGATCGAGTCGAAGTCGGAAAGTATAAGATTCGACTTCGTGGCCTAGGATTCCGAAAGTTTCGATTCCAACGCATAGAATTCCAAATTCGCCTACTTTTTTTTTTTTTAAAATGCTGCAATATTCAGAAATTATGGGAGCCGGATAAAAGACATCGACTTCGGCTCCTTGCATTTTTACGAGCTCACCCGCTACTCTGACTTCGACTGTAAGCGATTCAGAAAAAAATGGGGATGCTAACTAAATTAATATGGTAGATTAATTTGCCCTGTTACCGCTTAGAAAATCAGACAAGACTAGTCGATAAAATCTGGTAACTATTTTAAAAGCGCCTTTCATGTGTCATTAACATTTTTGCCGAGAATAAAGTACAGAATAATGTTTGTCGGCATTCATTTCCCCGATATTTTTTTTTATTAAGAATATGTTTCTAGATATACGGCACTTACGAAGGTTGTCAACGTCCCTAAGTGAAATTGTTTACATTTGAACTTGGCACACAACCAGGTTGTCATTCCATGTCGTTAATCACTGAGCCATCTTCCCTGGACATCATTTATTTCGTATGAATCAAATGATTATTGTTAGAATTGTTTCTAATCCAATGAAAACAAGTTCTTGTTGAGTTGTCCCCTTAGATAATCAAATTTTACCCAATTTCCACCGCTATTAATACGCTGTTGTCTCAATGACCAGCATACACATACACAGAATATTTACTGGAAGGTTGCCAACATCCTTAAGTGAAAGTGGTTCTATGGAATGAATTGGATTGGTACACACAGATTTCAGTCCGTGTTATTAATTATAGCCGCTGCAGCCGCCACCACCACCACTACCACTACCACCACCACCACCACTACCACCACCACCCTATTGCTGCTGCTGCTTGTTTGTTTATCATCATTCCTGATGATGATTTTTGTTGACATTCTATTAGGAATTCTTTCTAGAGACCACATGAAGGTTGCCAACATGCCTAAGTAAAAGTATTCCTGTGGAACGAACTGGGTTCGAACTTGTCAGCCTGCACCGTTAACCACTGAGCCACCATCGCCTGATGTCAAATTTGAATCGTAATGTGTGATTGTGTTGATCAAATATTGCGGCGTGCTGAGGAACACTATTTCCGGGGGCGGTTGGTTGTGCTTATGTGTAGAAACGAGGCTATTGATGTCAGGTGGTGGGGGATGCGGATGCTAATAATGATGATAGTGCCAACGACGATAGTGATGGAGGAGACAAAAGACGCCATAATAAATGCTCCGAGTTATTCTATGGAAAAGCAATGCGGAATCAAGTTAACATCGTCCCATCATCCTGTAAATGCTTACTCAGCAGTTGTGTTGGGAGCGCTGACGATCTTCGATCTCGGTTTAATCGGCGGACGCTAAATTAGCCGATGTTATCGCAACGGGATCGGAAACATTCGCGGCCGAGAATCGATGTGTAAAAACCGCAGATTCGCCCGAACCGGATAACAGTCTCTGGAGGCAAGTTTGATTGAAGTTTACTTGCGATTTGGGAACAGTCATTGGTAAATCTAGGCCGACATGGGGCAGGCTTGTAACTGTTTCGGGATGCTGACTGTTCAAGTTGCCTCTCTCCAAAGATAATCCAATTGTGGTGAAGAGGCCCACGTGAAATACTGATAATATCAGCGTTGTAATAATAATTGACGATATTTTTTAGATGCGTTATCGTTGTTGTTCACATGTTTTCGGACTGTTGCCTTCATCCTTTATGTGTTTTGACCGTTTTACTCTTCATACTTTTTAGAGAGTATTTAACGGTAAACTTACAATGAAAGCTGAATGTCTTCTAAAAAGTTAGCTAGTAAGATGTTCAGTATTTTTACAGTTCGGCTCATATAGCGGATACTATTTGCACGACAAAACCCAGTAACAGTAATAGTTGTAGTGGTAGCAATAGCAGCAGCAACAGCAGCAGCAGCAGCAGCAGTAGTAGTAGTAGTAGTAACAGCCCCAACTAAAACTGAAAAATGACACAAAAGGAAATCCAGGTTGAAGAAAAATTTTGGATTTATTTACATTGGTGCATCCATAGGTATATCAGAATTTTTGTAGGAATTTTTGACAACCCTAACATGAAACTGCGAATAAAATATAAAAAACTCGTAATTTCTCTTTTAAAAGTGGGTTGTTTATTTTCTTTATGGATTATACTTCCAAAATAAACTATTAAAGTTGTTTTAAAAGTAATAGAAATATTTTTTTTTATTTTTTTAAAAAACAGTAATGACTTTTACGAACTCAATATTTTTCAATTTTTAAACTTTAAAAATCTATCAAAATTTTTCTATTGATTCTATTTTTACGATATTTTCAGGATCAATGTGAAATTTTATGCTCTTTTCAATAAACCGAATATAATATTTTAGACAAACGTGTTTTTAATTCACGCCCCCCCCCTCATTTTCAAGTGTCTATTAAAAAGTAAATAATTAATTTACTCACCAAAATGTTATATATCACAAATTGAAGAGAAAAGGTCAATAAATAATATATTCAAATTTAAAACAAAAAAAGTAGTGTTTTTTAGAAATTTACCTGTAAAGTTCGAAATTTAAAACCTTTTTTTTTAAACCACGTTGTTTGTTTTTTCTTTTGTTTTTGTTTTAATGAAACCTTGGTCCTTACTCCTTTAATTGAAAAAAAAAAAATTAGGGCTTGAATTACATTTTTCGAGTAGTTATAAGCTTGGAAAGACAGGGGGTCGAATAATTCACGCCTCCCATTTTGAAATGTCTATTAAAAAGTAAATAATTAATTTACTCACCAAAGTGTTATATATCACAAATTGAAGAAAAAAGGTGAATAAATAATATATTCAAATTTAAAACAAAAAAGTGGTGTTTTTTAGAAATTTACCTGTAAAGTCCGAAGTTTAAAACCTTTAAAAAAATACGTTGTTTGTTTTTTATTTTTTATTTATTTTTAATGAAACCTTAGTCCTTGTTCCTTTAATTGAAAAAAGAATTAGGGCTTGAATCACTTTTTTCGAGGAGTTATAAGCTTGGAAAGACGGGGTGAAATTATTCACTATATTTCACGAAATTTCTGACACACCTAGTGCATCCATGTCGAAACTAAAAATAACAAAAAATATAACTTTGATAATTAATTATGAAATAAATTTTAAAAAAATCACATTTTCAAATGTTTTTTTTTTCATGTGCGAGAAGAAAATAATAATATAAAAATGTTAAAATTACAACAATTAAAACAAATTAAAGTAAAAACAATTTATTAGAAATACGACGAAAAAATAAAGGCCATTGAACTAAACTCACGTTCATTTGTGAAAGTTTTAAACAAATTCTTGATACATTTAAACGTCATCAGAAGTTGAAAATAATGATTTATATAAAAATATCGGAATTATATGAATTTTATTAAAAAGTTGTGTAATTTAATAAGAAAAACTATACAAAATTGGTTTAAAACTATAAAGTGAGCGGAAGTTGCGTTCAATGACTTTTATGCCTATTTACTGTAAATGAATCAATCAGTGTTTTTTCGCAGGTTTAAGCTTTCCATTTATTGGACCTGGTTTTCATGTTGTGTTGTTCCTTTACAGCTGTTTTCTCAACTTGTTCGAAATAGAAGAAGCAGTGAATGTTATTTGGTTGGACAAAAGCTCAAATCAGCATTTTTTTTTCAACAACTCAAAACACAAGAAACAGTCATTCCGAATTGCAACGCGTAGTATAAAAACCAAACTGCACAGCTTTCTTTCTCTCTTTTCTTTTTTCTTCACACAAATGCGTACGATACGATTACTTTTGGGTAGTTTTAGGAAGGTAGCTCTCGACAAACGCGGGAATTTCTGTGCGCCTAGCCAAGCAACGTATATGCACAACTCGTATATATTTTCTCTCATTAGGAAACAGACAAGCTAATATATGCACATTCCGCTTACCCTGTAATACGTAAACACACAGTTGTAACAAACGTGTCTAATTAATTTCTTACAAACGAGTATCTTTCTTTAACCAGAAAATCCTGAGACTATTTAAACCCACAAATGGTGTCTTAAGAAAGTGGCCAGGAGATGAAGGTGGTTAACTGGTTAACGACACGGACTGACAATCTTGGTATTCTTAGTTCGAATCCAGTTCTTTCTTTTAACTTGCATTTTCATCCCAAATAAGGCTGCCACTTTGATGTAGGGGGCTGCTATCACGAACATGAGTTGCAGGGATACTATCTAGGGAGTTGAGCAGTAAGATGTATGTTTGCATTACACTTGCAACTTATGCATCAACATTTATATCGGCGAAAAAAGATAAAGCGGAACTTCATGTAATTTGGCTGGATCTTGAAAATGCATACGGGCCAGTTCCGCACCAATTAATCCGAATGGCCCTTGAATTTTGTAACTTCCCGAAGAAGGCGAGTGAAATCATAATGAAATATTTTCCAATTTACTTCTGATTATGATTACAATTTCATTACTTAATCAGACATAAACCTTCATTCCACATTTCACATTTCACATTTTTTGAATACTACAATATGAATTTGTTTACAGTCAACGTAACCGCCGACGCACCCATTAGTTATCCGTTTCGATAGATTACGAACACTGTATTACAACAACGAGGTTAATAACATTTCCACTAAAACAAGTAAATAAAATGGAAGTTTCTATAATTTATCACCATTAATAATTATTATTAAAACCATATAATTTAATTTTAGACACAGGTTAACCCTCTCACACCATAGAAAGCCCTACTTATAATAATTATTACATATAATCAGTCAATAAATTACGTAACAAAAATACACTCATTTCCTTTCAGTGATACATCTACATTTGAATTACAACCACCATATTTATTCCAAAAATATAAATTGCATCATATCTTTTAAATATATTAACGGCCATATGAAGTTAAAATATCAGTCTCCACAACGCTATAATGTTTTTTTTAAAAATTTCTAACGACTTTTTTTCGATCTGAAATATAACAGAATTGTCTTTTACGTATAATTTCAAATATTTCAACGTTTTCGTTCTGAAATATAACCAAATCATACTTTTCACAATAAAATATCTTTTCAAATATTTTACTGGTATTTTATTTTCTTCAATTTATCTATCTATCCAGAAGATGTCTTACAATAAATACGAAACGTTGATGGGCATATAAGTTTGTTCTGTTTTCATCTCGCTATTTCGTGTCGGATTACTATTTTCATTATTCTTATCACGCAAACATATATATATATATATATATATATATATATATATATATATATATATATATATATATATATATATATATATAATCAGAAAAAACAACACCTTTTATTTATTAGTACACAATTTTTGTTTTTATTATTTTTTAAGACATGTTATTATATATTTTTTTTCCTCCTTAGTCTGACAGCTGTTTCGAAGGGTAAAAAGACAAACGGTTGTTTTAATTATAGCATACCGGATCTTCATTATTTACCGTTCTCTTCAGAGACAATTAAAATCAAATTAATTACAGTCACAATTTGTTTTTAAAAACTCACATGGGGATGGAATTTTTTTATCGAGGTTGCCATCTTTAAAAATTTTTCCATGGGATTTTTATATATCTATATTTTCTTTTTATTAGCCTTATTTTCGTACTTATTTTGGTTTTTTAATTTCTTTCCAATTTATGTATCTAATATCCATTATGTTAATTCTGCATTCTTATTTTGTTTCTTCTTTTATTACGTTTGATTTATTATTTACGAAATTATTTAATTAATTTTTTTTAACTTCTTCTTAAGCTAGTAATTTTTTCTTATTTTTAATTACGTTTGATTTATTATTTACGAAATTATTTAATTAATTTTTTAACTTCTTCTTAAGCTAGTAATTTTTCCTTTTTTTTCGTATCTCTTGGGTGTTTACGTTTCATTTTATTTTTTTGGCCGTCTATACATATTTTTTCCTGTTATTGTTTTTTTTCTCGTATTTATTTTATTATTAGGCTAAAATGGTTATCATTATGTACATATTTATTATTTCTTATTCTTATATTATGTTTTTTGTTAATTATTTTCGTTGTTTCCCATTTATAATTTTTAGTGTCAAGTTTACGGTCTTTTCTGATTTTGCGATTAAAGGGAATTAACTCTATCAATTCTTTGTTTCTTATTTATTCAGTCATTAACTCACATCTTTTAGAATTTGTGCATTTACCTTATAATTTAGTAGTCAAAGGGAAATAACTTATTTATTTTTTGTTATTAATGTTTGTCATTTTTGCTAATTTTAATTTTTTTATTAATCATATTATTATTTATTGATCATGTGTATTTATGTTGTGTTCAGGTTTGTTATTTATAAGTTTATTTGCTATTCTAATATTTTTTATTCATTTATCTTAAAACTCAGTTTTTTTTGGTGAAAAGAAAATATTTTTGTTCAGTTTTTTGTCTATCTATTTGTTTACTTATTATCTATATCTTGATATTAGGAACTTATTTTTATGCAGACATATTTGTATGTTGTCTGTACGGTGATTTAACAATGAGCTTTTATCAGATGTTAGTATTTTGTAGGATTCTAGTAAGCATAAGGAACATTTGCCTGATTTTGATGGATGATAACTTTTTGCCCTACCTATCACGGACCATTTCAAAGTGTACTCTATGTTTTTGCTTTTTAACTCACGTATCCATTCCCCAAGTGCAGTGTCATTATTATTTTTCTTTCTATTTGTTTCCCTCCCACTATGGTTATTATTAGTATTATTAGTGTTTGCTGTGTTATTTATTATATTTTTGCTACTATTATTGTTTTTGTTAAATGATGAAATATGATTGTTTAGCCGGGTTTTAAACTGAGTGCTCGTACTACCAATGTATGCTTTTATACCTCTATTAGTTTTAACTTCACATTTATATACAACATATACAATATATATATATATATATATATATATAAATATTTAAAGATACAAAATTTATATAACGATTTAAATAGAATATGCAGAAATTTCTCAAGAGCTCTTTCGGCTATCATCTCGCGTCAGGAGAAAATCGATAGCATACAAAACAATATTATTGACAAAATTAAAGAACACTACCGGGGAATTTGGATGTGCCAAAAATAAGAAAAAAACGATTAAAAAGATTTAATCTGAAATTACTGCGTTTAAAAGCGACTAAAACTTGGCACAGCGAGGGAGTAAAAAAAAAAAAAAAAAAAAAACGAGGGAAAAAAGAGCCAAAATTCCCCAAAGAAAAATAAAGTTTTCGTTGTCTCCTTTTGCCGGCATAAAGACGGTTTTCGAACCGCAATAGAGACAGACTCCAAAATCTTTAAATGGTTTTGGGAGTCTGTTCTGTGGTTATTTATTTCCAATAAAAATACAAGATTTTTAAAGAAAAAATTTGGCACAAGGGCGAAAAATTGGGGAATTGGGGGAATGCTGCCTAAGCTAACTTAACTAGATCCTACTTTCACTCTACTTTCAGAACAATGTCTCATTTATACTATACATCCATCAGCGTATACATCCTTCTTTAATCGCCAAAAACTCATATTATGACTAACCTACTTTAATCCAATGTAATACAATATGTAAAGAGGGGGGGGCTGGAGGTTATTAAAGAAATTTTACAATGAAAAGAAAGTCCAATGAAAGTCAAGTCCAATGTTAACAAATTCCTAATGAACCGCCCCCTTAAGTAAACACTTCAGCAAATCTCCTCACTAAATTAATGTACTTGCAATAACCCTTATCCCTGAGTGGCTTCCGGGCCTTGATAAGTGGTGATCACTGTGTAAAAAAAAAAAAAAAGGGAACGGAGTTAGTAATAAGACCCCCTCCCCTTAGGCCCTAGGAAACTGTGGCAGATACATTGATTTGCCAGTCGATAAAGTTGATGCGGGTCTAATCGCTTTATTACTAACACTTCTTACGAAAATATCGCAAGGGAACCGGCATCTCTGGCAAATCGCATGATCTGTCACCTACTTGGGGTCTGAAAAAAGGGGGGAGCTTGAAGATACCCCTCACACACTAGCTAAGTTATGAACTTGAAGTGTCTAAAAATAAAACTATATATTTGACTTTGAGAACCGAATCAAGGTTGACGTTTGTTTGTAGAAATTTTATTTTTATTTTTCTTTATTTACTTCCCCTTCCTTTCCCCCTCTAATTGGTTTATTTTCTTCTCTCTCTCTCTCCCCTTCTTTTCTCCCCCTCTCTCGGTGAATCTGGTGCTACTACTTCTGGCTGTTTCTCGCGATATTCGATAAAAGGGAGAAAAAAAAAAAACAACAACAGACTGGCAGAAGAAAAAGAAGGCACCAGAGCGGTGTTTGCGACCTTGGAATTACGACAGTAGTTTGCGGCTTCTGCTTCACACCAGAGCGGTGTTGCTGTTGCTTACCTTCGAACGAAAACACCAGAGCGGTGTTGTGAACTTTGATATGCCAAAAGAAAAAAAAAAGCAAGTAAAAGGTATATTTGTTAAAAGTGTTCTTAAATAACCGCCAGAGGGACAAATTTGGCAGCGCAGCCGAACTATACATTTACTTTCCTTTTCTACTTTTCTTTCTGATAAAATTTATGCCGGTTTACCTTGGCCTATTTTTATTTAATGTGATAAAATTTCTTTAGAACCCTTAGTTTCGTGCAACGCGATAAAATTTGTTGAACGTGACGATAAAATTCCCGTTATGTTTTTGGGACACAAAATCCTCAAGCCTAAGGCACGTCCAAATATCACTAAATATTGCACTCCTTGTGCGACAGACATGCGCAACAGCAAAGTCTGACGAAGAAAGTCAAACTCTCTCGGCTCTAATACGAAAAATTCGAACAAGGTCGAGAGGAGCAAAGTCCTCAGCTCCATAAACCACTTTCATGCGACTTCTCCATACCACACTTCTCATTACTGCTAGCAAGGTCAGACATATTTGTCTTCTAAACCGATCAGTTGTCTGAACCCAGTTGCTACAAACATTAATATGTTCCAGGTTAAAAGCTAACAATGAGCCCAGCAACAAACTCACTCAGCGGCACAATGATGCGACAATAGCAGAAGGCATGGTTTAAAGTCTCGTCCTCGTCACCGTTTACAAATAGGCAGACTTGCCAAGCCAGCTGAGTGAAGTCTCTTACTGACCCAGAGAGCATTTCGAATTACCAGCCAGGCCAAAAAATGCCTCGTCATTAGTGAGACACCCTGACCCAGGCACCCAAGGCCAAATCGAGCTACGCTGTCCCCTCGTCGGGAAAGCTTTCTGTGGGTCTTCCTTCCAGAAGCCACCATTTCCATCAACTTGCATACACATTTGATCAAGGAAGTATAGACGAAGTGTGAGTTGACGAATCTCCACGTTTAGCACACTCAGACCGCCCTCAGAAGGATGGAGAAAACAAAACTTACGACGGACCATATAGGCCTTTTCAAGCCATAAGAACTTAAACAGAGCCCGTTGCAAATGGAGTGGAAGGATTGAAAGGCGGTATGTGAATATTGGATATAAGTGTGAAACACACACTTCTGCTCTCCCCTTCAACGAAAGATTTCTGCAGATCTACCGACCAGCGGCAGCGCGCACAGCTTTTAGGACTTTCGACCAATTCTTCTCCCGCTGAAGATCTGGCCCGAACCAGATGCCGAGTATCTTGAAAGACCCGTCACTCCAGCTGAAGGGCCCTTGAAGGAAGACTCCTCTCCAGGAACCAATTCGCAAGCCGCAGTTAACTTTGTCACAGTTAATTTTGGGCCCTGCGACTGTCTTGTATAATCTGATTTCTGTGCCGACAACACTAATCTCAGCATTGTTTGTCACAAACGCTGTTACATCATCGGCATAGGCAGAGTACTTTACCGTGGCAGAAGCGCCCGGCAAAGTGATACTGTGTATGGCTGGATACACCCTTAGCCTATGCAGGAAAGGCTTCAACGCAAGCACATAGAGCAATCATGATAATGGACAGCTCTGACGAATGGATCGGGATAAACTGAAAGGCTTCGATCTCCTTCCATTCACTTCTACCAGAACCGCGGGATTAGCATAAAGGAGGTGAACCCACGAGCAAAACTGCGGGCCCAAACCAGCCACTGATAGAACTGTCTCCAAGTAACGATGGTCCACCCTATCGAAGGCTTTGGACTGATCTAAATTTATCAGCCCGGCTTCAGTGCCGACTTTTTCTATGATCAAGCGTATCGAATGCAGATTATTCTGAATTGTCCTGCTTTTCACGGCACAAGTTTGCTCGGGGCTAATCAGGTCAGCGAGGACAAGCTGCAGACGATTGGCAAGGACCTTGGCCAAAATTTTCAACTCTACATTAAGCATTGTTAAGGGCCGATAATTATCTAACCCACCCCACTATCTTTCTTTTTGCGTGACAGCTTCAGGATAGCTATGGTAAAGTGGTTGGGGATTGAGCCATACTTCAACCATGAGTTAAATAAAACTGTCATCAAGGGAACAAAGATGTTCGACATCCTCAAATACACTTCGTAAAGCAGACTATCGATCCCCGGAGACTTGTTAAGACCAACCGGCTTCAAGGTCTCGATGACCTCATCCTCCATTATACCCCCTCCCCACATAGCCGCTTCAGTCGCCGAAAGGCGAGGAAAGTCAGGCAAATAGGTGTCGAACTGTTCCAATGACAGACCGGATTCCGTGGTACTTCGTTTGTGGTCATGGTTTGTCCATCCGGCAATGTTACTTGCGCGATGTGTCGATCGGCCGCTTTTTAAAGCTCCTCCGCGCGCAATTCAGCAGCCACGTCTGTTGCCTCCTGGGGCATTATTTTTATACCTAGCCCTAATCACTAAAGCTTGGTGTTCCTTTTCTGTCAAGGAGGCAAGGTGAGCCTTAATTATGTTTACATTAACACTAGCCCCCTCCTCCACTGCTCGATCTAAACTAGACTCTAGTGTCGCTTTAGCTGCCCTAGATTCTTGGTTGAGTCGTTTGCTAAAATTGGCAGAAATGGGCCTAATGTCATCCTTAAGATTGACCCACCATCTATTCCCAATAACAGCTCCCGTCAATTCCCGTTGTAGAGTTATTTATTTTATATTTATCAGCAAAGCATGGATTGTCAACCAAATGCTGGCCAAGGCTACGGAAAGAGGAAGACTAACAGATCCTACCCTTCTCTGTCTGATTTTAGATGGAACGTGCTGGTTTATACGAGTTAACAAATGCAAAGATGTTCGCCCGACATAACCAGCATCGCACTAGAATTTAAATTGATAATCAATATTACTAATTTGGGTGTAAGGCAAACTATCATTGCGAAAAGAAGGAATAGCATGTCTCTTAGTGTATACCAAACGCAAAGAAACAGAGTAGAAGCACTTAGAAACGCTTCTAACAATATGTTTAGACAATTTAATACTCTTGGCCCCAATCTACGGTAATTTTTAATAAACCGGGCACATCGCAGGCCCAAACTTTTTAGGGGATTTAAAATCATCAACCTTCTTGTCAATGCAGTCTTCAATAAGGTCTAAAGGATAACCATTATTGATGAATATTTCTCTGATCTTATCAAGTTCGGAGTCTAATCTGTTAGGTGAAAATATCATGAGTACTTTATGTACCAGCGTATTAATTAAGCTGACTTTGCGTGATTTAGATACAAAGGACGACCAGTTCACATATAAGCCAGTAAAAGTAGGCTTCCTATAAATGATAGTGAGAAAGCTCCCTCTTGAACGTTCAACAAGAACATCCAAGAAGGAAAAGAATTGTCCTTCTCACTTTCCATAGAGAACTTAAGAGCCCCATGCAAGGAATTCAACCTATTAAAAAGATAACGCTTCACTTTGCGATGAAAACATGTGTCGTCAACATATCTGAAATATGTGGTGGCTATTGTTGCAGAATTAAACAAAACGGATTCGTAGTAACCGACAAAACTATCAGCTAAAATTAGGGCCAACAGACTCCCCATTGAAACCGCGTCGACCTGCCAATACATAATGTCACCAAAGCTAAACTCCACTGATTTGGTGCACATTAAAATGAGTTCAATAAATATCTCTTTGGAAAAGCGTAGAGAAGTCAGGCGACCATTATAAAGCGCATTGATACAAATATGTATCGTCCCATCTAACGGTATGTTAGTAAAGAGACTAGAGACATCGAAAGAACGCATAAAGGATGTCTCCACATTCGAATCCAGCCCACGTAGACATTCAACAAACCGAAAAGAATCAGGAATACAGTGCGTGCTGTATAATTCACGCACAGACTGCAAAATTTCGACAAGCCACTGAGCCAAAGAATGTTGAGCAGAACGTATCATAGATAAAATAGGTCTCAGTGGCACATGGATTTTAGGGAGAGCATACAATCTGGGACTTTGTGACCCAGAGGGTTTAATCTTGTCATAAACGTCCTTGCAAAAAACATTGAAGACTGCATAGACAAGAAGGTTGATGATTTTAAATTCCTTACGAAGTTGGGCCTGCGAAGTGCCCGGTTTATTTAAAACTACCGTGGCTAGAGGACAGGAGTATTAAATTGTCTAAACAAATTATTAGAAGCGTTTCTAAGTGCTTCTACTCTGTTTCCTTGCGTTTGGTATACACTAAGAGACATGCTTTTCCTTCTTTTCGCAAAGATAGTTTGCCTTACACCCAAATTAGTAATATTGTTTATCAATCTAAATGCCATTGCGATGCTGGTTATGTCGGGCGAACATCTTTGCATTTGTTAACTCGTATAAACCAGCACGTTCCATCTAAAATCAGACAGGGGAGGGTAGAATCTGTTAGTCTTCCTCTTTCCGTATCCTTGGACTCTGCCATTGGCCAGCATTTGGTTGATAATCCATGCTGTGCTGATAAATATAAAATAGAGTGGTTCGAAGTGTTACACAGAGCAGACTCCAAAAACCACTTGAAGACTTTAGAGTCTGTCTCTATTGCGGGTCGAAAACTGTCTTTATGCCCTCTTTGAGGACCTTTGACCCTTTTTCCCTCGTTTTTTTACTCCCTCGTTGGACCAAGTTTTAGTCGCTTTTAAACGCAGTAACTTCAGATTAAATCTTTTTATTCGTTTTTTTTTCTTATTTTTGGCACATCCAAATTCCCCGGTAGTGCTCTTTAATTTTGCCAATAATATTGTTTTGTATGCTATCGATTTTCTCCTGACGCGAGATGATAGCCGAAAGAGCTCTCGAGAAATTTCTGCACATTCTATTTAAATCGTTATATATATATATATATATATATATATATATCATAAAGCCTTCGGAGGGACTTCAGGAAGAATATCTATCATCTGTGATGGGACGATCTCTTTCGGTGTGTAAGCTTAGACAAAGATAAACGTAATACGAGGTTTACCTCTGACGAGTGGGGATGTACATATATTCAGGCAGTCCATCTTAGTTCAGTTCCGGAGCTTATCAACCCGGAAGAATAAACTATGGGGATCACCCCCCCCAAAAAAAAAAAAACAATTCTCTATATACCGTCTGTTAATTCATTTGCGTCGGTCAACTTGATGGCGAACGAAACAGGTCGAAAAAGTAACATGTTATTTTGCTGCAGTTTCGATTTTCTATTTTTCCAATTCCTGAAGCATTATCAAATTCGAATAAATAAATAGAGTTTGTTCCGATGTGAATTTAATCTTTGTCCGGCCACGATCAGTGCTGATTCAATGAAAAGATGGAAACTGATACTTTTCTCACTTTTAATAAAAAAGAAAATGTTATCAATGTTTTGTAGCTGATGAAATGTGTGGTTCTTTTTATTTTTATATTTATTATTTTCACGGTTTTCTTCTTTTCGATTAAGCGGAACTTCCGGTTTTCACTCACCAAAATTATTTTGAGTTACAAATTCGCCCATTGATTAGGGGCGACGACGATGTTTTCTGCGTCGATTATTTCTTTATCTGGAAGGGAAAAGATTTGAGTTTATAAACCAGATTATTTTCTTCCCTCCCTCTCTTTCTCTCTCTCTCTCTCTGTCTCTCTCTCTCTCTCTCTGTCTCTCTTACACACACACACACACTTCCTCTCTCCCCCTCTTTCTCTCTCTCTCAGACACTTCCTTTCTCTCCTCTTCTCTCTCTCATACACACACTTTCTCTCCTCACCCCCATCTTTCTCTCTCTCTCTCATACACACACACACACACACACACACACACACACACACACACACACACATACACTTCCTCTCCCTCACTCTCGTCATGTCTGTAAGTGGTGAAGTGTTAACATCAATTCGTTGCCGCTTTTTTCATGGCCATAATTGTGCATTTAATATGTCAACAAAATCACGTTATCTTAAAAATGGAAATCGGTAGTGATCGCCAGAGAAATGTCATCACAGCCAAAAGAATCGGTGATAACAAGGAAAAGAAAAAACAAAAACAAATATTTACAAAATAGAGAAAAAAAATAAAAAAAAATTTTTTTTTTTTTTTTTTTTTTAGATTTTAAACAGAAACGAAAACACTTTTGTTGACTAAAGAATAATAGATGTGTACGCGTTAGTGTATGCGTGAATTTATATATAGGGAGTTTATTATATATAATCTTGGTAGGAAGGGTTGACCTAACGAGATGAAAGGCCATTTGAATAAATGCACAATGATTTAAATTTGTAATTATTACAAAAAATCCTGTATAACTTGCGGAGGATGCCATGTTTTACGTTTGTTCTAAAAATGGAACGGAATGTTACATTTCGTTTCATTTTAATCTTAATTTTTTTATTGTGCCCCCGAAAAACAAAAGTAATCGAAAGTAATCGAAAGTGTAACATTCAACAGTAGTTATATATATATATATATATATATATATATATATATATATATATATATTATATATATATTATATATATATATATATATATATATAATATAAATAAAAATTATAACACGGAAATTACATAATTGTCGATGCAATAATTTATTTCAACCTTATGGTATTTTCAAGCATCTAAATCAGACAATTACATTTTTGATACTGAAAAAGAAAAGAAAAATCGTGCTTTGACCCTCAAAAAACCAAAGGTGGTGGTAGTAGCAATCCACTTAATACATTTATAGAGAGGGTGGTAGGGATTTAAAAAAATAAAAATTAAAAATTAAAAATAACAAATAAAAAAATTAGATTAGACACTTATAAGCGGCAGCTCGATGTAACCATAGATACACACACACACACACACTCACATACACACACTCACACACACACACACACACGCAACACATACACATACACACACACACGCCTCTAAGATGTACGTTCTGACATGTAAATGCCTTGACACGCGTTTACTAACCTAGGAAGGGGGGGGCGAAAGTATACGGATATATAGTGAAAGAAATAGAACAGCGCGTAATGGAAAAAAGAAGAAAAAAAAGGGGAAGAAAAGAAGAGGATACAGTGATTGAGTCATGGAAAGTAGGTCTATTAAAAGATAAATAAATTAATAAAAAATATAACTAAAAAAATAAATAAATAAAAATAA
The DNA here is from genome assembly GCF_053919585.1 of Euprymna scolopes. Taxonomy (NCBI): domain Eukaryota; kingdom Metazoa; phylum Mollusca; class Cephalopoda; order Sepiida; family Sepiolidae; genus Euprymna; species Euprymna scolopes. The sequence continues at coordinate 144,364,206 of NC_136492.1, forward strand.
GAAAATAAAAATAAAAAGAATATTATATATAAAGTTTTAAAACTATCTGTATGTTATTATGTAAAAATTGATATTATCTTATAATTCATTTAAATATTTTATATGTGATATAATACTATGAATTTAAAAATTGAGTCTATATATTTAATATTTTATATATTTTCATGTAAATAATTTTATTGGTGATTATAGCGGTCGTTGTAATTAATATTTCAATTCTTAATTGATTAAGAAGTGGGAAAATGTAATATTGATCGCCCCCAATTCGATAGGACGTATCTAGTTTCGGTTAATATATACTTTTATTCCCTCCGTACAACAAAATTATTCTCATGCACGCATAAAGAAATAAGTAAAATAATTAAATTTTTGTGTTGATTTGTATCAAATCTAATAATATCTAGTTTTAGTATTTGGTCTTTTTGACTTAACTCAGTTTAATAACTAATGTATTATCTGCAGAGAAAAATTATTATCTTAAGGCTATCTCATTTATTTATAAGTAATTTGGACAAGCCAGGTACTTCGGGGAAAATATATATATATATATATATATATATATATATATATATATATATATATATATATATATATATATACACATACATATATATATACACATATATATGCCTAGCTTAGATTTCGGACAACAAATCGTAAAGTAGTTATTATCGAGTATATACCGGACAACACTATAATTGCCGGTGGGGTGGGGTAGGATTGTTTATCGTAATTAATCTAGTGGTGTTAGATTCGGTGTCTTTACCATTATAGAATTCTCTGTTCGTCGGATCTAGAGTTATTGGTTATTTTAAATTTACATTTATGTCTACATCTGGCCATCAGTTCATCTCGTTTGTTTAGGAGATTACTGTGTTGGTACTTCAGGATTCTTATTTTTTCCTCAAGGCATAAACTGCATCTCTGCCTAAAGCCGTTTGGAACGTCCGAATGACATAGGATTGACCATGAAATCACTGGGGATCGATTCTCATTTTTTAATAACCACCATTGTTTAGCTAACTCGGTTTTATTCTTAAGTTCTGGGTTATTGAAAGAATGTTTGTGGTCATAAAAACGTTGTTTCCAGCTTCCGGCGGAGATACCGAAGTAAACTTTTTTGTCCCTGTTATTATCTTCTGGGTGGATAGTGGCCTTATAAACCACGCACTCAACTTTACAATTACCGTCCAGTGGGCAGTTATTTTTCACTTGGCAGTTACATTTGTCTACTGTCGCCTTATTTCTATTAGAGTTGTTTAATATTTTATTATTATAATAATAAAATATTAAACAACTCTAATAGAAATAAGGCGACAGTAGACAAATGTAACTGCCAAGTGAAAAATAACTGCCCACTGGACGGTAATTGTAAAGTTGAGTGCGTGGTTTATAAGGCCACTATCCACCCAGAAGATAATAACAGGGACAAAAAAGTTTACTTCGGTATCTCCGCCGGAAGCTGGAAACAACGTTTTTATGACCACAAACATTCTTTCAATAACCCAGAACTTAAGAATAAAACCGAGTTAGCTAAACAATGGTGGTTATTAAAAAATGAGAATCGATCCCCAGTGATTTCATGGTCAATCCTATGTCATTCGGACGTTCCAAACGGCTTTAGGCAGAGATGCAGTTTATGCCTTGAGGAAAAAATAAGAATCCTGAAGTACCAACACAGTAATCTCCTAAACAAACGAGATGAACTGATGGCCAGATGTAGACATAAATGTAAATTTAAAATAACCAATAACTCTAGATCCGACGAACAGAGAATTCTATAATGGTAAAGACACCGAATCTAACACCACTAGATTAATTACGATAAACAATCCTACCCCACCCCACCGGCAATTATAGTGTTGTCCGGTATATACTCGATAATAACTACTTTACGATTTGTTGTCCGAAATCTAAGCTAGGCATATATATGTGTATATATATATGTATGTGTATATATATATATATATATATATATATATATATATATATATATATATATTTTCCCCGAAGTACCTGGCTTGTCCAAATTACTTATAAATAAATGAGATAGCCTTAAGATAATAATTTTTCTCTGCAGATAATACATTAGTTATTAAACTGAGTTAAGTCAAAAAGACCAAATACTAAAACTAGATATTATTAGATTTGATACAAATCAACACAAAAATTTAATTATTTTACTTATTTCTTTATGCGTGCATGAGAATAATTTTGTTGTACGGAGGGAATAAAAGTATATATTAACCGAAACTAGATACGTCCTATCGAATTGGGGGCGATCAATATTACATTTTCCCACTTCTTAATCAATTAAGAATTGAAATATTAATTACAACGACCGCTATAATCACCAATAAAATTATTTACATGAAAATATATAAAATATTAAATATATAGACTCAATTTTTAAATTCATAGTATTATATCACATATAAAATATTTAAATGAATTATAAGATAATATCAATTTTTACATAATAACATACAGATAGTTTTAAAACTTTATATATAATATTCTTTTTATTTTTATTTTCTTATTTTTATTTATTTATTTTTTTAGTTATATTTTTTATTAATTTATTTATCTTTTAATAGACCTACTTTCCATGACTCAATCACTGTATCCTCTTCTTTTCTTCCCCTTTTTTTTCTTCTTTTTTCCATTACGCGCTGTTCTATTTCTTTCACTATATATCCGTATACTTTCGCCCCCCCCTTCCTAGGTTAGTAAACGCGTGTCAAGGCATTTACATGTCAGAACGTACATCTTAGAGGCGTGTGTGTGTGTATGTGTATGTGTTGCGTGTGTGTGTGTGTGTGTGAGTGTGTGTATGTGAGTGTGTGTGTGTGTGTATCTATGGTTACATCGAGCTGCCGCTTATAAGTGTCTAATCTAATTTTTTTATTTGTTATTTTTAATTTTTAATTTTTATTTTTTTAAATCCCTACCACCCTCTCTATAAATGTATTAAGTGGATTGCTACTACCACCACCTTTGGTTTTTTGAGGGTCAAAGCACGATTTTTCTTTTCTTTTTCAGTATCAAAAATGTAATTGTCTGATTTAGATGCTTGAAAATACCATAAGGTTGAAATAAATTATTGCATCGACAATTATGTAATTTCCGTGTTATAATTTTTATCTTATTGCTCTGTTTACCACATTGAGCTCTCATACCCGGATTTCCTCTGGATTTATTCCATTATAACACTATATATATATATATATATATATATATATATATATATATATATATATATATATATATATATATATATATATATATATATATAAGCGAAAGATTTATTTTTTTAATAAAAATAAAATTCTATATACAAAAACGAGATAATTTAATTTTTAAACGAAAAAAGTAAATTTGATATATATATATATATATATATATATATATATATATATATATATATATATATATATATATATCATTTATTAATATTTTTTGTATTAACTACAATACTTGGTTTCAATTAATTCACATATCACCGTAAAAAAATAATAAAACGTAAGCATCTAAACTGCAAACAAAAAAGAAATGAAGGTTTTTCGTTTCATTGCGATATCTAAAAAAAAAACAAATAAAAAAGAAAAAATGTAACTGTATAATAATAATAATAATAATAATAATAATAATAATAATGATAATAATAATAATAATAAAAAAAGAAGTATTCCTTTGGTGTGGAGCGAACGTGCAAACAGTAGTTTCTAAGACGGGGGCATCTTTCCACTGCGCCACGAAAACTGAAAATGGCGTGGTGCTTTTATTCTATATTAACCGAGCAAGGGCGAGTTAATGAAATGAGATCAATCTGTATCCGTTACGCTGTTGTAATCTCTGTCTCTCTCTGTCTCTCTCTCACTCACTCTCTCTCTCTCTCTCTCTCTCTCTGTTTCTCTCTCTTCCGGTACGATAGGGATGGAAAATGTAAATAAACTGAGTTTGTGTTTAGTAAAAAAAGAAGGGGAAGGGGGAAATGTATAAAGTGTTATATAGTTATTATTATTATTATTATTAGACGATACCACTTGTGCGCGTATGTTACGTGAGTTCTTATTAGTAATGATATGAGTCTTAGTGAGAGTTCTTGTCTTATTACATATGATGTTGTATCTTAGAGAGAGAGATGTTGTTGTAATGACATTTTATAACACAGACATATAATAACAATACAATTTACCTTTTTGTAGAAATCACAAACACAAAGATGAGCTTTATCACAAACACATGATGAATTTATTTTCTGACGACCGGTCGACTTCCTCATTAAGAACTCAAAGTTTCACATTTTAGTTTCTGAAGTAACGTCTCGCTTCAGACGTCCGCCTGTCTCTGAGTTTTCTCACTGACTGTCTCCCCTGACTGTCTCTCCTGACTGTCTCTCTTCTGTCTCTGACTCTCCCTCTACTATATTGAGAAATCCATGCATCCCGGCCACGTGAGCAAAATTCACGTGTTTCAACATGCGCGACTTTGCACGTTTTCGACATTGATTTCCCAATAACCTATTTTTCTTGTGTTGTTTCCACAAAGGAATTTAACCTACATATCTAATTTATTTAACCATATTTTATTATCCACATTCTTTTAAAAATTGAATAGTTTATTTATTATTTATTCCATCCGAATTAACAATTTACTGGACATTCCATTTAAACCTATTGTTCTTTAAAACTTATGTCCAGGGTTCGATTTCTGCTTTCTCTTATTTCCATTTTAACTAATCTCTCTATTTTTATACTTACATGAACAGGGGACAGCCCTTATCATGTAACAAAAGTATGTAAATCTAAATATTTTCAGAAAAAAGAAAGAACAAAGCAAACTTTTGGATTGCGATAGTTAGCTATAATGTAAATATATGTATGTATGGGTAATGGCTGACATTAAAGTGTCGTATTGTTTGTTAAGTAAAGGAATGTAATCATTCCAATAATCCATGAATATCGGAATGTGTAGTGTCAGCCAATCACAACGTGAGAATCAAGTTTGTGGAGATGTTAGTAGTTTTAGTGTAGAAAATGGAAGTGAAATGCTATAGTAATAGAGAATAGATCAATTATGTCTAAATTTAAGTCCCTTGTGAGTATAAGCACGCGGTGTAACGGGTGATGGTGGTAGTACTTGGCGATTAGGGAGTGAAAAGGAAACTACGTCCTCTGTAGGTTATGACGATGATGCTGATAACACTCCTAGGATTAAATCTAATATTTTAATATTACGAATTAATGTGGCTTAAATGTCGCTATAAAGAAAATAAGGTAATTGGCTAATAACATAAACGTAATAAATTTGTATGTGCCATCTGTTGCTGTAAACTTACGGTATTTTGGTCCAGAGGGTAAAAACTGCGTGTCTTTTATTATATATAGGGATATAGTTGACGCTCTTGTATCTTTTTATTTGTTCGTATAAACTTAAATTGTTGGTCATTTACCTAACAGTTACAAAGTATAAATCTATATAATTAAAAAATTATTAATCTATATAATTAAAAAATTATAAATCTATATAATTCAAAAAATTATAAATATATACAATTAAAAAATATAAATATATACAATTAAAAAATAATATTATTTAAATAATACCATATTATCTACTTTAAGTTATTTAAAGTTATCTTCAGTTATATTCGTATTATAGAAGCAACCTCTATCTCTCAGAGGAGATGCTGCGAGTTTGTCTCTGATTTATTGTTATTTTCATGGCAAGTGCTCGACTGAGGTTCAGTCGATGGTTCCACTCGCCAAACTTTCACAAGAAACACCCGTCTAGCTGAAAACACTATCAATAATTCGCTCCACTCTTTATCTGTGCCTAAACCTAAACGTAGATTTCATGAACAAAGCTTCTTTCTTAGAACTGCTCGCCTGTGGAACTGTCTTCCGTTTTCCTGCTTTCCAGCTGACTACAATCTGATTGTCTTCAAGTCCAACGTAAACAAGTTCTTAATGAGCCGTTCCACTTAAGTTTACAAATTTACCAAATTTCCATTACTAACGATTACTATATTGTCCAATTGACTACTGTACACTCTTAACCCTTATCCTCGAGTGATCTCTTGGCCTTGATAAAAAATGAAAAATATCATTCAAATTTCGTTACTAGTGTTATGATTTATGTATTTTCTGCTTTCGCCTTTCCTTTTCAAACACATGCTAAACTCGAACTTGACCTCGACAGACAACCACTTCTAAACGACTTCTGCTGACCGTTTTAAATCGACTTGACATATAACATGTTACTCATGAAAAGTTAGCGAAGTTATTGTAATTGTTTAACAAGAATAAAAAATATGATGTTAACCATTGTAATCCGATTTGCCCTCGTTCTCTACCCGTAACTCATTTTGTCAACGGTAATACGAAAAAATAAGACTGAAAATTCCACCATAGTAAAGTTGTATTTATTTTTTCGACTCTACTAACAAACAGACAGAGGAAAAATTAATATATGTATGTAAAAATATATTATGTGGATATAAAAATATAATGTATGTATGTATAAAATATAATATATGCATATAAAAATAGTATATAAATATAATATATGCAGGTAAAAAATTGAATATATGTATGTAAAAATATATGTATATAAAAAAAAATATATGCATATAAAACTATAACATATTCATATAAAAATATAATTTATGTATATAAAAATATAATAAATATATATAAAATGTAATATATATATATCAAATATATGTATATAAAACTATAATATATATATATATATATATATCTTTCTGATATCTCTCAAATGGTTGGAAATAGTCGTATACGTACGTTACAAATAATTCAGGGGCAAGTTATTGAAGTGCGTGGATGGCTTCAACTAAGGCTCTCAATTGATCGTTGTAAACATCTGAGGGTCGACCATTACGCTCATCATTTTCAAGACCTTCGTCGCCGCCACAAAATTTCTCAAACCACCATTGTGCTGTACGTTTAGCCAAACGCTTCGTTGATGTAGGAGTTATTTCAGCAGCTTGAATTAAAATAAGAAAATTGTGTGAATTTGCTTTTTTTCCATCTTGTATTCAAAGTTCTGAAAAGAAGACATCATTGCTTGAAAATTATTGTTGTTTAAACGAATAAATCGCGGGAAAAACATTCTTTAAAATGATATAAAAATAAAGGTATTATAACGAAAACCTATCTGAAAATACATAATTTGAAATCAAAATTAACAATTATTTGAAAATAAATAATTTGAAATAAAAATCAACAATTATTTAAAAATACATCATTTGAAATAAAAATTAACAATTATTTGAAATACATCATTTGAAATCAAAATTAACAATTATTTGAAAATCCATCATTTGAAATCAAAATCAACAATTATTTGAAAATACATCATTTAAAATCAAAATCAACAATTATCTAAAAGTACATCATTTAAAATCAAAATCAACAATTATCTAAAAGTACATCATTTGAAATAAAAATTAACAATTATTTAAAAATACATCATTTGAAATCAAAATTAACAATTATTTAAAAATACATCATTTGAAATCAAAATCAACAATTATTTAAAAATACATCATTTGAAATCAAAATTAACAATTATTTAAAAATACATCATTTGAAATCAAAATTAACAATTATTTAAAAATATATCATTTGAAATAAAAATCAACAATTATTTAAAAATACATCATTTGAAATAAAAATTAACAATTATTTAAAAATACATCATTTGAAATAAAAATTAACAATTATTTAAAAATACATCATTTGAAATAAAAATCAACAATTATTTAAAAATACATCATTTGAAATCAAAATCAACAATTATTTAAAAATACATCATTTGAAATCAAAATTAACAATTATTTAAAAATACATCATTTGAAATCAAAATCAACAATTATTTAAAAATACATCATTTGAAATCAAAATTAACAATTATTTAAAAATACATGATTTGAAATCAACATCAACAATTATTTAAAAATACATCATTTGAAATCAAAATTAACAATTATTTAAAAATACATCATTTGAAATAGAAATTAACAATTATTTAAAAATATATCATTTGAAATAAAAATTAACAATTATTTAAAAATACATCATTTGAAATAAAAATTAACAATTATTTAAAAATACATCATTTGAAATCAAAATTAACAATTATTTAAAAATACATCATTTGAAATAGAAATTAACAATTATTTAAAAATACATCATTTGAAATAAAAATTAACAATTATTTAAAAATACATCATTTGAAATCAAAATTAACAATTATTTAAAAATACATCATTTGAAATAGAAATTAACAATTATTTAAAAATACATCATTTGAAATAAAAATTAACAATTATTTAAAAATACATCATTTGAAATCAAAATCAACAATTATTTAAAAATACATCATTTGAAATCAAAATTAACAATTATTTAAAAATACATCATTTGAAATAGAAATTAAAAATTATTTAAAAATATATCATTTGAAATAAAAATTAACAATTATTTAAAAATACATCATTTGAAATAAAAATTAACAATTATTTAAAAATACATCATTTGAAATCAAAATTAACAATTATTTAAAAATACATCATTTGAAATAGAAATTAACAATTATTTAAAAATACATCATTTGAAATCAAAATTAACAATTATTTAAAAATACATCATTTGAAATCAAAATCAACAATTATTTAAAAATACATCATTTGAAATCAAAATTAACAATTATTTAAAAATACATCATTTGAAATAGAAATTAACAATTATTTAAAAATACATCATTTGAAATAAAAATTAACAATTATTTAAAAATACATCATTTGAAATAAAAATTAACAATTATTTAAAAATATATCATTTGAAATAAAAATCAACAATTATTTAAAAATACATCATTTGAAATCAAAATCAACAATTATTTAAAAATACATCATTTGAAATCAAAATTAACAATTATTTAAAAATACATCATTTGAAATCAAAATCAACAATTATTTAAAAATACATCATTTGAAATAGAAATTAACAATTACTTGAAATACATCATTTAAAATCAAAATCAACAATTATTTAAAAGTACATCATTTGAAATCAAAATTAACAATTATTTAAAAATACATCATTTGAAATCAACATTAACAATTATTTAAAAATACATCATTTGAAATCAAAATCAACAATTATTTAAAAATACATCATTTGAAATAGAAATTAACAATTATTTAAAAATACATCATTTGAAATAGAAATTAACAATTATTTAAAAATACATCATTTGAAATAGAAATTAACAATTATTTAAAAATACATCATTTGAAATAGAAATTAACAATTATTTAAAAATACATCATTTGAAATCAAAATCAACAATTATTTAAAAATACATCATTTGAAATAGAAATTAACAATTACTTGAAATACATCATTTAAAATCAAAATCAACAATTATTTAAAAATACATCATTTGAAATCAAAATTAACAATTATTTAAAAATACATCATTTGAAATCAACATTAACAATTATTTAAAAATACATCATTTGAAATCAAAATCAACAATTATTTAAAAATACATCATTTGAAATAGAAATTAACAATTATTTAAAAATACATCATTTGAAATAGAAATTAACAATTATTTAAAAATACATCATTTGAAATAGAAATTAACAATTATTTAAAAATACATCATTTGAAATCAAAATCAACAATTATTTAAAAATACATCATTTGAAATCAAAATTAACAATTATTTAAAAATACATCATTTGAAATCAAAATCAACAATTATTTAAAAATACATCATTTGAAATCAAAATTAACAATTATTTAAAAATACATCATTTGAAATCAACATTAACAATTATTTAAAAATACATCATTTGAAATCAAAATCAACAATTATTTAAAAATACATCATTTGAAATAGAAATTAACAATTATTTGAAAATCCATCATTTGAAATCAAAATTAACAATTATTTAAAAATACATCATTTGAAATCAAAATTAACAATTATTTAAAAATACATCATTTGAAATCAAAATTAACAATTATTTAAAAATACATCATTTGAAATCAAAATTAACAATTATTTAAAAATACATCATTTGAAATCAAAATTAACAATTATTTAAAAATACATCATTTGAAATCAAAATTAACAATTATTTAAAAATACATCATTTGAAATCAAAATCAACAATTATTTAAAAATACATCATTTGAAATCAAAATCAACAATTATTTAAAAATACATCATTTGAAATCAAAATCAACAATTATTTAAAAATACATCATTTGAAATCAAAATTAACAATTACTTGAAAATACATCATTTAAAATCAAAATCAACAATTATTTAAAAATACATCATTTGAAATCAAAATCAACAATTATTTGAAATACATCATTTAAAATCAAAATTAACAATTATTTAAAAATACATCATTTAAAATCAAAATCAACAATTATTTAAAAATACATCATTTGAAATAAAAATTAACAATTATTTAAATATACATCATTTGAAATAAAAATTAACAATTATTTAAAAATACATCATTTGAAATCAAAATCAACAATTATTTAAAAATACATCATTTGAAATCAAAATTAACAATTATTTAAAAATACATCATTTGAAATCAAAATCAACAATTATTTAAAAATACATCATTTGAAATAGAAATTAACAATTATTTAAAAATACATCATTTGAAATAGAAATTAACAATTATTTAAAAATATATCATTTGAAATAGAAATTAACAATTATTTAAAAATACATCATTTGAAATCAAAATTAACAATTATTTAAAAATACATCATTTGAAATAAAAATTAACAATTATTTAAAAATACATCATTTGAAATCAAAATCAACAATTATTTAAAAATACATCATTTGAAATCAAAATTAACAATTGTTTGAAAATACATCATTTGAAATCAAAATTAACAATTGTTTGAAAATACATCATTTGAAATCAAAATTAACAATTATTTGAAAATACATCATTTGAAATCAAAATTAACAATTATTTGAAAATACATCATTTGAAATCAAAATTAACAATTATTTGAAAATACACCATTTGAAATCAACATTAACAATTATTTGAAAATACACCATTTGAAATCAAAATTAACAATTATTTGAAAATACATCATTTAAAATCAACATTAACAATTATTTGAAAATACATCATTTGAAATCAAAATTAACAATTATTTGAAAATACACCATTTGAAATCAAAATTAACAATTATTTAAAAATACATCATTTGAAATCAAAATTAACAATTATTTAAAAATACATCATTTGAAATCAAAATTAACAATTATTTAAAAATACATCATTTGAAATCAAAATTAACAATTGTTTGAAAATACATCATTTAAAATCAAAATTAACAATTATTTTAAAATACATCATTTGAAATCAAAATTAACAATTATTTGAAAATACATCATTTGAAATCAAAATTAACAATTATTTGAAAATACATCATTTGAAATCAAAATTAACAATTATTTGAAAATGCATCATTTAAAATCAAAATTAACAATTATTTGAAAATACATCATTTGAAATCAAAATTAACAATTACTTGAAATACATCATTTAAAATCAAAATTAACAATTATTTTAAAATACATCATTTGAAATCAAAATTAACAATTGTTTGAAAATACATCATTTGAAATCAAAATTAACAATTATTTGAAAATGCATCATTTAAAATCAAAATTAACAATTATTTGAAAATACATCATTTAAAATCAAAATTAACAATTATTTGAAAATACACCATTTGAAATCAAAATTAATAATTATTTGAAAATACATCATTTGAAATCAAAATTAACAATTATTTGAAATACATCATTTAAAATCAAAATTAACAATTATTTGAAAATACATCATTTAAAATCAAAATTAACAATTATTTGAAAATACATCATTTAAAATCAATATTAACAATTATTTGAAAATACATCAGTTGAAATCAACATTAATAATTATTTGAAATACATCATTTAAAATCAAAATTAACAATTATTTGAAAATACATCATTTAAAATCAAAATTAACAATTATTTGAAAATACATCATTTGAAATCAACATTAACAATTATTTGAAAATACATCATTTGAAATCAAAATTAACAATTATTTTTAAAAACATCATTTAAAATCAAAATTAACAATTATTTGAAAATACATCATTTGAAATCAAAATTGACAATTATTTGAAAATACATCATTTTAAATCAAAAGTAACAATTATTTTAAAATACATCATTTGAAATCAAAATTAACAATTATTTGAAATACATCATTTAAAATCAAAATTAACAATTATTTGAAAATGCATCATTTGAAATCAAAATTAACAATTATTTGAAATACATCATTTAAAATCAAAATTAACAATTATTTGAAAATACATCATTTGAAATCAAAATTAACAATTATTTGAAATACATCATTTAAAATCAAAATTAACAATTATTTGAAAATACATCATTTGAAATCAACATTAACAATTATTTGAAAATACATCATTTGAAATCAAAATTAACAATTATTTTAAAATACATCATTTAAAATCAAAATTAACAATTATTTTAAAATACATCATTTGAAATAGAAATTAACAATTGTTTGAAAATACATCATTTGAAATCAAAATTAACAATTATTTGAAAATGCATCATTTAAAATCAAAATTAACAATTATTTGAAAATACATCATTTAAAATCAAAATTAACAATTATTTGAAAATACACCATTTGAAATCAAAATTAACAATTATTTGAAAATAAATCATTTGAAATCAAAATTAACAATTATTTGAAATACATCATTTAAAATCAAAATTAACAATTATTTGAAAATACATCATTTAAAATCAAAATTAACAATTATTTGAAAATACATCATTTAAAATCAATATTAACAATTATTTGAAAATACATCAGTTGAAATCAACATTAATAATTATTTGAAATACATCATTTAAAATCAAAATTAACAATTATTTGAAAATACATCATTTAAAATCAAAATTAACAATTATTTGAAAATACATCATTTGAAATCAACATTAACAATTATTTGAAAATACATCATTTGAAATCAAAATTAACAATTATTTTTAAAAACATCATTTAAAATCAAAATTAACAATTATTTGAAAATACATCATTTGAAATCAAAATTGACAATTATTTGAAAATACATCATTTAAAATCAAAATTAACAATTATTTTAAAATACATCATTTGAAATCAAAATTAATAATTATTTGAAATACATCATTTAAAATCAAAATTAACAATTATTTGAAAATGCATCATTTGAAATCAAAATTAACAATTATTTGAAATACATCATTTAAAATCAAAATTAACAATTGTTTGAAAATACATCATTTGAAATCAACATTAACAATTATTTGAAAATACATCATTTGAAATCAAAATTAACAATTATTTGAAAATACATCATTTGAAATCAAAATTAACAATTATTTGAAATACATCATTTAAAATCAAAATTAACAATTGTTTGAAAATACATCATTTGAAATCAAAATTAACAATTATTTGAAATACATCATTTAAAATCAAAATTAACAATTATTTGAAAATGCATCATTTGAAATCAAAATTAACAATTATTTGAAATACATCATTTAAAATCAAAATTAACAATTATTTGAAAATACATCATTTGAAATCAAAATTAACAATTATTTGAAATACATCATTTAAAATCAAAATTAACAATTATTTGAAAATACATCATTTGAAATCAACATTAACAATTATTTGAAAATACATCATTTGAAATCAAAATTAACAATTATTTGAAATACATCATTTAAAATCAAAATTAACAATTATTTGAAAATACATCATTTGAAATCAACATTAACAATTATTTGAAAATACATCATTTGAAATCAACATTAACAATTATTTTAAAATACATCATTTGAAATCAAAATTAACAATTATTTTAAAATACATCATTTAAAATCAAAATTAACAATTATTTGAAAATGCATCATTGGAAATCAACATTAACAATTATTTGAAAATACATCATTTGAAATCAAAATTAACAATTATTTTTAAATACATCATTTAAAATCAAAATTAACAATTATTTGAAAATGCATCATTGGAAATCAAAATTAACAATTATTTTAAAATACATCATTTGAAATCAAAATTTACAATTATTTGAAAATACATCATTTGAAATCAAAATTAACAATTATTTGAAAATATATTCTGATGCTTCTGCAGAATCCCTGGCACCTATCGCCAAATCAAAAGAATTTGTCATTTTAGTGTTTATCCATTGTTATTGTTATTCATTAGAACTGATTTTCTACATTTTTTAATGATGTTCATTTCTTTCGAGGATGTAGTTCTCGGCAAATTCTAGGGCAATGTTGAAAAGTTCTTCGGATATCGAAGGATAAAAGTCTATGATGTCGAACTGTATAAACGTACATTTCTTTTTGTTTTTTAAACCAAGTGATTGCTTCGGCAGTATTTGCCCACTGGTTTAATTCTAGGTCTTGTTTGATTTGTTTGTTTACTCTAGAAAGTATTGCTTTGAAAATTCTACCAATTTCTGGTTTAGTTGGGTTTATCAAGCGGGTGCTGGGATTATGATTGAAGTCACATTTGTGGTCTTTGAGCAGAATGTATGCCTCTCTAGGTTGCAATTTGCCAGCTTTATCGCTAATTTTTAATTTATCGGTGACTTGTTTACTTTCAGTATTTATAATAACTATGTAGCGACTACATAGATATAATAAATAAACAAATTTGTTTGTATCCAGTTTTTGTAGTTTTTTGTAATGTTTTCTGTGATTAGTTTGTTATATTCTTGTTAATCTATTTTATAAAAATGTCTAGTTTTATCTGCTTTTACAAAGATTTTATTAGAGTTGTTTATGTTTCTAACGATTTTGTGTAGTTTCCGTTGGTAATTGTTAAGTTTATTGTGGAATTCTAAGTTTTAAATTATATTTAAAAGGTCATTTTCAAAGTTTATCAAAAGGTTTACTGTTTTCGCATTTTTAGGGTTTTAAAACCATAGGATCCTTTTTTGTTTACGTTTTCATTTTCAAGGAAGAAATTTGATCGCATTGGGCGTATTAGTTCATCTGTTTTTTAAATTAATTTAATAATATAGCTATGTTTGCTAGGTGTGGGGATGTTTTTTAGCGATGTTTCGAAATGAACCCTTTCCATATCTATAATCTGGTATACGGTGCCATGCAATCAAATGTTAAAAACAAAACTTGGCAAGAAATCTCTAGAACTTATCGAAAAGCACTTTCCCGCAACCAACCCCTTACACAAAATTTTCAATAAAATTACCTTAAAGTTATCCTACAGTTGCTGCGAAAATTTAGAGATGATAATTAAAGCACATAGTAACAAAATATTAAATAAAAACAACGAAAACAACAACAAAATAAACAATAAAAAGTGGACACCATGACAAAAATAAAACTAACATAAAAACACATATGTAACTAGTAGAAATAGAAATAATAATAATAATAATAATAATAATAATAATAATAATAATAATAATAATAATAATAATAATAATAATAATAATAATAATAAACCAACTCCGGACAATAACAACTATACTAGAAATAAAAATAAAAATACTACTAACGAACAAGATAAATGCAACTGTAGATACCACACACTGTGCCCACTTCAAAATAAATGTCTAACCAAAAGCATAGTTTACCAGGCAACAATATTTGCGAAATAAAACCCGAATAACAAGAAATATTACGTAGGTATGACTTCCTTAGATTTCAAAACTCGATATTATGACCACAAAAGTACATTCAATAATAAAAAAACACCGTATGAAAACAACGCTAGCAAACAAATGCTGGGAACTCAAGGGAGGCGGATGTTCGCCGGTAGTCGAATGGAAAATAATAAGACAAGCAAACACATTTAGAGACCTAGACGATCCTTATAGATTATGCCTTCACGAAAAATTTGCTACCCTATACTTTAAAGAACCCCAACATCTATTAAACTGTACGAGAGAAATAGCGAACAACTATGTGCATAGGATAAAATTTACTCTAGGATAGAGATACAAAATAATTTTAAAACTAACAATAATAGAAAATAAACAAATAAAAAAAATAAATAAACATGCATATACATAAACTAGCACACACACACACACACACACACACACACACACACACATATATATATATATATATATATATATATATAAACTAACATATAAAAAAACTTAACCTAGATTTAAAACAGGTCAAGACACAAGATATCTACGCTAAATAGCAAACACAAAGGAACGGGCCAACCGGAGATCAAATTGGCCTTTGTTCTGTAAGTGCCTGCTCATTGCCTGATTAGGAAGGGTGCAATGGATACTAGAAAGCTGATTGGCTAACAAAAAACTCAATAGAAGGTGCGTATATATAAACGCGAGACAACCACAAAATTCTCGCATAAGCCTGAAGAATCCTAGAGTAGATGAAACGCGGAATATTGAGTTTAGCTTAATTGCCATATATATTTTATAACTTACTATAAATATATATATATATATATATATATATATATATATATATATATATATATATATATATATATAAATAAATGTTTCTGGCATGCATTTCCCGTTAGGGATCCCCCCCCCTTTTTTTCTTTCTATTCAAAAAATGCTACATTGCCTAAAGTGTGTTTATTCATAAAGTATGAAGAAATGCTGGTTTTTGAAAATTTTCAAACGATATAATGCTTGAAATTGTCGAACTGGACATTGAAACAATTGTAACGTAAAATGAAATACACTTTTTGTTGCCATCAACACCTTGTCTTGAAGTCTTGATTTTGTACTCACAGTATATATATATATATATATATATATATATATATATATATATATATATATATATATGTGTGTGTGTGTGTGTGTGTGTGTGTGTGTGTGTGCATTATTATTATTATTATTATTATTATTATTATTATTAACGTGCTATAAAAAGCATATTTCATCGGTATCGTCGGTTTCATATCCAAACAAAGGTGACTTATGAACTGGTTACCTTGTTACCTTTACCAGAATCTCTTCCAGCATCTGTTTTTGTCTGTCTTTCCGGAAAATGCCGTTTCGCTCGTTGTGTGAAATTCTACGATATTTCAATCTTCAATATTATTTTTATTTTTGTAATTTAAAAACAAAAATGAATTCTGTATTTCAACCTGTAAATTGTGTCGATATATACGTCGTCAAGTGAGAAAAACAAAGTCTCTGTTTCTTTGATTTCTGAATTTAGGTTTTCTCGATTGCTTTTTCTCTGAATTCTGGAGTTGGGGCAGTTAAAAAATTGAAATCTAAAAATAAAAATAAAAGTTCCGAAAAAAAAAGCTTAGTAAAAAAAAAAAACAATATTAAAATATTACTTCTATCACTCTTGAAAAGTGAACAAAAATTAAACATTCATAGCTCAAACTCGTTTAATTTTTAACGTTTCGTATCCATCAATCGGTAGCTCAGCTGATGACAATGCTGAATAGATAAATAACGGCTAAGGCTGGGTGCTAAACGTTCTGGTTTTGATTCTAACGAATGATACCAAATCATATTATTTTGGATACCTTGGAAATCTTTACTATATATTACAATCAATATGAATTAATCTAGAAGAAGAAGAAATAAGAAATCTGGATTAAAATATAATACTTATGCATATTTTACGACCGGGCAACGCCGGGTTGTCTGCTAGGATATATATATATATATATATATATATATATATATATATATATATATATAATTATTTACTATAAGAATTATTAAATACCTACAGACATTGTGTTTCATCCTTTCGGGGAATCATCAGTGCAGGGTGTCACGATTAACCCCAGTCGATAGATTCGAACCCGGCGACAGAAGCCATCCCTGGCTTCAGTAGCAAGGACTTAATCCATTTGGCTACCGTTAACCGCGACAAATGCTGTTCAATTGAAATGGCACTCGTCTCAGGGAAACTCCATGTCTTGAAAATCTTCTGTGACTGATCTTCACTCCTGATCTGAAATGGAACACATAAATCAAATCTGGTGCCAAGATCGTTGGAAAAATGGTTGGATCACTCTAACACTCCAGCAGGCATCTCACTGCCGATGCGAGCCTTTATCTGTATGTAGGCCCTAAAATGGAGTACTGTTGCCACATCAGGACAGGAGCTGCTGACTAGCTACAGCCACTATAAACTATTTCCTCCATTTTCTATCAGTGCCTAAATCTAAACGCAGATTCCATGAACAAAACTTCTTTCCCAGAACCGCCCGCTTATGGAATTCTGTTTCGCTGTCCTGCTTTTCGGTTGAATACAACATGGTAACCTTCAAATCCAAGTTCCTGTTAAGCCGTCCCCATGAATAATCAATTTACGCCATTAGCGATTATTACACTACCACCTTACATTCATTAACCTTTATCCTCGAGTGGCCTTTGAGCCTTGATGAGTGGGGACTCCCAAGTAAAAGAAAAAGGTGCGGGGGATTAAAATCATTTATTTTTCTTGCCTTTAAAGTTGTTATTGTAAAGAATCCATCAAGAAGATTCGATTCTGATGAAGTTGTCAAAGGTATCAAGTGATCTACGATATCTGTTATTGATATTCGGCAGTATATCAATTTCCCCGATTAGACGATTGCGTGCCAACCGATCGATGGGAAGGGCCAGACGATTACCCGCGAATTAGAGCTGCGGATGGATGGGTGATGGGTCGATAAGGTGCGAGCGGCGAAAGACAACGGTTGGGTCTTGGATTCAGTCATCAGTCTGTCCTTTTCTTGTAAAAAGGGTCGAATACTCTCCCACCTCTTTGGTGAGGGTAGGGATGCAGAGAAGTGACTGCGGCGAGGTGTGGCTGGACGACGCAATCGGTTTCTCCGTTGTGTTTGATTCGTGTACGTGCGACTTGCGTTAACACTTGGATGCAAAAATGAAAAACAGCGCAACAACGGAAGTCGTAGGAGGAGGAGAGGAAGAAGTGGGAGGAGGGGGCACGGAGGAGGAGGATTTCATTATGTCAGCATCATTTGAAAAAGAAAAGAACAAAGGAAACGCGTTTCATTGGAATATATTTAATGAAAGATAATCAATCAAGTAAAGATATCTATGGCTGCAATTATTAAAACGTCAATAAACAATAAACAACTTCCAGTACTTAAATAGAAGAACTACAGAGATACTTTTCTATCGAAATATATTATATTATACATCTATCCAATGCGGCCGCAGCCGAGATTGAACTCACTACACGAGTTTGTAGTGTAATTCAAATCTTGTCCGTAGCGGAACACTTGATGCTTCGCTAGAGCTATCAAGGGTATTGTTTTATCGTGACACCATCACTAGATGGGGCGCCTACCACGGCTTAAATCTAATCTATCCTGGAGAGAAGGATAGACCGCGCCAGTTTCTCAACCTGGTATTTTACTTCGCAGTACATACAGCGCCTCGCCTTACCAGATGGTCACCCATCTGGTACTGCCCGGACTCAACGTTGCTTAACTTCGGTGATCTGACGAGAACCGGTGTGTCAACGTGATTGTGCCGTATTATCATATCATATCATATCATATCATATCATATCATATCATATCATATTTAAAGAATGTTTTAAAGGCGGTGAACTTTAAAATGACAGCTCTACTTTCTTTAATTGCAAATTTGGCAACTATCGGTTATTTTGAGTTTAGCTAGTTTGAGTTTAGCTGGTTTGAGTTTAGCTGATTTGACAATTCATCAAAAAGAAACACCCGAGCAGCGTTTCCAAATTGTGCAAATTTGTTTGGAAAACTCATTTTGAAAAATTTATTTTGAAAAATTTATTTTAAAAAATCATTTTGAAAAATTTATTTTGAAAAATCCTTTTGAAAAATTTTTTTTTGAAAAATTTATTTTGAAAAATCATTTTGAAACATTTGATAGAAGGTATAATTTCACGAAATCAACTTGTCAACTTGTCAACTTGTCAACTTGTCACTTCATTCGTGCGATTTTATCCCATTAGACTATTTTCTTTGGTGATTTGTAAAATTCCGTGCCCACGATGATAATCCAGATACAATTGGAAGACAACATTCGACGCGTTATTGCCGAAATACATCCTATTTTAATGCTTAGAGTTTGTGAAAATTGGACCTCTACATCACGTCATATGCGCGCGAGCCGCGGAGTTCATATGTCCGAAATTGTATTTAAATTATAGATGCCAAAAATTATAATAAAGTGAAGATTCCGGTCTCTCCCAGTCAAAGGTCACTTCCCGGCCAAACGGGACCAGTACAACACGGTGACGCCCCGTTATAGAATCTCCAAGGGTCACGTCCTAGTCACGAAAGCACTAATATAACACGATGAAAACCATTTTGTTCATCGGCACATAAGTATAGTCCTAAGTAGTTCTGAGTTCGAAACACTGATGGAAATTGAATAGCGAGGTCTTGGTCCGTTCTATGACGGTGTTGATGCGCGATTTCTGTATTCCCTGCCCCATCAGTGCAGGGAATACAGAAACTTACAAAAATAGTGAACAACTCAAGTCTCCAGGAATACGGGTGTCGCGGACCGTAGTTCGTATGTGGTTGGGTCACAAATTAATCTTTGGAATAAACTACATATATGTACAATGAAAACATTTTTCGCCGACATATTTTACTTTAAAATTACCCTATCTTTTACCTATCAACATAAATTTTCAGTATTTACTTCAACAGTACTCAACACGTGATTAGAGCTAGGTAGTAATATCGGACTCGACAGTCAAATTATCAAGCTAGTATTGTTTTACTCAATCACACTATTGGGAATTTTTTTACGAGAGCTCCACTAAAGAGAAAAGAGAGAATATAAGCATTCCACAGATAGTTTAGTTGTGTCACTGCTTTTTAGTGCAGCTAGACCAACAGGTGCCTCAAGCCGATATATATATATATATATATATATATATTCAGCCGCTGTCACATCGACGAACTGTAGCATCCCTCTGCCTGTTCTACAAGTACTTTAACGGTGAATGTTCCGACAAACTGCAAGCACTCGTACTCCCTCGACGTAAATACCCCCGACAAACCTGACAAGCAGCCAAATCACACCCCTTCATAGAGAAATCCCTATATGTAAGAGAGCCTTCTACTCCAGTAGTTTCATCCCCAGAACCGCTAGACTTTGGAATTACCTTCTGGGTTCCTGCTTCCCCAACTCTACTGACATGCAGAAGTTCAAGTATAATGTGAACCGACATCTTGCTGCCCAACTTCCCACATAGTACCCGTGTAGATTATGTCCCTGATAGTAGCCCCCTGCATAAAAGTGGCAATGTGCCTGGTTTGGGGTGAAAATGTAATTATATATATATATATATATATATATATATATATATATATATATATATATAGTCATCAACATACAGTACTGTTTCGTTGTATAACAACTCATCAGTGCCGCTATCTCGCACCTCTCCTAAGTCGAGGATTGAACCTAGAATCATCGAGTTGTCGGCAGTTCTA
Source organism: Euprymna scolopes (assembly GCF_053919585.1). Classification (NCBI taxonomy): domain Eukaryota; kingdom Metazoa; phylum Mollusca; class Cephalopoda; order Sepiida; family Sepiolidae; genus Euprymna; species Euprymna scolopes. Next base: position 144,385,849 of record NC_136492.1, read on the forward strand.
CCAATCGACCCATGGGGATGATGCTTGCAAATATCCTCGACAAATGTCTATTTTTCAAAAAAACATTAGTCCACCACTTTTATAGTGCTCAAACAAACAGCCAGCTTCGCATTTTTTAGCCAATTAAGTAGCTGGTGAAATTATTTACGACAGTGCTCTAGCCAAAGCGAAGGGCTACTAGCAGGCCGCTAGGCAATACCCGGGCGTAAAATATGCTTAAGCATGATATTTTGATTAATGCAGATTTCGTATTTATTATAATATTATATTAGATTCAATATATAATAATAATTTAAAATATAAAAAAAATAAAATGGCTCGTGAGCCACTACCGAGAATCGAAACCAAAACGTTTAGCTTACTATTTACTTTTTCCTTTGACGTTAATGCCTGAGTTATGAAGACATGTTTTCTGCAAGGCTAAAATTTAAAACATGAAGCATTAGCTATTACGTTATGCATGCATATTTGTAATGCATTGTTCGACCTTCACCTGGCAAATTTCATTTCTTCACACTTTTGCGCCGATTTTTCCCGGCTAAAACCCAAATATAATGTTTATATATTAATTTCATGTCTGTAGACCAAAATCTGACGAAGGAGTTTGGTAGGCAAAATTTTTAAACAAATATATATACGCATGCATAAATATGTATAAAAAGAGGTTTGCGTTTACTAGAACCTTTTTACACAATGTAATGTACATTTTGTTGCAATCTAAAAACATTATCTTTCATCTAGTAATTAATGATATAAATATAAAATTTTCAATGATTTTTTTTTTAAGTGCACCAGAATGTACATTACATAAAATAAATCTAAGGTAATTTTTTGATCCAATTAAAATTAAATTTTTATACCTTACTTTATAAAATTTATAAAAGTGCACTTTGAAGATAAATAAATTTCAAATTGAATCTTGTACCTTTATTTTTAAAGCCTATAGTAAAACATTTTGTTTAACAATTTTCATGCCTTGCATAAAATGCTTTTCTAACTTGTATTATATTTGATTTGCTAAGTTTTATTTAATAAAAATATAATTCATAACTTTAGAAATTAAAAGCAAAAGATAATTGTCTAGCTTTCCTAATACTAATTAATCGATTTAATATGCACCGATTAAATCTTCTAATTACCGGGCCTCAGAATAAAAATAGTAATAAGTTAAATTTAACTTAGAATAGTTTTGGTTTATCCCAGCAATATAAATGAATAGGCTAGTGTATACTCTAACTGACCCCTATAATATGTATATGTAATTATTTAATATACGTTGAATAGTATATGGAAGAGGTCATTGTTTTATTTGTGTCTGGAATACGAGTGTGCATAAATTTTTAATTTGTCTGGATGACTGAAGTTAGTGGAAAAAGGAAAATAAGATCAAGTTTAACTTGATAAGGGGATTTGGACCTGTGAAGCAAATCCGATTTGGTTTTTAGCCGGTAAAAATAGCTACTAAGGGGTCAAAATTGAAAACAATTGGCACAAGGCAGGTATAAGTTGGCATAAAGTGCTCTTGTATGCATGCGCAAATATACATTTATCGGTTAAACAATGTGATCTTTTGCAGTTTTTTGTATGCATATGGACTTTGGTTAAACGGTAACGGATAAGGCTGTCGGGCAATGTGTTTTGGTTTCGATTTTAGCTGATGGAACCCTAGTCATTTTTTTCACCTTTCAAATCTATATATTGCGTACAATACAATAATCGATATAGAATTGACTCTGTAAAAATAAATATGAAAATTAAATATTATTCAAACTTATTTTACGTCATGGAAACGGCTGTTACATGATAAGGGCTGTCCCCTTTTCATGTAAGTATAAAAATAGAGAGATTTAGTTAAAATGAAAATAAAATGAGAGAAAGCATGAATCGAACCCTGGATATAAGTTTTAAAGAACGATAGGTTTAAATGGAATGTCCAGTAAATTGTTGATTCTGATGAAATAAATAATAAATAAACTATCATTGTTAGAAAGAATGTGGATAATAAAATATGGGTTAGATGAATTAGATATGTAGGTTGAATTCCTTTGTGAAAACAACAAAGAAAAAATGGGAAATCAGAATGTTCGGAAACGTGCAGGTCGCGTATGTTGATGGCACGTGAATTGTGGTCACGTTGGCCGGACATGCATGGATTTCTCAATATAGGAAGTGAGAGTTAGTTAGTTAGTTAGTTAGTTAGTGAGAAACTCAGAGAGAGTCTGAGGATTCGAACGTCTAGAAGTGAGACGGTCACTTTGAAACTTAATATGTGAAGCTTTGAATTCTTGATGATGAAAACCACGGCCGATCGTGAGAAGAAATAAACCATCATGTGTTTTTGTAAACGACGTCTTGTGTTGTGATTCTACAAAAAGGTAAATTGAATTGTTATTATATGTCTATATATCTGTGTTAACCAATGTCTTAACATGCACATCTTACATACACGTCTCGACATCTCATATCGACAATGTGAACTCTACATCTCATATCTACACTAAGACTGTCTGAACACTATCTCCTCACTCTAAGAGCTTCTCATATCAACACTTCTAAGTAGTGAACATATATATATATATATATATATATATATATATATATATATATGAATCGTCATAACACGAACAATCTCTCTTACAACATCATCTATCTCTCTAAGATACAAGATACAACATCACTTGTAATAAGACTCTCTCTCAACGACAAACACTCAATAAGACTATCTAAGTAAAACAACAACCCTCAACAACAAACTTTTAATAAGACTCTCTTAATAAGACCCCTATATAACACGGCCTGAATATTTTCTTTATATTTGACGCTAGGTCAAATCTACATTTTTAGTATTGACTGACTTCTATGTGGCATATTTTAAAATATTTTTACTCCTTCTTTTTCATAATTATTTTTCCAGCATAAAGTAAACAATTAAACAAGCATATGCTGATGATTTTTGGTCTCACTTGTGAAAGTCTAACGTAATAAAGACAAAATTTCTTAACCTAAAAGTTAATTATGAATTATTTATTTCTCTCTTTTTTATCAGACTCATTCAAGAGTGACGGAATTGCGCGCGAGAGGGTTTCCTGTTCGGCTTAGATTCAATATATTTGGATTCAATATATATAAACCTGTTTCTCATAACATTTCCCGAACGTACCAAAGCAATCTAGAAACAAAGTGAATCTTAATTAGTCATGGATCGTGAAGCGAATGTCATTGCGTTTTAATATTTAGCCCAGCAGGTAAAGCCCTTGTCCGTGCGTCATGGTGAGGAGCCAACATCCACCTCTCGGGGTGGGAGGCTTCGTTCACCTGAGGGACGATGGGAGTTAACCGAGCGAGACATGAACCACGGTCTCTCCGCTACCCCAAGATCACAGAACCCCAGGACTACTTCACGCTCGAAATTAACAATATCGTGACAAACGCGTGGAAAATTGATCTTATGCGCGTTGTTTATCAGTTTTACTGGCGACAGGAGGAAACAGCGGGATTGTCATTGCACATGCGCCCATATTTTGGAGCAAAGCCTCCAGGAAAATGCAACTTTGTCGTGTTTTTAGTGTCTGATTTGTGGTTCAAAACTTTCTCCCTCTCTTCATATATACATGATCGCATAAGCATGCATCTCTAGTGTCTGTAGAAAATATTATACTTATTAACTGTAGGTATAAAAGTTATTAAATAGAAAATATTCTACTTATTAACTGTAGGTATAAAAGTTATTAATTAGAAAATATTATACTTATTAGCTGTAGCTATAAAAGTTATTAATTAGAAAATATTATACTTATTAACTGTAGCTATAAAAGTTATTAAATGAGAAAATATTATACTTATTAACTGTAGCTATAAAAGTTATTAATTAGAAAATATTATACTTATTAGCTGTAGCTATAAAAGTTATTAATTAGAAAATATTATACTTATTAGCTGTAGCTATAAAAGTTATTAAATGAGAAAATATTATATAAGTAAAATTAACGTTGAACCCTATTTGAGAAGATCGCACTTCCTGTTTGTAAGAATACTCTCATAGCTATCTGGATTATGACAAGCTCGCTTATCTGGTTTTATACTTAATTTACTTCTAGTAATACAGATCATGTTATGGTTTTATAACTTAATTTACTTCTGTAATACAGATCATTTTATTTATACAAGCATTATTTTCACCATGTCTGCATATATGTTTCAGTTCCGAATTTTTCTTGAAAATCTTAACTTCTTCGGGCCATTATCGACTGAGCTAAGGGAAATCAATAATCTATTCGTTGTTCTATCGTAGCTGAAGTATGTATGCACATATGCAGCCAATAATGTCTTTATGAATAAAAAAAACATGTATATTATATTCGTATTATTTGGATTCATCGAACTACTGCTTTAATCTTGAGTATCATTTTCACAACGTTTCGGTCGGTGTAACCTCCGACCTTCTTCAGGGGTATCTTGTCGAACTCGGGAATGTTTCTGTCGAACTCGAGAATTTGGACGAAATTTCCAACGGAATCCTTTATTTACTTCACGGGAGTAGCATTCTCTTGTTCCATCAGCCATGACTGGATAGAGGTTCGAAGTAATTCACAGGTAGGACGTTACATCTACCGAATATATATGTATATATATATATATATATATATATATATATATATATATATATATATATATATATATATATATGAGCAAATAGTTATTAAAACATGTTAAAACACTTTCAAAAGGAGTTAAAATATATTTAATTTGAAAATGAAACACTAAATAAGTGGATTGTCCTTAATCCGCGGAGTTTCGGAAAAATACTTTCCTTCTCATCAGAGAGTAGGAATTAGCAAAATGCGGGGTCGGATTTTGCTTGCAAAAGTATTTGATGAAAAGTCAAAGATGTTACTTGATAACAAAAAGTGAAGCAGAGGGAATAAGGTGAAGAAAAAGGTGATTTCACGTGAATGGATAGTCTGCTGAAAGGTAAAGTATCCAATGACGATAAAATCCAAAAATGCAAATCCAAGAAAGTTAGTTAAAATTTTATTCGCACAAGTAAAATTCAAGGAAATCGTGTAATTGGAAGATGGTCCAAAATAATCCAAAAGGCCGAAATCCGTGGAATAATTCACAAATAGGTACAAGCAAAAGAGGAAAAAATTCTAATAATATTATTTAAAAAAAAAAAAAATGTGTTAAACTCCGCTGCCGAGACAAGGTATAATTAAGAAAAATGAGTGAAGAAGAAGAGAGAGAAAAAAATATTGAATGGTGATTGAATAAAATATAAAATAGAAAAGCAAATGTCAAAATGACCCAGACAAGATGACGTTAAAAGGCGCCAAAAATATAGGGCAAAAAAGAGGTCAACTGAAATGTACAGGTTATTACTTAAGAAAATATCAGCAGCAGTTATTAAAAGACACTAAAAAACTAAATAAATAAAAAATAAATAAAATAAATAAATAAATAAATAAAAAGTAAAATAAAATAAATTTAAAAATAAGGGGAGAGGATGTCCGGTATCTGCAAATTCCGGATAAAACAAGTAACATGTAAGTAAATGCATATAGTAAAATATAAGTAGATATACATACAGTATATGAATGTGTAGGTAGATTGATATATTTGATAGGAATATTTAAACACTAAAACGGAAATTGCAGATAAAAAACCGGCCAAACAAAGAAGAAATAAAGAATTAAAATAAAGGATCATTAAGTTATAAAGTATGAAGAAAGTGTGTAGAAAAAACGATAACGTTATAGAACATGTATATATATCTGAAAGATTAAAGTAATAGCTATGTAATTTCAAAATTACCGTAATTAAATTTGGACTTATGCTTACAGAAAGAGATCAGTTCGTTTTTAGAATTTATTATATTGTTACTTTGAAGGGAAGTAATTATAGTTATAGCTTCGGTTGTTCAGAGGCGACATGACTTAGAGCCTGGAGTATAAGACTTACCTTTTTTAACATAGTCCATTTGATTGAGAAGGGGGTATTATTAGAATTAAGTTTTTTTAATTAAAGTGGTTAGAGAAGTTCCTTGGTTATTATTAGAATTATAGTTGTTAAAAGAAGAAATGTGGTTTGATATTTTTTTCTTAGATAATGTTGAAGCAGCGCCGGTATATGTATGTACTTTATTAAAAGCTCGAGGTCTGAAATTAATATTAATTTGCTGATTTGTATTAGAAAATAGTTTGAATTTTGTTCATTGTGTTCGACAAAGGGTGGGACAATGATTGTACGAGGACTGTTGGTTTGGAGGGGATAATGAGTGTTGTTAGTGTTAGGATGGCTGTTAGGAGAAATATTATTATTATTATTATTATTATTATTATTATTATTATTATTATTATTATTCTCGTTAATATTATCATTATTATCATTATTATTATTGCTAGTTGTATGATTGTAGATGGAAGGGCTGCTCAAGTGGTATATTGGATTAGTAACTATATCAGATGGAGGATGAGAAGAACGATAACTCGAAGACGAAATATTAGTGTCTTTTATGGGAGGATTGCGTGGGAGCTCAGTAATTGTGCATGACTATATAACATCTTTATGGATGCCATCATTATTTAATTAATTGGGAAAGGGACTTTATGGGTTGATTTAATTTTTTTGTCATTAGATGTTAAGATTCTTTGTGCTAAATTAGGTATTGTTGAATAATAAATCCTTATTGAGCTTTTATTGAAAATAGAACTATATCTGTGTGGGTATTTGAAAGAGTTTTGTACAATGTTGAAGAATTCCTTAGGTATATTAGTTTTGACATTTAAGCTAAACGGAGGATGCAACTGGGTGCGTTAGAAGTATTACGATTAGTATTTTGGTTTGGATTATAAATGTAGACTGGTTCATTGTTATTGATAACGGCAGATCTTGTTATTTGAACTGGTTTCTTGCGAGTCATATTGTGTGTGATTACTGATTTAAAGCGGCCAGCAGGAGGAGCATAATGGTTGTATTTAATATTTTCATTGTGTCCTGAGTTCCTTAAGGCGTTATTGAAGAAAGTAACATTTTGATTAAAAGTTTTTTATCAGCAAAAACAGCAGAAATTCTTCTAGAGACGGATGGTACTATAGATTTTATAATTGAGTTGGCGTGGTTAGAAGATTTCTGAACGTATAAAAACGTAAGGTTGGGCTTATGATAGGGACTATAAGTTTCGGTGTTCTTAAAGAAGTTATGTAATTTTTTAATTGTTTTGTTGTACTATCTTAGCCTGGTTGTTGCAGTAAAAAGGGTATTGTCTCGATAAACTTCTGCAGAGTCAGAAGCATCCATCAAGATGTCAAAATTATTAGGGGTGTCCTTTCTAGTCCAAAACTTATTGTTAAATTGTATAAGGGACTTTCTTGCTAAGAGAATTAATTTAATTTCTAAAAGGCTGTAAATGACAAAGTTCTCTCTGATTCTCTCTCCTCTGATCTCGAGCGCGTGGTTCAGTGGGGGAAGATGTGGCTGGTTATCTTTAATGCATCTAAAACCAAACTCCTATCCTTACCAACGCTCTGATCCCCATCTGGCATCAATTGTGATAGATGGCTCTCATCTAGGAGAGGCCCCGTGTTTTGACAAGCTTCTGGGTTTGACCTTTACTCCTGATCTGAAATGGAACACGTACATCAAGTCTGTTGCCAAGGTCGCTGGAAAGATGGTGGGATCCTTCTACCGCTCCAGAAGATATCTCTCACTACTGATGCAATTCTCTATCTATATAAAAGCCAAGTACGTCCAAGGATGGAATACTGTTGCCATATCTGTGCAGGAGCTGCTAAAAACAGCCTATCCTGCCTTGATAGAGTACAAAATAGACTTCGTGGCTTAGTGAGGGATGCCGTTTTCTCTACCCTGCCACCTCTCTCCCACAGAAGAGACGTTGCGAGCCTATCCTTGTTTTATCGTAATTTCCATGGCAGGTGCTCGTCTGAACTCCAATCTCTGCCCCTCCCCTCGCCAATCTTTCACGAAAAACACCCGTCTAGCTGAATCCACTGTGAAAAATTTCCCCCACTCTATATCTTTGCCTAAATCAAAACGTGGATTCCATGAACAAAGCTTCTTTCTTAGAACTGCACGCCTGTGGAACTCTGTTCCGTTTGCCTGCTTCCCACCGCACTACAACTTGGATGTCTTCAAGTCCAACGTAAACAAATTCCTAATGAACCGCCCCTTAAGTAAACACTTCATCAAATCTCCACACTAATGTAATGTACTTGCAATAACCCTTATCCCTGAGTGGCTTTCGGGCCTTGATAAGTGGTGATCACTGTGTAAAAAAAAAATTAGTTAAGTCTGAATTTCTTTTAGCTAAGATTAGAGCCTTATTAAAAAGGATCGGAGAAATTGATTGATAATAATTTTGGATGTCAAAGGTTATGAAGTTAAGGAGGTGTTTATTTTTAAGGGAAACAAACCAATTAGTTACGGAATCTGAATTTAGCCAAAGAGGGAAACTTACTTTTTCTTTAATAGAAGGGGTGATTCTATCTAAGATGTTTTTTCTTACAGCACCTAAGTAAGAGTTAGATGGGCAGGCCAATCTGGTGGAGGGGTTGTTATAGAAGTTAGGTTTATGATCCTTGAGGGTGAACTTAGGGGTACCCGGCGAAATTATTTCAGTGAATTATGAATATTCATAGAAGTCAGTAAATGTTTAGCCTCAGAATTAATGGAATCTTTGGAAAGATTTATCAAGTTCTTTATACAAAAGTTTATATATATATATATATATATATATATATATATATATATATGAATGAATGAGCGATTGAATAGATTTCATATAGAAAAGGGATAAAAACTGAACTGTTATTCAGCATTGAATAAAAATAAAAAGCGAAACGATAACTCTTACTAAACAATATAGATATTCACCTTAAAGGTGATGATTTAAGAATTTCTACAAGCTGCAAGATCGGAATACAATGTGATGCAACAGACAAAAGTTCTAAGTATTAACCAGTTCTAAATCATAGGCTTCTGGAGGTTGAAGGTTCAATCATCGGTACAGGAGATACTTAGAATACAATTCCAAATTACTGAAGAGTATTACCCAATCGTTTCTGACGGAACGAGAGCAAGCTACCCCAAGGATTAAATAAACTTTATATTTGACATTTTGCACGGATTTCTGAGTTCGATAAAAACGAATTTGAAGACGGGCAAATATTAAATCAACCGGAACGCTGTGAGAATAAGATCAAAGATGTCGTCTAAATAATCCAAAATAATCCAAAATTAGATACGATAATAAATAAAAAGTTTGATTTGTTTTTATCTACAGATAAGCAAAATATCAACTGACGGAATTTCATGAACGACATTACCATTATTTTTTATTTATTTATTTTTTTGCGAATTAATCCACCGAGAAAATCATTCCTCGTTATATATATATATATCAAGAGATGATTGATTCTATAACATTACATTCGCAATTTGCATAAATTAAAATATCATGTTCAAACGTATTGTACGACCAGCCAACGCCAGGCGTACAGCTAGTGTATATATATATATATATATATATATATATATATATATATATATATATATATATATATATGGCTAGCTATAAAACAGAGCACGAGCCATTGCTAAACTATTAACTCGATTGTTAGACACGATCAGCAATTTCCATATAAATAACTCTGACTTACTTATTGAAAAAAAAAACTTAACCTAAAAAACAAAAAAACTAGCAAACGATAAACAGCCTCGATATTGAATCCCTCTATACTAATATTCCCACTAAGATATGTCTTAACTTCTAAGACATTGAACAAAATAAGTCTGTGTGTTGATATGACGTATTTCACATTTGACGTACTCTGTTACAAACAGAAGCTTAGATTTCCCATAGGTAACCCCTTTAACGAGATCTTGGGATGTTTTCTTTTTAAATGCATAGAAATTGGATCCTTAAAATACAAATTGCCCGAGGGCATGTCTTATTACAGATATATAGATATTTTAATTTTCCTCCCTAAATCATCCAAGGTAGGGAACATTACTAACAAACTAAATAAAACCGAACCTACCATAAAATACACTTATAAAAAAGAAAACATAATTCCATATAATTTCTAGACATCAATCTAATAAAAAAATAATAAAAACCAACTAGGTTTTAAGGTTTATCGCAACAAATAAAAATGATTATATACATTTCTGCTCACATCACAATGATAAAGAAAAAGAAATTGCAGCAAGGAATATATAAATGGAGAATTGGATTACATAGAACACACCTGTAAAAATTTGCAATATCCTTAATAATTACTAAACGCAAAAAAGGGAGGCTTTAAAAATTTACTGTAATCAGAATGAAGACAGCCCCCAAAATAACCAAACACATAGCAGAAAATTAATTCTGTCCACTCATAGTAATAACAGCGCCATTAACAAAAATCTATACAAAATCGACATCCAAATATTACAAAAAACCTTGACAATTAGAGATCTAACCTGTAAATTTGTATCTAAATAAAACTATAATCAAAGCCGGAGTATACTCCATACTCTGCCTTGATTGCGGCAAAATATATATAGGAGAAACGCAACGCCATCTTAATAAGAGGTTTCATGAACACAAAAGAAATGTGAAAAAAAATAAAAACACTATTTTCCGTCACATTATGGAGAATGATCACCATTTTGACTTTAATAATGTAACTCTCCTAAAACACATACACAATAAAACAACACACCGTTTAATTGAATCTGCTCTCATTTGCAAATCTATTAATACTATTAAACAAATAAAATGTTTCTTCTATATTTCTCCCAATCAAAAATCATTATCAATGAAAACAATTTAGATACAGGATAAACCTAAATACTTCCTTCTTAATTTCTTTTATATATATTTTTTACAACTCTCATAAACTGTATATAACCTAATAATAATAAATGTTTCATTTACATAATGATTTCTCCCTATTAGTATATATAGACCTAAACATTCGACTCTCTCGTTAGTGACCATCCCTCATGAGAAATCCCGCATAAGAAAGGCGAAACGTCGAGCCTTTAGGTCTCTCCGTCTCCATTTTGAATTTCATATATATATATATATATATATATATATATATATATATATATATATATATATATATATATATATATATATATATATATATATATCATAATTTTTGTAGGGTATAAAATTTATATATTCCAATGGCCGGCGCAAAACTGCCATGTGTCTGACTTCGACTGTCTAAAAACAATACAATTTAATTCTATTCTCTTTCCTCATTGGAAGACATAGAGAGAGGGCGAAAGAAAGAAAGAAACGCATGCATAACATTGGAACATTGTTTAGTTTTTGTAGGCCTCGATAGTTCTTTTGGGTTGGACCTTTCGAATTCTGGGGTCTTAGAACGTTTTGACACAACCAAGTTTCGTAAACAACTGTCAATCAAACCTGGTTGATATATTCTGACATTTTGAAATGAAAACTGCACTAATTTTATTTTACTTGCCCCCCTCCTACGAGAACAAGAAATACTTGTAAAAAGCTTTTACGTGTACTGAGCTCAAGAAAGAGTTTCTCAGTCATTTTGTCACACAAAATAAAAAGAAACTGCCAAGTCAGATAATTAAAGAGAAATTAGCGAATCATCGTAGCATCAAATGAATAGTAGTTCTTTTTTTTAAATAATTTTGTCCAGTCTAAACAAGGTGTATAGCTGTTAAGACGTAAAAGGTTACTGTGATTGGGGGTCAAATTTATACGGGACATTTTTTTTTTTTACATAGGCGTCATCACTTATCAAGACTGAGAGGCCACTCAAGGATAAGGGTTAAAGAGTGTACAGTAGTCAAAAGGATAATATAGTAATCGATAGTAATGGAAGTTCGGTAAATTTGTTAACGTAAGTGGAACGGCTCATCAGAAACTTGTTTACGTTGGACTTGAAAACAACCATATTATAGGCAGCTGGAAAGCAGGAAAACGGAAGACAATTCCACAGGCGTGCAGTTCTAAGAAAGAAGCTTTGTTCATGAAATCTACGTTTAGGTTTAGGCACAGATAAAGAGTGGGGGGAATTTTTGATAGTGTTATAGGTGTAAAAGTTGTGCAACAAGATGTTTATTAACTTTGCATTTACATTTCTGCATGCTGTTACAGTAAATCACTTGCATTATTGTAACATAACACAGTTTTTCAGGTAACGTTAATATTTAACGTAATTCTTGATTCTCCTCTGTGTTTTTCTATTTGTTTCTTTTTGTTTTTAGTTTGTGTTTGTACTTTTTCTGTGCGTTCGTTTGATTCTTTTGTCTTTGTTTTCATTTATATTTTTTCATTTGTATCTTGTAAGCGTCAATCCAAGTCAGTGGCAACATTGTCACCACATATTTATACCTCAGTTTCTTTCCTTTCCTCGCTTCCATGCGAGCTCTCACGTTATGTTTTTCTTTTTTACTCCTTTTGTCTCTATAGTGAAGGTGTCAAGCTTCGATACTAGTCGGGTTAGCTGGGTCTATTAGGTTATAGACTCGTTTTTTTTTTGCATCCTATCATAGATGAAGAGACTAGTGGTTATTTTCATGTCTTTAGTGTATAAGCCGCGAATACTAAAATTTAACTTAAAAGTTCTCCACTTTGTCTTATATAGTTGTACGTTTACTTATTCGCAATTTCGGTGACTATGCTTAAAATCATAAAATGATAAATGTAGATGGATTGCAAGTATTCACCTTCACGACATATCTCTTAATATAAGGTTGACAAAAAAGTTCTTTCAGCTTTTCACTTTTAAATTCAGATTAACATATCTCGGCTCGAACAATAATTTATTGGTTGAAACAAGCACCATCACAATCAATACATTTTGCCAATGCAAAACATTTGTACTTATGCGAGTAACGTCAAAATCTTGCGGTGGCGATGAAGTCGACGAAGGCGTTTTGATATCGCTTAGTTTTTTTAAGCATTTCTCACGCAGAAAGTTGTCGAGATGCTTGACAAAGTGATAGTCGATAGGTGAGAGGTCTGGAGAGTATCGCAGATGAGCCAGAGTTTCGTAGCCCAATTCGTTCAACTTCTGCAAGGTCGGTTTAGCAACGTGCAGTCTGGCATTGTCGTAGAGGAGCATTGGGCCTTTTCTGTTGACTAATGCTGCGTGTTGTTGTCAAAGTTCCGGATGCATTTCATCCACTTGTTGATAGTACTTCTCAGCGTAATGGTTTCGCCTGCATTAAAAAAAACTCTAATGAATGAGCCTGGTCGCAGTCAGCATGATCTTCTTTTGGTGCAACTCTGGTTTCAGAAAGTGCCGTGGAGCTTTGTCAGCGTTTAACCACTAACTGACCGCCGCCGCTTGTCGTAAAGAACTCAATTTCCATCGTAAGTCACAACCCGGTCAGGAAACGAGTCAATCTTGTTGCGTAAAAGAAGGGAAGATGACACTTCATACGTCGTTCAATTGGTAAGGCACCGATTTATCAAGTTTTTTGTTTTTGTTTTTCCAATTCCTCTTTCTATAGTGGTTAGAAATCATTGTATACGTTACGTCCAATTCAGAAACAAGTTCTTGAACAGTTGTGTGTGGATTGACTTCACCTATGGCTCTTAATTGATCGTTATCAACATCCGATGGTCGATATATCATCTTCAAGACTCTCATCGCCCCACGAAATTTCTTAAACCACCATTGTACTGTGCATTCAGTAGTCGTTGATGGGCCAAACGCTTCCTTGATATCGAGAGCTGTTTCAGCAGTTTTACAGCCTAGCTTGAATTGAAATAAGAAAATTGTGCGAATTTGCTTTTTCTCATCTTGTATTCAACATTCTGAAAAGAAGACATAATTGCTTTAAAACGATTGTAATTTAAACGATTAGAGTGAAAAACGCTCTTTAAAATCATATTGTATCATTTGAAATCGAAATTAAAAATTCCGCAAGAACTTTCTTAACAACCTAATATTTCCAGCAAGCAATATAGCCTCTTCTGCACAGAAGATAGTGATACTAGTTTCTCTCTGCTCTATAATTATTTCCATGGAAGATGTTCAACTAAACTCTAATCTATAGTTATCCACTGTAAGGCATTCACAACCAAAACTCATTTTGCTACTTCAACTACAAAAATTCTATTTTTGGTTTCTTTGCGTTCCTAAAATCAAACAGAATTTCCTTGGATAGAATTCTTTTGCAAGTGCTTCCTACACATTGGAACACATTGCCGTCCGACTGCTTCTCTTCTGATTACAACTCGATCGTCTTTAAATCCAATGTCAGCAATTATCATGAAATGCCGCAAAAGTTTATACCATTGAGCAACGTTAGTATTTACATAATGTTCCTTATCTGTTGGCTTGCATTCATGTTCTTTGTCAACAATAATTCTTATCCTCGAGTAGCTTGTGGCATTGATAAAAGGTGACACCGATAGTAAAATAAATAGATAGACAAGAAATAATTCTGTTTATCGATTGACTTCTAAAATTTGGTTTCTATTTCGTTTTTTGCTTTTTGGTTTTGTTTTTATTTTTTAGGAATAATTTAATCTTAATTAAAATTATAAAAAGAAAATGTTCATTGCATTTTTTTCCAATTTACTAAAAGCTGTCGTAATTTGGTGTCATTTTTATCCTCAGCCTTTTTAATGGCCGAAGTACGTTTAATTTAAATGTAGAACGAAAAATATGCTGGTGCTTGTCCTGAATTCGACTGATATTTAAAAAACAAAAAATAAAGAAAACTGTCGGATGTACGTACTCGTGACGGAAAGAAAATATTATATGACAAAAATTATGTAAATTGATCAAATAGTTTTATTTTGTTTTAAGAGAATAATTTTCAAACGAATTTGAGTTTTTCTCATTCCCCTCCTCATGTTAAGGATAACTCGCAAATTTGAATTATTTGGAGTTATCTCCCTTCTTCCTTCGCTTTTTTCAAGATGGCGTCGCGAGGTCGTGTTTTGAAGTTTCGCTGTAAATTTTGATTTTCTTATTTAAAAATAAAATTATTTGATTAATTTACTTTTTAGTGTACAATATTTTTTCCGTCAAAGGTACGCACCAACAAAATGATTTTTTTTTGTTTTTTTTATTTTGTTTTTATTTTAGGGAAATTCTATATAAGCACCCTTTATCTTATACACATCAGACTTTTATTTTATTTTATTTTTTTCACATGAAAAAAAAAACAGAGACAAAGAAAAAATAAGTAATGATTTTCGAAGGAAAAGTGAAAAGAGGGAATTTCTAAAAACCAGAACCAAGCAGAGAAAAGGAGAGGAGATGGTCGAGGGGGAGGAGGAAGAGATAACGCGCGATTAGTAAAAGGAGTGGATAAGTTGAACAAGGATAAACAGCAAGAGAGAGGGAAGAGGGGGAAGGGTTAAGAATGTGGTAGAGAGAAGCAAGAGGGTTGGTAAGAGGAAAAGAGCTAAACTAAGAGAGAGGGGAAGGGAAGGGTGTGAAAGTATGGTAGAGAGAGATAGAGAGAGGGGGGATGAGAAAGATTAGTAAGAGGAGAGGGTTAAGAAAGAGATATACAGCAAGAGCAAAGATGGGGGGGGAGTTTCCGACAAAATAAATGGCGACGTTTCTCCGATTGCTAGCGTCGTCTCTAGACAAGCCAAAATGGCGTCGAAGATGACAGGCGGCAAATATCAGAGAGAAGAAGGTGCCCTTTTTTATTTTAGTGACGGGAGGCTACAGCGGCGGTGAGTATGACTGCTTTAGGGTCGGTGAAGTCGTGAAACGGCGGGGTTCCGTCACGCAAAAGCTATTATGACTCGCCCTTTCAGAGTTACCGATGTCGTGCCCGAGATTGGTAAGGCGACTCGTTTTCACACCTTTTATTTTTTATTGCATTACAGGAGTGAAAATGTATCAGGTTTTAACCGTACGCACCCCTCGCTTCTCTCTCTCCTCCTACTCTCTCTTTTTCTTTCGCACACACACACACACACACACACACACACACACACACACACACACATACATATATATATATATATATATATATATATATATATATATATATATATATATATATATATATATATATACTCCACACCATCCTCTTTTATTTGGTTGCAACCGCTTGCACTCACACCAGAATTATGTAAATTATAGCCACACAACATGTGCAAAGATGGCCATTCAAAAACTCGTTTTTATGTCGCTACTTGAGCAAAACTTTGTGATTGATTTGCTATAATTATCGACAAACGTATCATTTTTAAAGGACGTAACTCTTTTACAGGCTGAGGATGGTGATAAGAATCAGGCGCTTTCTGGAGCGATAGAATGATTCAGTAATTTTTTTTCCAGCGAATTCACCGATAGATTCATGGATGTATTTTCGTGGTGTACACTTAATTTAATAGGTGGAGTGCCCGATATTGGTGATAGAACTTATGTATGAGAAAAAATAACAAATGGCTTACGTGATATGTGGGGTTATTGGTAATCAGAGAAGGTCTGAGTGCATTTAAATTTGATATGTCTCGATTACTGATTATTTAAGAGCATTTCTTTTGATTTTATGTCTTCTACTAGAAGAGAGAGATATGCATGTGTGTTCATTATTAGTTTTTTAAAAGGATTTTTCTCGCTGATGGAGTGTAACGTAATACGCACCTTTATCCACGCAGACCCAACACGTTGTATCAGAGTACGTCGCAAGGGACATAGGACAATAAATGTCGTTGTTACAAAAAGGTGTCGAGTTATTACTCGACACCTTTTTGTAACAACGACATTTATTTTCTCATTCTACCACCACACGTGACTTCTCGTTAATGCCGCGACGTCAGCTACATCTCTTACGTGATCGTCGTTTTGAATGTGCTCCCGAAGTGCTCCTCTGTTGCACACGTTCTTTTTATAGTATTTTCTTTATCTTTACACTGACATTATTTTACATTTCGTATGCATTTGCATATGCGCGTCCGCGCTATGGTATAGAAGGGTATTTAGAAAGTTCTGAAGACTGTTATATTTTGTGAACGTTCTATTAATTGGTACATTTAAAAGTTCTTGCAGACAAGTTCATAATCTTTTAGTGCTTGATTCCTGGCAGAGTTATGCTTAGTGCAACAGTGTGCTGTTGGGTGTGTGTGAGAACATCAACAGCAGCCGAAGGATAGCTGGCTAGCGAAAATATTATCAGCAGCGGCCGTTAAAGCACATATGCAAATTAACAAGTGTGCGCGAGCTTGCGTCACAAGAAAAGGAGAGAAAAATACGCTACATGGTCGAAGGGAGAAGCAAGTTGCTAACCAGGGAAGATGGGCGTGTAAATGCGAGGGCAAGGAAGCGTTGGCACTAGCCATCGTAAGGTTGCAAGGAAAAAAGACTTTAAAAAGTTCATGTGTGCGCGAAAAGACTTTTGCAAAATAATGAAATGTGTTGTTTTTGGAAGAACCATGAATAAATACATTTCATTTGCAATTAAAAAAAAAAAAAAAAAAACAACGCTAAGCCGGATTTTTATTTTTTTCCTTTTGTATTTTGTTTGTATTTTTTCCTATTTTTTTTATTTTTATTTTTTTTTTACAACGGTGCTAGACGGCGTGTGGGTCCGAGAGAGAACTGAAATGTAACGACACAGTTAAAAAGTAACGGCCACAACTTTTTACTTCTGACGCACAAACTACCCCTTAGTCTCAGTGAAATTTTCGGCGTTGTATCTATTTTTATAATTTGAAAAGACACACATTAACTAAAAAAAACTTCTGAATTTATTTTACAAAAAATGTGTTAGTTATTTCCCTGCTTTATTTTTTCTGGTGTTAGATATCCTCGAACCCTAACCCACTTCCCTAATTTATTGTGTCCGCAACATCACCAGTTGTTATTATCATGGAAGAACATAATATACTTCCCAACTCCAACCTGATTATTCTTCTTTTCCCAATAATCCACACTCCCAGTTAGAGATAAGTATACTTTTTTTTACGCTAAACAACTGGAAATAGAAAGTTCTGGAAGCTGTTACACCTCGAGAGCATTTTGTTGATTGTAGTATTTGAAAGTTCTTACGAACAAGTTCATAATTTTTGGCACTTGAGTTGAGGTTGCGATTTAGCAATATTTAACAACTTTTTACTCCTGGTCCAACTCTGATTATCTTTTGGTATCGAAGAAAATTTTGACATTTGTAAATCTGAATTTGAGGAATAAAATATCAAATAATCGTGATTCTATACTCACCATTTTTGCTATTTTGTGTAATTTTTTTAGTGTAATATATGCAATATTTTTCTTAGAGGCAGCTAACTTTTATTTGACAACTTTATTTCTTTAATTGCAGATATGGCGACTATCGGTTTTTTTTAGTTCACCTTGGTTTGACACCCTAACAAAGTTTGCAAATTGCAAATAAAACGATCGATTTACTGAGAGAAACATTTGATGAACGAATAATTTCACGAAATCGATTTGTCAACTGACCATTGTTCATGTGATTTAACCCCATTAGATTGTTTTCTTTGCAAATATGTAAACTCTTATATCTACACTGATATACCGGACACAATAGGCCACTTGAAAGACAACATTCGGCGCGATATTGGTGAAATCCAGCCTAATTTAATGTGGAGAGTTGTAAAAATTGGACTTCTAGATTACGATATATACGCGAGTCGTGAGGCCATATGCCCAAAATTGTATTCAAATTATAAATACCAAGAATTAATTTTTGAATAAACCACATATTTGTACAATAAAAATAATTTTATGTGATTTATTTTAATTTAAAGTTCGCCGCCTCTAAAATAAAAAAATATTTATATAATGTGGGTTAGATTAAAAATGGTTGCGATTTTAATTCATTAAGTTTGACACAAGGCCTTACAACATGGAGATTTGAAGCTCATCGTTCCACACTAATTTCTCAAATATAATCCACTCGAAATAAACAAAATACTTGCAGGTCTTGTCGCATTTGAATTATTTTATACTCGGTTATAGGTCACCTGCCGCACTATTTAAGTTATTAATAATAGTTCAATTATAAATCACTATATCTGCGATCTTATAATTGAACTAACTGTACATACCCGGCGTTGCTAGGTAAAAGAAAACATATTGACGGGCAGAGGGTTTAGTCACACATTATTAAAGATATACCACCAAATATCCTAAGTTGTTAAGATTTTTCTGAGAGTTGACCATATTTTGGATTTTTCGAAGCCTAAAACATAGTCATCTTCATCTATGGAATTCAAACACCGAAATAAAATCTCATGGATTAACGAGAAATAACTCATAGGTTAAAGGGAAATAGCTCATAGGTTGAAAAAAAAAAACCTGTTTTTAAATGTGTCTTAAACTAACTTTCGTCTGTAAACGCGTCTTTCGCTTGAATATTAATTTTAAACAAATAAATATTTGTTTATTTTACCAAATATTGCGTTGTAATTTGGCTTACAAACATATATCATGCATATTTTTATTTTAATACTTTACATAATGTTAAGTGCATTTTATGTATATTTTAGATTAGACGGTGTACGAATTTGAATTGAACAGCATCATTTACAAGTAAAAAATTTAAAAAAAGGTCAAAAGAATTGTATTAACAAATAAGTCGTACTGTGAAAATAATAAAATTTGAAAATTAAAAAAAAAATCAAAATTTCTGATGTCTAAAAGCAAATCTGTTGATCATAAATTTGAATTCATGTGATTGAAAACGAAAAAGCAAACGCTCTATTAAATTATATTTTAAAAGAAATTTTAATACCCCCAAATTTACAAAGATTTATAAACTTTAGCTATTTATTTGTTTTTTACTTTATAATCTACCTAAATCTGGTTTTTATACAGAGTAAATTGATACAATAAATTTCAAAACGAAGACACAAAAAGTTAGTTGATAAAAAGATCTTTTCAAAATCTGTAGCAAATGGAATATACAATGACTATTGTTTAAGTGCTTTAAGAATATACCGTCAATCTATGCGTAATGCAATGTTCAAGCCGCTGCTGTTGAACACTGTGAACTTTGCATCAAGGTTTGATCTACAGTAATTATCATTTAAGCTATACTTCAGATACGTAAAGTAACACAGGGTGGAACGATAAAATTGTCGCTCTAGAAAAGACGATGTGATTCCATTTCCGTTTGAGGAAAACCAGGTTTCTTTTTTATTGCAGACCATCTACTAGTTGGCCAGTTGTGTACAAGTCGCAAGAACGATAGGAGCCTCTTATCATGTCTAAAAGTGACACAATGTTCAACGAGCGAGATCGGAGATGCGCCGCTATACAACTAATGCTCTCTACCAATCCAAGTTATGAAAACATGACCATTGCCAGCATCCTCAAAATGCAAATCCGGACGATTCAACGCTTGACGGCACAGCTCAACGAAGTTTCCGGTCACGGTTATGGTCTTTAGTTTGGTTTCAAGTGAAGGTCACATCATGCCACCTCACATCTTCGAAGTCAGCTTGAAAGTCAACACCAAAGTGTACTTGAGTGTGCTGAAGAGTGTGGGGATCCGTTGGTGGCAGACTCTGGAAGTAGTAGCAGAACTTGGCGCAAGCCCACAAGTCCAAAGAGACTTAGGCTTCAGAAGGAATGCTACGACTTTGTATCCTTCTCTCACTGCTCTCCCTCCTACCTCGACCTGAACCTGCTGAACTACTTCATTTAATCATATGTCAAGAACATCACCAACACGACTTCCCACAACACCAAAGTCGGCCTGATCGTCGCCATCTGCCGAGTATTCGCCGAGCTTCTGTCGGCGCTTGTATAAAATGCATCCTCCTAGTTCCGGACCCGTATCGAGTCGTCTTCTTCTTTATCTAGCATTTCAACACAGAATTCTTGACGTTGTCGCTCATCGCCTTCCCTTAGGACCTGAACGAGCTGCAGCTTGTAAGGTTTAAATCACAATTGTTTCCTTAAAATCCGCCAAATTGTTATTTGTGGAATGTGGATTTCCACACTTGCTCTTCTACCGATTTCGATGATTGGCTTGTTTTTAGTGATGAAGCCAAGTTTCACATGAATGGCAAAGTTAATAAACATAATGTTTGCATTTGGAACAAAGAAAATCCTCGTGGCACAGTTGACCACGAGAGGGAATCACCAAAAGTGAATGTGTTTTGTGCAATATCCAAGAAAAAAGTTTATGGGTCATTTTCGTCGAACGAAATGTGAACGTCATAGAACCAATAAATATTTGTACTTTTCTTTGTAAATGTAACCAATAAAACTTATGATCTTCAACATATGGGCAATTAGAATGGGGTCGACCATTTTGGAACCCCCCCTCTCTCTCTCTCTCTCTCTCTCTCTCTCTCTCTCTCTCTGTCTCTCTCTGTCTCTCTCTCTGTCTCTATCTCTCTCTCTCTTTCTCTCTCTCTCTCTCTCTCTCTCTCTCTCTCTCTCTCTCTCTATATATATATATATATATATATATATATATATATATATATATAATGTCAGGTCATGCCATATGCTACTGGTACCATGTAACCCAGTACTACCTGTCTCATCGTCGGGTCACCGGCGACTAAACTGGTTCCCCCACCAGACTTGTTTGGAGAGGAGGGCGGATAGTCTCTCTGAAGGATTAAAAACAAGACTTTTCAAAGGGTTAATGAACCCTTTTCAGGGTCAACGGCCAACTAGCACCATGTGTGTTTGTGTGTATGTATGTATGTGCTGGGGTGAAGGGGGCTCCCGTAAGCCGTGGTGAAGGCAACCTTTCTAGGAGAAGCAAATCTCTGATTTAAAAAACCATAAAGCGGGAGACCAGTACCCGTATTAAGCTGGTCTGCAGTTTAACTTGTTTCTGGCTATCTTGCTCTTATTTGTTGCTGGATCTCAACATTTTGAACTTAGAGAGAGAGACTTAGCTATCATACAAAGCTAAGACTCTGTAACATCATCTGTGTATAGATACTCCCTATAAAAGTGGTCCTGTGGCGATGGAAAAGTTGTGACGTGTAGAGGCTTGAAATGCTGGAAGCATGTAATAATTGATCTCAATGACAGCCTTCAGTGTCATGCCTGCTTGAGTGTGTGAATTCACCGGTAGGACTAAAAAAAAAAAAAAAAAAAGAAGTCATTTTTAGGCTCATTTTTAGGCTCATTTTTAGGCTCATTTTTAGGCAATGTTCAAGCCGCTGCTGTTGAACACTGTGAACTTTGCATCAAGGTTTGATCTACAGTAATTATCATTTAAGCTATACTTCAGATACGTAAAGTAACACAGGGTGGAACGATAAAATTGTCGCTCTAGAAAAGACGATGTGATTCCATTTCCGTTTGAGGAAAACCAGGTTTCTTTTTTATTGCAGACCATCTACTAGTTGGCCAGATGTGTACAAGTCGCAAGAACGATAGGAGCCTCTTATCATGTCTGAAAGTGACACAATGTTCAACGAGCGAGATCGGAGATGCGCCGCTATACAACTAATGCTCTCTACCAATCCAAGTTATGAAAACATGACCATTGCCAGCATCCTCAAAATGCAAATCCGGACGATTCAACGCTTGACGGAGTCTGAGGGAGTGGCGCTCGTCTGACAAGACGTTGCAATCATCATCATCATATATATATATATATATATGGTGCCGGGAAAACTCGTCCCGGGAAAACTCGTCTCGGGAAAACTCGTCTCGGGAAAACTCGTTTCCGGAAAACTCGTCTCGGGAAAACTCGTCCCCTTTTGCTAGGTAGGAAAACTCGTCCCTTATTGAATAAATATCGATTGAAAACACATTTTATGATCGTTCTTGAAGGAGATATTGTTTTTTAAAATAAACTATAGCCCCCCCCCCTAATATTTAAAAAAAAAATATTTTTACTTGTTTAATGTTTTTTTGTGTTTTTAATAAAAGCGTTTATTATGTTCATAAACGAGACCGCATATTTTTTTTATATTAATATAAAAAGAATTTACTTATATACTGTTGTTTATAAAAGGGTAAAATCGATTTTTCTACCTCGCCGACTATGTTGTTTATTTAATTTATTTGAAATCGTTTATTTGGTAAAGAAAAAAAAACAGAAAACAAACAAAAAACATGTCGAGTGTTACGGGAGAACGAGAAATAATGCCCGGTATCACATCTTAGGGGTTCTTGATAATCGCTAAAAAATAGAAATTACTGAGGGAGATTTGGTTTTAAAAAGAAAATAATAAATTTTAATATTTTTTAAAATATAATCTAGAGAGAGAGAGAGAGAGAGAGAGAGAGAGTGAGTGGGGGGGGATAAAACCTATATCTCTCTTCGAAAAGCAACCAACAAAAAATGAAATTAAAAAGATTCTTGATAAACGATAGCGGAGTTTTCAAAAAAATTGATTAATAAATTTATTTAGTGATTACTTTCTCTCTTTCTTATTGATTTTAGAATTTTGAAGTAAAAATTAAAAAAATTAAAAATTAGTTAACGAGAGATTGTTAGCACATGGCATCACTCGCGCCAAAAAATATTTCGCTTTTAATTTATTAGTTAATTTTTGCAAAATTTGACAGGACGACAATAAATGTTGATAATTGATAAAATTATAATCTTAAATAACGCATGAGTGCATTTGGTATGAGAGAAAACAAAAACATAACAACAAAAAACTATCATAATTAAAAAACAAAACCAAATGCGTAACGAAGAATCGAATAATCGCTCCCTGTTTTTTTAATTTTTGGGTTTTTTTTTTTTTTTTTATTGTTTTTATGACTCCAAAAAACATCGTTAAAATAAGAACAAAAAAAATTTGTAATTAACTTTGTATGAACATAATAAACGCTTTAAAATAAGTTAAACCACTAAGAACTTAGCCAGTTAGGTAGAAAACGGACACTTAGAAAATCGATTTTATTTAAAAAAAAAAAACAAAAAAAAACATTAAACAAGTAAAAATATTTTTAAAAAAATATTAGGGGGGGGGGCTATAGTTTATTTTAAAAAACAATATCTCCTTCAAGAACGATCATAAAATGTGTTTTCAATCGATATTTATTCAATAAGGGACGAGTTTTCCTAACTAGCGAAAGGGGACGAGTTTTCCCGAGACGAGTTTTCCGGAGACGAGTTTTCCCGAGACGAGTTTTCCCGAGACGAGTTTTCCCGGGACGAGTTTTCCTAAATTCATATATATATATATATATATATATATATATATATATATATATATATATATATATATATATATATATATATAATTTTAGTCAGCATGTGGTCACATATTACTCCCCCTATTCGCGCCATGTCGATTAAGTTAAGGAGTTATTAACAAAACATGGCCGCCATCCACGAGATAACCATCCCACCGAAACAACAAAGATAAAGGGCGAATAGACAGCTGCAACGATGAAGTGAAACCATCGAGCTTTTCCTTTTTCCACAGGTGTGCGTTCTTTGTCACACGGCACATCACCCACCTATCTAAAGAAAATCTTTTCGCCAGACTTGTACATTAACTCACGCAAAAACTTCCTGGTCGACGTTCGCGCCCCCTTCGCAAATGTCAACCAGAAATGCTTGCCTAAACAAAGCTCACACTTAGTCGAACGATCTTCCCCTTTCTTGATTATCCCACGAAATTAACTTTTCATTTTTTCGCCCCTGCCTCTAACTTTATTTATTTCTCGGGCATTCGTCTTCTGTTCGGGTGTGTGATAGAGGCGACATGAAACACATCAGAACAGTTTTTAAATGCGTCCCCGCATCTCTATGAGGGAGCTTTGTCCAGCGATATGTCTGCGCTGCTTTAGTTTGAAATTGAATTCACGTCGTTAAACGCGTAAATTGAATGGAGGCAACTTTTTATTTATTTACTAGAAGATGCACCCGGCATTGCCCGGTATTAAACGTAACGTTAAATTCCTTTAAAAACAATGAAGTAAAAAATAAAACGAAAAGAAATTGAAACACGTGCATGCGATTATTGTTTTTTTAAAAACAGTTCACTTCTTGTAAGTAAAAAAATAATAATCGAACTGAGATTGAAACCAAAACCAACAGACAGTTAGTTAAGTACAATAACCATTAGGCTAGCTTGATACGGTCTTCAACAAGTGTTTTTAAAGATACTTATTTTTAACATAAATAAGCCGTCATATTTTACAACTGCGCATGCGCATTTCTGAAAAAAGTTGACAAAAAATCCGATGAGTTCCAAGTTTGACCTTTTTTCAATTGACTTCATATCAGCGTCTTTTCCAAGTGTAAACAGATTGAAATTTTTCCACGTGGCTGAATACTCTATATACCAAATTTCAAGTCTGTAGATAACAAATTCGTTGAGTATATAGGTTGAGAAGTGTCCTCACACGCACATTTTCACTTTTATAGATTTACTAACATGGGTGCCCGGCGTTGCCCGGGTGTTTGGAGGTGTATTCTGAGAAAAAAAAAACGGTGAATTTTTTTTAATTTGATCTTTATTATGACCACTTAAAATTTATTGTTTTCGGATCAAATTGAGTTATTTAGTTAGATCCATGTCCAAGGAACCTATATCTAAAATTCCAAGTGTTTGGACCACAAATTGTCGGAGGAGTTTGGTAGAGTTCTCAAAGGTCAAATCGTTGAACTTTGACCCCTTAACAGCCAAATTTCTGGCCGAAAACAAATCACGTATATTTTTCCAAATGTCAGTAACCTGTATATCAAATTTCGAGTTTGTAGACTTAAAATTAATAGAGTTATTGCGAAGGAAAATGTACACAGACAGACAGACAGACAGACAGACAGACAGATAGACAGACAGACAGGCAGATAGACACGTTCACTTTTATAGATATATAGACTAGCATTTCAGCCCGGCGTTCCCCGGTTGTTTGGAGGTGTATGCTGAGAAAAAAAAAAGGTCAATTTTTTTAAATTTGACCCCTATTATGACCTCTTAACTTATATTGTTTTGGACTCAAAGCAGGTTAGTTAGTTAGACCCATGTCCAAGGAACCTATATCTAAAATTTCAAGTGTTTAGAACCAAAATTGTCGGAGAAGTTTGGTACAGTTCTCAAAAGGTCAAATCGTTGAATGTTGACCCCTAAACAGTGAAATTTCTGTCCTAAAATCGATCACATCGTTTTCCGAAATCTTAGTAACATGTATATCAAATTTCGGGTCTGTAGACTAAAAATTGACAGAGTTATTGCGTAGGTAATGTACACAGACGCACAGACAGACAGACGCGCGCGCACACACACACACACACACATACACACACACACACACAGACTACAGACACGTTCACTTTTATTGATATACTAGCATAGGTGAGAAAGAGAAAAAAACGGTCATTTTTTTAACTTTGACCCCTATTATGAGCCCTTAACATTTATTGTTTGGGGCTCAAATTAAGTTATTAAGTTAAATCGATGACCAAGGAACCTATATCTAAAATTTCAAGTGTTTAGACCAAAAATTGTCGGAGGAGTTTGGTAGAGTTCTCAAAGGTCAAATCGTTGAATTTTGACCCTTTAGCAGCCAAATTTCTGGCCGAAAACCAATTACATCGATTTTCCAATATCTCAGTACTCTGTATATCAAATTTCGAGTCTGTAGACTAAAAATTAACAGAGTTATTGCGTAGGGAAATGTACACATACAGACACAGACAGATACACACACACAGACAATTTAACTTTTATATAAATATATATATATATATGTATATATATATAAATATATACATATATATATACGTGCGTGTATATATATGTATATATATATGTATATATATATATATATATATATATATGCGCTCAGTTTCTATTAAAATGAAAAATATATTCATCAAATAACCTCATATTTATAATTCTTAAAATCTAAATGATGAAATCAATTCGTACTCCTAATTTTTTATCATTTATGTGCGTGTGTGTGTGTGTGTGTGTGTGTGTGTGTGTGTGTGTGTAGTCTGCTTATAATATGTTCATCCATTTTTCGGTGGACTCACACTTTTATGATACCCAAGAAATCAAACAATATATATATATATATATATATATATATATATATATATATATATATATATATATATAAGTAAACGTGTCTGTGTATCTGTCTGTGTATCTGTCTGTGTATCTATCTGTGTGTCTGTGTGTATACATTCCCTACGCAATAACTCTGTCAATTTTAAGTCAACATACTCGAAATTTGATTGACTGAGATTTCGGAAAATCGATATGATTGGTTTTCGACCAGAAATTTGTCGATTAAGGGGTCAAAGTTAAACGATTTGACCTTTGAGAACTCTACTAAACTCCTCTGATAATTTTGCGTCTAAACACTTGAAATTTTAGATATAGGTTCCTTGGACATGGATCTAACTTAATAACTTAGTTTGAGCCCTAAACAATAGATGTTAAAGGGTCATAATAGCGGTCAAATATGAAAAATTGGCCGCTTTTTTTTTTTGCTCAACATACACCTCCAAATACCCGGGCAACGCCAGGCATCCATGCTAGTATGTCCATAAAAGTGAACGTGTCTGTGTATCTGTCTGTCTGTGTATCTGTCTGTCTGTGTATCTGTCTGTCTGTGTGTCTATGTGTCTGGCGTGTGTACATTTCCCTACGCAATAACTCTGTTAATTTTAAGTCTACAGATTCGAAATTTGATATACAGGGCACTGAGATTTGGGAAAATCGATGTGATCGGTTTTCGGCCAGAATTTGGGCGATTAAGGAGCAAAGTCTAACGATTTCAGTTTGAAAACTCTACGAAACTTCTCCGACAATTTGGGGTCTAAACACGTGAAAGATTAGATATAGGTTCCTTGGACAGTGATTTAACTTAATAACTTGATTTGAGCCCAAAACACTAAATTTAAAGGGGTCATAATAGGGGTCAAATTAAAAAAATTGACCGCTTTTATTCTTCCTCTCCGCCTTACGTACACCTCCAAATACCCCGGCAACGCCGGGCACCAATGCTAGTATATAAATATACTACCATGGCTGCCCGGCGTTGCCCGGGTGTTTGGAGGTGTATGCTGAGCAAAAAAAAAAAAAAAAAAAGAAAAAACAGTAATATTTTTAAACTTTGACTCCTAACATGACCCTTTAACATTTATTATTTAGGGCTTTAATCAAGTTATTAAGTTAGATCCATGTCCAAGGAACCTATATCTAAAATGTTAAGTGTTTAGACCCAAAGTTGTCGGAGGAGTAAGGTAGAGTTTTCAAACTAAAATCTTTGAACTTTTACCCCTTAACAGCGAAATGTCTGGCCGAAAACCGATCACATAGATTTTCCCAAATCTCAGTACCCTGTATATCAAATTTCGAGTCTGCAGACTTAAAATTGACAGCGTTGTACACACAGACACACAGACAGATACACAGACACTTTCACTTATATATATATATATATATATATATATATATATATATATATATATATATATATATATATATATATATATATATTCAAGCAAATATTATTAAATACAACGGAGACATTTTGTCTTATAATTCTTTTTTTTTAATTTTTCAATTTTTCGTATTGTCTTTTTTGTTTCAAAATCAAAAATATTAATAAAGGATCCATACATGTTGCTGTTACGAGCGCTTTCGATTCGTCCACGAATCATCATCAGGTGTTAAAAATACAGGATTGCGAAAATGAGGATTAAAAATGAAAACTAAAATATATATAGTCAGTGATGAGTTAAAATAAAAGTCGATTAAGAATAAAAGTCGATTAAAAATTCGAGTGTTAAAACCAGCAAGTTCGTAGACACCATGTACGAAGTCCGTCCAACACGGACTACGCAAGACATTTCAGAACGTTACTGCTTTTTTGAAATGCAATGTCATTTATATTAGGTTGAAGAGTTCTAATGTACGACGCTTCAAGAATCTTTAATTTTTTTTTTTTTTTACATTATTTTCCCGTTGTATAATTTTTGTGTTGTCAACGAGGACCTTTCTAACATTGGAGGGGGGACAGCTATGTTCTTTTTTTAAATGTTTGTAAATCGCGCTTGTGTCGTTAAGGTGCATAGTTATTCGCCGGGACAACGTTGTTGTTGTATGCCCAATGTATGTATTACACAGGTCAACACAATATTTTTGGCAGGCAAAGTAAGACTGGTTTCTGGGGTTTTCAAGGGCGCTGAATCCGAATATGACATTAGTTTTTTCAAATTGGCTCTAGTTTTTGAGATATCACAGGGGGTCGTTTGTCTGAAATCACCCATTCGCGACCATAGCTAAACGTACAAAAACCGGCTAAATAGTGCATAAATGTCAGATATTGATTTTTATGATAATCTTAAACCACAAAGACAGTGTAAAATCTCAATATAACAAGTTAAGTTAGATATAACATCATTTCATTTATCCTATAACTGAACACTTTTCATAGATTTCGAGGATATACAAAAAATTTGCTAAAAATTTGCTGAATTTTAATTCTCCAAGTGAAAAAAAAACATTTACATAATCAGTTATATATCATAAATTAATGCAAAGCATTATACACTAGATTCTTAGTTACAATGAACAAACAAAACAATATTTTATTCACAAAACTAAAATTGACGTTTATACGATTTTCGCTTGTGAGCCACTTTTGGGCAGTCTCTCAAAAGGTTCCAGCAGTAGTCTGCCATCATGTGCTCATCCCATTTGCCTTGATACCTCTCTTCCATTGTTTTGATGTCTTGATGGAATCTCTCTCCCTGCTCCTCACTGTAATCACCAAGATTACCAGGAAATCTGTCGAGGTGGCTAAACAAGAAATGAACTTTAATGCTCATATTTGCCCCTAGTTTTCCGTATGCAGTAAGCATTTTACGGACCAATTGCTTGTAATTGTCAGCTTTGTGATTTCCCAAAAAGTTTGTCACTACATCTGTGAAGGACACCCAAGCATTTAACTCAACCGTGTTCATATGATTAGTGAAGTCAGAATCCCTCATGAGCGTTCGAATCTGAGGTCCATCGAAGATGCCACCTTTAGCTTTTTCGATGGAAAGACCTAGAAATTGCCTGCATATGTACTTGAAGCAATCCCCATCCTTGTTCAACGCCTTAACAAACTGCTTCATGAGCCCTAGTTTTATGTGCAATGGAGGGAAGATGATTCTATCCCTCGGTACCAAAGGCTCATTGATGACGTTGGCTGTGCCAACTTCGAGACTTTCTCGTTCTGGCCAGTTCTCCCTTCTCCAGTGCTGGATTCTTGCTCTGCTATCCCACAAACAAAGAAAGCAGAGATACTTTGTGTACCCACTTTGCTGACCAAGCAGAAAATTCACCATTTTCAAGTTCACACAAATCAGCCATTTATGAGTGTTGTAATTCAGCTTTTCAAGAACAAATTTGATAGCATCATACTCTTCTTTCATCTTGGTAGAATGGCCAATTGGTACAGGAGCAAACTTATTGCCATTGTGCAAAAGTACAATTTTTAGACTTGCTTTCGAGCTATCTATGAAGAGACGCCAATCTGCTGGGTCATATGATGAGATCCCCATGCAGTTAAGAAGTGCAGAAACGTCATTACAAAAGACCAGGTCGTCTTCTTTAGAAAAGAAACGAAGCAAGCTGCCTTCCCTTGTCCTATAGTATGTTACTTTTGTGCCAGAATCAAGAATGTTTTTCTCTTGGAGTCATGATGCAAGAACTTCAGACTGCTCCTTCGACAAACAAAGGTCTCGCACTAGGTCATTAAGTTCAGATTGATTGAAAAGCTGAGGGCCATTTGAGGGTTCTTCATAGTCACTACAGCTATCATCACATGATATTGAAAGATCAGCTGGAATCTCTTCGGTTTCATCGATTTCAGGCAAACTGGTGAAAACAGGCACAGGTAGATCCTCAGAGTGCGCAACAGGACGGATAGCAGAATCCAGGCTCGGATACTGCCAATTTGCTTTCTTGTGCTTGTTAAACCCCGTCATGTCATTGAGAAAGAAGTAGCAGTCATCAAAATGATTGTTGGGCTCTCTCCAAACCATTGGTACAGCAAACTTCAACTTCAGCTTACCGTTGGTCCAACCGCGGAGACTTTCTACACAGGTTTTGCACACCATATGTGGGGCCCAAGACTTGTCTTGGTCACCAAGTATCATATCGAAGTATGCTTTGTACGCCCTCTTGACAAAGTCTGTAATATTCCCCTTTTGTTGTGGCATCATATACTGTCCACAGATGTAACAAAAGACATCCGGTTCATATCTGCAACATCTTCTAGAAGAACTCATTTTCTCTCTGGAACTCATTTTCAACTGTGGAATTAAAAAGAAAATTCTTAATTACTGCTTAATTTATACTGCAACTATATTTATGGAACATGTTATTAAGTAATTACAGTTTATAATTATATAAAAATTCTCCCTATATAAATAATTATATAAAAATTCTCCCTGAAATACTTCAATATATACATAATCATTATAATGACTCAATAATATCAGAAAATTATTATTTACTGCTTCTATATTGAAGTATTTCAGGGAGAATTTTAGCAGTTTAGGCTTATTTGGGGGCTATCAGTATCTTCTAAACTAGAGCCAATCTGGCAAAACCAATGTTATATTCGTAATCAGCGACCTTCAAAACCCCAGAAAACACTCCTAGATGGTCTGCCAAAGAAAAAAAATAAAAATTTGTTGACCAGTGTTATTTTTGGAGTTACATTCTCCAATAGAGCATTTAAATTTATACACTACATTGGTTTGCTCCAACGTTTTTATCGCCGGTGAAGAGTTGTTTTTAACCACAAGGTTTTGTGTTCGAAATTTCCTATAATAGATAATAAATTTAATTTTAAAATTACTGTCAACAGACGTCAAATATCTTCGTATAATATTTTTTTTTAGTAGTGTATAAATTTAAATGCTCTATTGGAGAATGTAACTCCAAAAATAATACATACATTGGGCATACAACAACAACGTTGTCCCGGCGAATAACTATGCACCTTAACGACACAAGCGCGATTTACAAACATTTAAAAAAAGAACATAGCTGTCCCCCCTCCAATGTTAGAAAGGTCCTCGTTGACAACACAAAAATTATACAACGGGAAAATAATGTAAAAAAATTAAAGATTCTTGAAGCGTCGTACATTAGAACTTTTCAACCTAATATAAATGACATTGCATTTCAAAAAAGCAGTAACGTTCTGAAATGTCTTGCGTAGTCCGTGTTGGACGGACTTCGTACATGGTGTCTACGAACTTGCTGGTTTTAACACTCGAATTTTTAATCGACTTTTATTCTTAATCGACTTTTATTTTAACTCATCACTGACTATATATATTTTAGTTTTCATTTTTAATCCTCATTTTCGCAATCCTGTATTTTTAACACCTGATGATGATTCGTGGACGAATCGAAAGCGCTCGTAACAGCAACATGTATGGATCCTTTATTAATATTTTTGATTTTGAAACAAAAAAGACAATACGAAAAATTGAAAAATTAAAAAAAAGAATTATAAGACAAAATGCCTCCGTTGTATTTAATAATATTTGCTTGAATGAAAAAATGCTGCCTAAATATACCAATTTCAAACTATATATATATATATATATATATATATATATATATTTTTTTTTTTTTTTTTTTTTTTCCAAACCTTTTAACTTTGATGGAGATTAAAACTTGCTGTATTGGTTTCAAATTTCAAATGGTCTGAAATAATAGCACTGGGAGAATGATTCCAAATATTTCTCATATGTTATGTATCCTCTTTTTCGGTAATAGATATCTTCAATATTAAATAATTCTTATAGACTGTGAAATTTACTTTATGTATCAAAACCAAAAAGGATAAATATAACATATCTCCATAGGCACCTCTCTTGAGTCGACATGTGTATATATAGTGTCCTGGCACACAAGCTTTAGTTTGGCTTGTTTGGGTTTAATTTTTTTTTGGGTTGTATATATATATATATATATATATATATATATATATATATATATATATATATATATATATATATATATATATATTATGTGTGTGTGAGATGATATATATGCATATATATATATGCGTGTGTGTGTGTGTAATTCACGATTGATTTGATATACAAGCTTTAGTTTGGTTTGTTTGGGTTTAACTTTTTTTTTTGCTTGTATATATATATATATATATATATAGTCATCCACTTATATATATATATATATATATATATATATATATATATATATATATATATATATATATATATATATAGTCATCCACATGCAGTACTGTTTCGCAGCTCGTCAGTGCGGCTAGAAAGGCAACTACCTCAAGCCAAGATTAAAACCCGACCGTCTGTACGACAGTCAAGGCTCCTAACCATTACGCTATTGGCGGCTGCTGGGTGAGTAGTGAGTTTAACGATGTTTTGACATCGTCCGAAATAACTCAGCTTGATTTATTTACACAAAGAGCGTCTCTTATACGCTAATGGTAATTCGTGTATCACTTCTCAATATGCTCAACTCAAGACGAGGAGAATTTTATATATATATATATATATATATATATATATATATATATATATATATATATATGTAGTAAGTTTTGAAAATATACAAGGCGCATTCCAAAAGAATGACTCTTATTTTTTATTATTTCTTTTTTCGCTATATGTGTGTGTGTGTGTGTGTGTGTATGCATATATATATGTGTGTGTGTGTAATCTACGATTGATTTGATGGAATTATATATATATATATATATATATATACTAGCATGGGTGCCCGGCGTTGCCAGGGTATTTGGAGGTGTATGTTGAGCAAAAAAAAAATGCGGTCAATTTTTGTAATTTGAACCCTATTATGACCCTTTTAAATTTAGTCTTTTGGGCTCAAATCAAGTTATTAAGTTAAATCCATGTCGAAGGAACGTATATTTAAATTTTAAGTGTTTAGACCCAAAATTGTCGGAGGAGTTTAGTAAAGTTCTCAAAGGTGAAATAGTTGAACTTTGACCCCTTAATCGCCAAATGTCTGGCCGAAAACTGATCAAATCGATTTTCCCAAATCTCAGTACCCTGTATATCAAATTTCGAGTCTGTAGACTTAAAATTGACAGGTTATTGCGTAGGAAAATGTACACACAGAGACACACAGATATACAGACACAAACACAGAGACAGACTGATACTTTCACTTTTATAGATATACTAGCCTTTCAGCCCGGCGTTGCCCGGGTGTTTTGAGGTGTATGCTGAGCAACAAAATGAAACAAAAAACGGTCAATTTTTTTAAACTTTGACCCCTATTATGACCCGTTAAAATTTATTGTTTTGGGCTCAATCAGGTTATTAAGTTAGACCCATGTCGAAGGAACATATATCTAAAATTTCAAGTGTTTAGACGAAAAATTGTCTGAGGAGTTTGGTAGGGTTCTCAAAAGTCAAATCGTTGAACTTTGCTCCTTAATCGCCAAATTTCTGGTCGAAAACCGATCACATCGATGTTCCAAAATCTTAGTACCATGTATATCTAATTTCGAGTTTGTAGACTTAAAATTGACAAAGTTATTGCGTAGGGAAATGTACATAGACAGACAGACACACACACAGACACGTTCACTTTTATAGATATATAGACTAGAATTTAGTTGCTCGGGTATTTGGGGGTGTATGCTGAACAAAAAAAAGGGTCAATTTTTTTTAATTTGACCCCTATTATGACCCCCTTAACATTTACTGTTTAAGGTTCTAATTAAATTATTATGTTACATCCATATCCAAGGAACCTTTATCTAAAATTTCAAGTGTATAAACACAAAATTGTCGGAGTAGTTTGGTAGAGTTCTTAAAGGTCAAATCGTTTAACTTTGACCCCATTCAAAGCCAAATTTCTGGCCGCAACCGATCACATAGATTTGCCCAAATCTCAGTACCATGTATATCAAATTTCTAGTATGTAGACTTAAAAATTACAGATTTATTGCGTAGGAAAATTTACACACACACACACACACACACACACATACACACACACAGAGTCACGTTCACTTTTATAGATATACTAGCATGGGTGCCCGGCGTTGTGTTACAAAATGGATTGAGAGAGAGAGAGAGAGAGAGAGAGAGAGAGAGAGAGAAAGAAAGGTGAGTAAACGTGGAGTGTAGACACGTTTACCAGAACCGAAGGTCAGCTGACCAGATTACGTATGAGTGACGTGGTCAAGTTGGCTAGATCTGTGAGATTTCATTTGTTCACAGAAGACAACGGACGGCTTCCCGTTGTCTCCTCCTCTCTACGGGGGGGGCGAACGCTGACGTGTGTAGAAGAAGAACCCACACAGGCCGATTTCACTTCCACCTTCTGCAGGACCTCTGGGGAAAGTGAAATAAAAACTATAAAATCCATTCATCGTCTTGGAGTGATAAATCTTCGTCAAACAGGTATCAAGTCTCCCTCCAGGATGAGAAATTTCCAGATGGTCCAACATCGAAGAAGCAGAGGTAGGTTCTGAAAATACATGTCACACACACGATTCCCTTTATGATAATCAAACACACAACCATTTATATTAGAGACAATCATACGCACACGGAATCCTTTTATGTTATACACCAAACGTAAATGGTGCCCCTCAATGATAACCCTATGTAAAAAACGTTCAATTTGGTGCTCGTGGACCAGTTCGCATCACCGATGCGATAATCGAACCTGTGTTTAAGAAAATACAACGTGGAAGCATGGAGATTTAGTGTCAAGAAAAAAGAAATAGACTAAAAAAGAAAAAAAAACAATACAACACAATAAAATGTCTGGAAAAAAAAAGAAAGAACAGTAGAAAAAAAATACAAATCAACACACACACAACGTAGGGTCCATTAAAACACTAGGCGAATTAGAAAAATAATTAAGAAAAAAAAAGAAAAGCAATACACACGTACAACCTTTTCACGAAGAAAGAAAAGGAAGACATACAGACACACAGATGTAAAACTTTATATATATAATTAGCAAAAAAAAACGGTCAATTTTTTTCAATTTGACCCCTATTATGACTCCTTAAACTTTATTGCTCTGGGCTCAATCAGGTTATTAAGTTAGATCCATGTCCAAGGAACCTTTATCTAAAATTTCAAGTGCTTAGACCCAAAATTATCGGAGGATTTTTGTAGAATTCTCAAAGGTACAAATTTCTGGCCGAAACCGATCACATCAATTTCCCAAATCTCAGTACTATGACAGACAGGCACAAAGTCTCACAGGCACGTTCACTTTTATAGATATACTAGCATGGGTGCCTGGCGTTGCCAGGATGTTTGGAAGTGTATGTTGAGCAAAAAAAAAAAGCGGACATTTTTTTTCAATTCGACCCCTATTATTACTCCTATAAATCTTTTTTGGGGGGGGGGGCTCAAATCACGTTCTTACGTTAGATCCATGTACAAGGAACCTATATAAAAAATTTCGAGTGGTTAGACCCCAAATTATCGAAGGAGTTTGGTAGAGTTCTCAAAGGTCAAATCGTTTAACTTTGACCCCTTAACAGCCAAATTTCTGGTCGAAACCCGATCACGTGGATTTTCCCATATCTCAGTACCTTGTATATCAGACTAAAAATTGACAGAGTTATTGCGTACGGACATGTACACAGACAAACAGACAGACAAACAGACAGACACACAGACAGACACACAGACACGTGCATTTTTATAGATAGATATACTAGCATTTCGGCCCGGCGCAGCCCGGGTGTTTGGAGGTGTATGATTAGCAAAAAAAAACAAAAAAAAACGATCAATTTTTTTAACTTTGACCTCTATTATGGACCCTTGACATTTATTGTTTTGGGCTCAAATTATGTTATTAAGTTAGATCCATGTCCAAGGAACCTATATCTAAAATTTAAAGTGTTTAAATCCAAAATTGTCGGAGGAGTTTGATAGATATCTCAAAGGTCAAATCGTTGAACTTTGACCCCTTAACAGCGAAATCTCTGACTGAAAACCGGTCACAAAGATTTTCCCAAATCTCAATACTCTGTATATCAAATTTCGAGTCTGTAGACTAAAAATTGACAGAGTTTTTGTGTATGGAAATATGCACAGACGCACAGACTGAAAGACAGACAGACAGACAGACAGACAGATACACAGACACGTTCACTTTTATAGGTATACTAGCATTTCAGCCCGGCGTTGCCCGGGTGTTTTGATGAGTATGTTGAGTTAAAAAAAAAAAGTGGGAGTAGGAAGGCAGGCTCGAACCCGTACCGCAAAGGAGGAAAAGAACGGGGTAAAACGTAACGTTTATGCTGTTACGACCACCGCCAAACCGGAACCGACGCTTTTTAAAATTAAGGCTAGACAATCTAAAGGAGAGGATAACTTCAAAAAATATCGGCGAAAAAGTGACCCTTCACTGTAGAAAAGTGCCTAGTTGAAGGGGAAGATATTAATGTTTTTAGCCAATTTTTCGATATTTGTCGTATGAAAGTTCGAACTTTATAACGATACTAGTCTTGGTAAAATCCGTCGCCTCTATTGAAAGTTTAAGGCAGACATGCAAACAGACATACATACATACATTTATATATTAGTAACTAAAAATTTTCGACCCAAACTGATGAAAAAGCTTGCCCTATCTCTGAATACCCTTTATGTAAAATTTAAAATATTTAGACCAGAAATTGTCTGAGTAATTTGGAAGTGACCACAGAGGTATTTTTTTTTTAACTTTGACCCCTATTATGACCCTTAAAATTTATTGTTTTGGGCTCAAATCAAGTTATTAAGTTAGATCCATGTCCAAGGAACCTACATCAAAAATTTCAAGTGCGTAGACTCAGAATTGTCGGAGAAGGTTCGTAGAGTTCTTAAAGGTCACATCGTTGAATTTTGACCCCTTAATCGCCAAATCTCTGGCCAAAAACCGATCACATCTATTTTCCCAAATCTCAGTACTATGTATAACAAATTTTGAGTCTGTAGATTAAAAATTGACAGAGTTATTACGTACGGAAATGTACACAGACACACACACAGACACGTTCACTTTTATATATATATATATATATATATATATATATATATATATATATATATATATATATATATATATATGTATATATATATGAACAAATGATTAATAAAACATGTTAAAAGACATCTTGAAAAAGAGTATAAAACATATTTAATTTTAAAAAGGAAGCACAAGATAAGTGGATAGTCCTTAATCCGCGGAGTTTCGAAGAAATACTCTCCTTCTCATCAGAGGGCTGGAATTAGCAAAATGCGGGATCGGATTTTGTATGTAAAAGTATTTAATGAAACTACAAGTAAGTCACAGATCTTACTTGATTAAAAAAAAAAAAAGGTGAGGTAAGGGGAATAGGAGGTAAAAGAAAAATGATAAAAAGATTTCACATGAATGGATAGTCCGGTGAAGGGTAAAAAATCCAAGAACAGTAATCCACTGCGTAGTCTTGTATCTTTTCAATTTTAAAGAATCTGGCCTTTTTGGTTTCCTTATCGGTTATCGACGTGTCCAGTTAATATTTACGTCAGTTGTTCTACTGCAATTATCGTCAGTATTAATATTTTCATTGTGATCGATTAAGATACTAGGTAATATTTCCTCACGTTTTTCGCCCACTGTTTCGCCATTTTTTTAAATTAAATGTATCACTGAATTTTACACATCTAACCCTTTTTATGGCATTTTGGTCTGGAAAGTAGATTAAATATGCTGGACTGTTCTTATCGTAACCTATGAAAATACCTTTTTCGCTTTTAGTATGTAGTTTACTGGTATTTTCTAGAAATGAAAAGCAATCTGAATCAAATATATGCATTTGGTTCATTTTTGGTTTTACACCGTAAAACGCTTTATACGGTGTTTTGCCTAATCTTCTTGAACGATCTATTTCTGGTATATGCTGGTGCCATTAAAGCGTACATCCATAAACTATGCGCTAATTTCGATTCGATAAATAGACATCTTGCCATCTCAAAAAGGGTCCGCCATGCTCTTCCAGCGGTGCCATTTTGAAACGAGGAGTACGGCACAGATTTCTCGTGTTTAATACGATGGTGAGGGTTAATTAATAGAAGTTCAAAGTCCTTACTAGTAAATTACGTCCCATTGTCGGATTTGTTTTTTTTAGAAAATAAACTATAATTAAACCGGAAAAATCATCAATAAAGTTCAAAACGTATCTTAGATTATTTCTCCCGATCGGGCTGATCAGACCTGCCTAGTCACAATGCACAAGTGGGAGAATTTTCGCGGCCTTTTTTTCTGGTGTTTTGCTTATATATTTTGTCATTTTCCCCTGTGCACAAACATCACAATTTGGGAGATCGTCTGAAGATATTATTTTCATGCCTTCGACTATATTTGGTAAATTTTTTAATATCGGCTGTATTTCAGTGTCCTAGAATTTTATGCCAGGTTTCCAAGTCGTGACAGGCAGTTTTTGAGGAAACCATACTTTTTAAATAATATAGTCGGCCGTTTTCTTTAATATAAAATACAGTTCCATTGGGGTATATCAATTTTGACTTGTTTTGGCCAAACTTTATATTCACGCCTTGTTTAATTGCAGCCTGCATGGAAAATATGTCTTGCTTAAATGTAGGTATGAAAAGAGCATTTTTTAGAATACAGTTACAAATTTCGCCTTTATTATTTGTTAGTGATATTTTAGCATCGCCTCTTTTCAAGACCATATAATTTATTTGACTACCGTCGGCAAGTTCGACAAAATGACTTTGAGGATTAAAGTTTGAATCAAAATTAATAAAATCAGATCCCTTGGTGATAACGTGCGCTGTAGCACCACAGTCTACAAGGAGGTTTTTACTGTTTGTGGTATTGTCAAAGTTACATGTGAATAGAAATGTATGTTCTTCATCAAAGTTCTCAACGTTTTTTACGGAGTCTATTTTAGAGCTTTTATATCGACATTGGAAACTTGTGTGGTTGGGTCGTCCACAATTATAGCAGATAATTTTATTCTTTTTCTTGGGAAAATTACTTTTGGAGAATACGTTGCGGTGAGTTGCGTGATTTGGTGGTGTCTGCTTTCGAGAAGCATTTTTGAACTTCATAATATTGCTGCAGTTATTATTGTCTACGAGCATACGATTAGTCTCTTCGTAACTGCGCAATGCCACTTTAAATTCGCTGAAATTTATGGGTTTGTCTTTCTGGGTTATAACAGTTGTAAATGGTTTAAAATCGGCTGGAAGTCCCTTGAGGGTCATTGATATCAACAAGCATTGCTTATTATTTCACCTGAGAGTTTTAAGGCATTGTCGGTTGTTTCTGCCCTTATAACGTAGTCGGTAATAGTTTCACCCTCGTTACGTTTTAAAGACGTTAGTTCTGTATATAGTGATATAATTTTCGGTTTCCTTTTTGATAAATAATGTCGTCTTAATATGTTCAATGCTTTTCGTTCATCATCCAAGGCATCTCCAATAATCAGAAACATACTTCTATCGTCTAAACATTGAATCAGTTCTGCAAAAACAGTTGCGTTCTTTTCGAGAAATTCGGGATCGTAAGGATTCTCTATTAGAAATGGTGTCAATTTGTGTAGTTTCCGAATCCTTAGATACCCCAGAAATTTTCCCTGTCACAATTCGAATTTACATACCAAATCGTCAAAGCCCAGACGATGGCTGGGCGCATAATCTGTTAACACTTAAATTTTAGATGTTTTGTTCGTCTGTCCCACTTTAAATTTGAAATGTTTTTGTTGGTCTGTTATACTTTAATTTGGAATACTTTTGTTGGTCTGTCACACTTAAAATTTAAAATGTTTTCTGTTAGTCTGTCACACTTTAATTTGGATTTTTGTCTGTCACATTTCAAAATTTAAATGATTTTTTGGTCTGTCACACTTTTCTTTGGAATGCCCTTGTTAGTCTGTTGCACTTCAAATTTCAAATGTTATTTGTTAGTCTGTCACATTTTCATTTGGAATTCTTTTGTCGGCCTGTCACAATTTAAATTTCAAATGTTTTTTGTTAGTCTGTCATACCTTAATTTGGAATGCTTTCCTTGGTTAATCACTCTTTTAATTTTAAATGTTTTTGTTAGTCTGTCACCCTTTTATTTGGAATGCTTTTGCTGGTCGCTCACACTTTAAATTTAATATTTTTGTGTGTCTGTCACACTTTTATTTGGAATGCTTTTGTTGGTCTGTCACACTTTAATTTTTACATGTTTTTTTATTGGTATGTAACAATTTAATTTGGAATGCTTTTGTTGGCCTGTCACACTTTAAATTTGAAATGTATTTTGTTGGTCTGTCACACTTTTATTAGGAATGCTTTTGTTTGTCTATCTAACTTTAATTTTTGAATGATTTTATTAGTCTGTAACACTTTAATTTGGAATGCTTTTGTTGGCCTTCAGACTTAAAGTTAGAAATATTATTTCCGTTGTTTTTTCTCAATTAAATTTAAAATTTTTGTTTAGCTGGTCTGTCACACTTTTAGTTAGAAATATCATTACTAAATGCACAGAATAAATGGACGCATCTGCTCAATAGCTGTTCTTGTTAACTTTGTAGAATTTGCGACTGGTAGAGGATTGGAAGCAGAGGTTAGCCTTCTCATTTTTAGACGTTTCTATTGTGGTTCACCTGGTTGGATATTCGCCGCTGACATCACCAACACCTTGATCATCATGTCTTTCGAAAAGAAACGACCACCATGTTAGATTCAGACTGACTTAAACGTCCTTTCTCTTTCTTCTTTTTACACCCTAATGTTTATATCCACTCAACAAATTGAAAACATTGCTCGTTTGATCGTAACACCGACAAAAAAATAGTGAGGTTTAGCCAAAGGCCGCACGCGGGTCCGTCCCAAAGCATTGCGGTTTCGGTTTGAAATAAAGTTAGACGATGACGTTGTTTGATTTCACAAAATGCCCCTCCCCCATCTCCTCCATTCTTTTCATTTATTTTTCTAGTCTTCAAAAGATAGTTTATCATGACCTGCGTAAAACAGGCCAGTCCAAGAAGTCTTGTTTACTTTACGTCAGAGATGTTGGTAATAAGTCACGCCTAAGCAGATAATCAAGAGGCTTAGAAAAGAAAGGTTGCACACTACATGTAGATATAAAAGGGCGGTAATTTATCTCTTAAATTATTTAATCTTTGATTACGTAATTGTTTGCAACACATACATAAAAAAGGATATTGCTGTTTCTGTTGATATATCGGCATTGCTTGTCTTCTTAGTGGATATTAAAAAAAAAATGTTTCACAATGAAAATAAACGAATTTTAATCATTAAAATCCATGAGACAACGCCATGTTTACTTACTTTTAACGAACAAATAACAGAACTTTTCTTTTTAAATGATTCTGTTTTGTTTTTTTTAAATTTAATCTATATATCTATAAAAGTGAGAATGTGTATGAGGACAACTCATATACTCAACGAATCTTTTATCTACAGACTTGAAATTTGGTATATAGGGTATTCAGACATGTGGAAAACTTTGTAATCAGATTTAATCCGAAATAAAGTATTGCTAAGGGGTAAAAATTGAAAACTAGTAGGTGGAGGTAATCGAATTTTTATCTGCTTCTAACTGTTTCAGGAAAGCGCATGATTGAATGGTTCACATTTCACATTCTTTATGTTAAGAATAAATATGTTTAAAAACACTTTTTAAAGGCCATGTCAAGCTGGCTAACGGTTATGGTACACGACTCTTTATTTTTAGGCTTTGGTTTAAATATCAACTAGAATTTTTTTTTACTTACAAGAAGTGAAATGTTTAGACAAAAAACATACTGCATGCATATGTCTCAGTTTTTTATTTCTGTTTTTTTTTATTTCTGTTTTTTTTTTATTTCTGTTTTTTTTAAAGGAATGTAACGTTACGTTTAATACCGGGAAACGCCGGGTACATCGGCTAGTATTGAATAAAGTTCAGTTTCAGTGTAAATTATTTCTTTATTTTTCTCTTTTAAAATGCATTAAAAAATATTTTCTAATGCTTTTTTTTTTAAACAATTCTTTATTATCGACAGTGTTCAGTAGATATTGCTTGCTTACCACGTGCATGACGTCATTTTTTAGTGAGCAAGCCTGCTTTACGGAGGTCGTGATTTGACCCCCTCTCTCAATCACGCTTATTTTATTTTATATATTTTTTATTTTTATCTTTTAATATCCTCATGTCTCAGATTAACTTTCAAGTAGCCGACATTCTAATTTTATCTTTTCATGCAAACTTTTGGCTTTTTTCTTTTATTTTCTCTTTTTTTTTCTTCGAATGTGGAGTTGCCTTTTTCATAACACGTGTTT
Source organism: Euprymna scolopes (assembly GCF_053919585.1). Lineage (NCBI taxonomy): Eukaryota > Metazoa > Mollusca > Cephalopoda > Sepiida > Sepiolidae > Euprymna > Euprymna scolopes. Next base: position 144,429,076 of record NC_136492.1, read on the forward strand.
TCTCAGATCAAATCACAACTAAGAAATCGCTTCTTCCCTCCGCCTTCGACTGTGTTCTCTCCCTCCAATTCTCAATGTCTTTCTTACCTATCTATCCCTTCTTTCTGATCTCTCGACAATATATCTATCCATTTCCTTCCTTATTCCATAGGTCCCCTATCTCACCCTACATGTATGTGGCTGATTATATTGGTTTTACATGCTGATCACAAATGAAAAGAACCCCCATCCGAAGTGAAAGCCGACAACTCTTTGAAGTTAATTGGTTTTTTATTATTCAACTCCTTTTTGAATTCTTAACTTCTCACTCGTTTACAAACAAGATTTTAAAAATCACTCAAAGTGTTCCAACCTTTTTCAATTGTCACCATACTAAACCAGAGTATAAACATGAAGTATTATTCAGTTCCATGTACGGCATAATCGCATTGGCATATTGATTCCCGTCAGATGACCGAAGTTAAGCAACGTTGAGTCTGATAAGTACAAAAAGGGGTGATCATTTGGGAATTCCAGGTGCTGTATGTGCCCTCTGCTTACCTTCGCATTGTTTTTAGTTGTCTTGGACTTTTCCCTACCACTAGATCCAAACAGTGCCGATTCAGGAGAGGTATGGTTGAGATTGCGTAACCCTTGCCTCACAGCAGGGAAAGTTTTCTATAGGTTCGAATACCCTATATATTAATTTCATGTCTATAGACCAAAATCTAACAGAGGAGTTTGATAGGCAAAAGTTTTAAACAAATATATATATATATGCATACATAAATATATATTGAAAGAGGTTTGTGTTTATTATAACCTTTTTAAGAAAATAGTACGCAAGTATAAATTGCAAAAATGTACATATCCTTTAAAACAACGTGTGAAAGAAGTGTAGGAAATGTGGAAAAAAAAATAATTTTGCAATTTATGACTATCATAAATCGCAGTTGAATTTAATGCCTTAGTCAGCAAATTCAAGCTTTTCTATAATTTGCTGACTTCTTTCTGCCCTCTGATGAGAAGAATAGCAAGAATAGCATTCTTTGAAACTTTGCGGAATAAAATTGTTTTTTGGAGTATTCAGTCAAACAATAACTCAGTTTTAATTTCCTTTCTCTTATAATAAGTTATACTCTCTAATGTGTTTGTATTGAGCTTTTTTATTTTGTTGGGATTAAAATATCAATCTAATATAAATACTGGTATTTATATTAGATTGAAGTTTACCCTTGCTTGTATCAGGTAAACACCTCATTCCCTTTGTTTTCATTATATATATATATATATATATATATATATATATATATATATATATATATATATATATATAATGTATGTATGTATATATAAATATATATATAAATATATATATATAATGTATGTATGTATATATAAATATATATATATAAATATATATATATAAATATATATATATATATAAATATATATATAAATATATATGGCTCATTCCATGTCAAATCGACAAATTTTTTTTTGGGGGGGGGGGCAGAAACCATGTCCGACACGGATTTTTTTCAAATTTGCTACACTTATAGATCTCCATAATAGGAATTGAATGGCACCTGTTACACATCTCAAGGTCAAGGGATTTCTGAGATATGACCTTGACCTTTTTAAAAAATGTGAATTTTTATGGAGAGGTGACCAACTTTAAAAGACGATATCTCTGTTATTTATGGGCCTACAAAGTTCATTCATATATCATTCTAAAGTACTTGGATAGATCTACGATTTTATTTGCGGATATTTTTTTCAAGGTCAAATTTTTAAAAGTTGACCTTGACCTTGACCTTTAACCTTAATTATCTCAAAAAACGTTATTTGAATTTTTTTCAAATTTTGACAAAAGATTTGTCTATCTTATGACAGTATATATTTCAAATTTCATGATGGGTTTTGAACTGGAACCATTCCTACAAGCGTTTTAAAGAAGTGGGCTAAATTCAAAATGGCGGAATGTAGTACCTGCTACTTCATATAAAAACATTTTGGTATTTCACAATATGGTCATGTTTGATATCTTTGTAAAGCTAATTTAATGCTGATTAATATGTACATAAAACCATGGTCACAAAATCCATATAAAAACATTTATGTTGATGAAACTGAATTTTCTTCAATTTTTTTTTAAGCAACACAGATTTTTATGGAAAAAATCATATAATAAAAAATAATTTTGAAAGGCGTTAAGGATTTATTAAATTATAACATAAAACATATGTGATCTCAATGGTGAACCATTTTTTTTTTCGATGATTTATATTCTAAATCCACAAAAAGGCAATGAATGTTATTTATGGGTACTTTTCAATGAAAAACTTTAAAAATGAATGTTCTAAAAAAGTTCTTGACATGTTGAATTTTATGCAAATTCTGGTTGTCAAGTCAAACTGTTTTATAATGATTTTCATACTTTTCTTGTACAACACGGATTTTGATAAAGAAAATGATGTTATAGAGAATTCTAAAAAGTTTGTTGAGATCTAATTTGTTTATAGCATAAGCAACATTTGATGTCGATGGTAAACAGTTTATTTGACATTTGACATCCACAAGAAATCAATCTGTGTACATTGCAATATATTACAGAATGAAAATCTGTTTTACTGAAACATTTTTTATAATAATGAACGTTAAAGTATTTATTTAGATTTTTCTTTCAAAATACTTCTTTCTAAAATATTTGATGCCTTTTTCATTTCATTTTTTGAAAGTTTATAAGATATCCCTGTTTCAGTTATTGGATCAACTGAGCTAAGAATATCAGAATATTTCAAAATTGATATATTTGGATGTGATGGATAATAGAAAGATGGAGAGGGTCCATTTGGTTGTTAAAATGTTAATTTCACCGTTCCATTATCTGGATATTTTTCAAGTACACATCCTAACCACCAATTCTTCCCATGAAGTGCTGTCACAAATCTGTTAATGTCTTCGGACTCCATATTGTTTCTTTTTGTGATTCGAACTATCCTTCCTTTATTTTGTAACCTTGAAACTGTTTTTACTTCCACTTCTCTTTGAGAGACAGGAATGAAAGTATGTAATTTTCGTGTTCCTATAATCGAAGAGGAATTGTTAAATATATCTTCTAAGATGTTTGCTTCCTCTCTCCATTTTGCAGTTGAGGAATATAAGAAATATATTCCAGATATATTTTTTCTTGCATAAAAATACAGTTGTCTTGGCGTCATTATTTGTTCATTATAGGGTTGCTGCAGGCTAGCTTTTGCTGCTAACCTTTTAACAGTGCCACCTAACGCATCACATTGTCCTTTCCCATGAGAAGTAGCAAAAAAGTGCCACTCTGCATCAATACCAAAATCAGATTTATGATGACACAGATTTATAATGTTTTTAAAATTTTTGTAGTGTGTAACAGCCCCATCAGAGAAATATATCATTTTTTGGAGATCAAAATCAAGAATTTCTTTTAATTGTTCTATACACTTTCTTTGAAACAAATGGACAGCTACTGTATCATGCTTGAGACAATCAGATATTATTACAAAATTAATATGCTCAAGGTCAATTCCATTTCGGTAGTAGCAGATGAATGAATGCAATATAGCTTGATCATTATTCCAATCGAATCCTTGAGCCGCATCTTGCAAAACAAATGAATAATTCTCTGAAAAATCTGCTATTGCAGTTCTCTGGCAGAATTCTGGAACCAAAAACCATGAATGTCAGAACAGCTGGCATTTGTAGAGAGGCACCTGCCTCTCCGGGCATGTTTAGCCAATCAGGCGCCTCTAAATGGAATAATCCACCATGCCTGACTAATTGTAGGCTGGTCCATAATGGTGGAGAGGGGAGGTAAGCGCATTCTTGATTCTACACAAGACAACTGGGAAAGTGGTTTCAATAATATTGTTTTTTTTCTAATCTTTTATTGCTTTTTATCTTTACCCATCCCCCTAGCCAGTAAGCAGGCAGCAGCCTCACCCAGTAAACAAACAGAGACTTAAAAAATCAAAGGAACATTGTCACCAAAGCTTGTCTGGCATAGAGGTGATAAAACTTTCACTCAGTCCACTAACTTATTGAAATTTAATAGCTGTTAGAACTTTCTTGTCAAATTTGTCAATGCTGAAGGACTGGACAAACTGAAAGGTCATGTTCTATGGTTTTTTTCACACAGCTAAAATAAATCCACATCACATGTTTATGTTATTAGGTTTTACTTTTACTGATAGCTTAAAAATAAATATTCTTCATTTAATCTTTTAGTATCAGCAATAGAACAGAGTAACATATTTTGGGGAATGGCATATTAGTTTTCTGATTCTGATACCCCAAAAAGTTCTGATTTCGAGATTTCGATTAACTGTCCCAACACAAATTATATCACATTTTCCATAACAAAATATGTGTTGCATGAAAAAAAATTTAAAGAAAATTCAGTTTCATCAACATAAATGTTTTTATATGGATTTTGTGACCATGGTTGTATGTATATATTAATCAGCATTAAATTAGCTTTACAAAGATATCAAACATGACCATATTGTGAAATACCAAAATGTTTTTATATGAAGTAGCAGGTACTACATTCCGCCATTTTGAATTTAGCCCACTTCTTTAAAACGCTTGTAGGAATGGTTCCAGTTCAAAACCCATCATGAAATTTGAAATATATACTGTCATAAGATAGACAAATCTTTTGTCAAAATTTGAAAAAAATTCAAATAACGTTTTTTGAGATAATTAAGGTTAAAGGTCAAGGTCAAGGCCAACTTTTAAAAATTTGACCTTGAAAAAAATATCCTCAAATAAAATGGTAGATCTATCCAAGTACTTTAGAATGATATATGAATGAACTTTGTAGGCCCATAGATAACAGAGATATCATCTTTTAAAGTTGATCACTTTTCCATAAAAATTCACATTTTTTAAAAAGGTCAAGGTCATATCTCAGAAATCCCTTGACCTTGAGATATGTAACAGGTGCCATTCAATTCCTATTATGAAGATCTATAAGTTTAGCAAATTTGAAAAAAATCCGTGTCAGACATGGTTTTGCCCCTGTCGATTTGACATGGAATGAGCCATATATATAAATATATATATATAATGTATGTATGTATATATAAATATATATATAAAATATATATATATATATATATATATATATATAAAATAAATATATATATATATATATATATATATATATATATATATATATATATATATATATATATATATATATATATATATATATATATATAAAACTCAGATCAACTTTTTTGCTTGGGCGTTTAAACCGTTCATCCGGTTTTGTGACTTCCAGTTTTAAAAAGTTCGTCTGCTTACCTATTTCAGTGCCATCCTATTTTAAGTCCGATATCTTAAAAGCCACTGCTGCTATTCAAAGCATACACAAGGTCAACAATATTTTTTGATTTTACGTATTTTAACGTGTTTTCCTTTACACTGTTGAGTTAAAAAAAACTTATTTAAATATAAATATACAATATATAAATATAATCATATTTATAACAATATTTACTGCTTTTAGAATATTGGTTTTACTATTGCTTTTAGTACTGCATCCTTAATTTTAATTAGTGTTTGCTCTGGGGGGATTTCTAAGTTTAATTTTTTACTCATCACTTAAAAATTGTATCTCAAGACAATAAAAGACAATATAATCTCAAAATCACTTTTTATTACGAACATTTTTTTATCTTGTCCTTTAAGAGCAATGGGTAGACTAGTATATATATATATAAGTGACCTTGTCTGTGTGTGCGCGAAAAGTTTCTACCAAGCTCCTCTCAGAATATTTGGTCTATAGACTTAAAATTTGATATATAGGGTGTTTGGACTAGTACGTCACTTCCGATTTGGTTTTTAGCCAGTAAAAAATTGCTGCTAATGGGTCAAAATTGAAAACAAAAGAGTTGACGTTGGGAAGGTAACATTACACCTGCTGTTTTTTGCGCATACTCAAAATTAAAGACTTGTAGACGCTTATTTTTTAATCTTTAATTAATTATTTTTTAATCTTTCGTATCCATCTGTCTGTAGTTCAGGCGCTGGAGAGATGAATGTTCTTGTTTCGTTTCTAGCAGAAGATGCCTGGTCATATTAATTTTATAACTTTTGAAATCATTACTATATGGTGGATAATAATCAATAGAGAATTGGCTCTATAATAAGAAATAAGAAACCTGCATTAATTAAACTATAATATTTGTGCGTATTTTACGACCGGGAAACATCGGCGCGGTCTGCTGGTCGATATAATTAATCGATATATTGAGAGTATTGCCAAGACCGCAGCGAAGAAGGTAGGTTCTCTCTACCGTGCTAGTAAACTACTAACGCCCGAAATTATCCTATACCTCTATAAGGCCACCATTCGCCCATGTATGGAGTATTGTTGTCATATTTGGGCTGGTGCATCTGCTACTAGTCTCTCGCTCCTGGACAAGGTTCAAAAGAGAGTCGCAAATCTGATAGGTCCTGAACTGTCATCTAAGCTTCAGCCTCTGTCCCATCGACGAAATGTTGCATCCCTCTGCCTGTTCTACATGTACTTCAACGGTGAATGCTCTGACGAAATGCAAGCACTTGTACCCCCTCGACGTAAATACCCCCGACAAATCCGACAAGCAGCTAAATCCCACCCCTTCACAGTAGAGATCCTTAGATGTAAGAGAGCCTTCTACTCCAGTAGTTTCTGCCCTAGAACCGCGAGACTTTGGAACCCCCTTCTGGGGCCCTGCTTCCCCAACTGTACTGACATGCAGAAGTTCAAGAGTAACGTAAACCGACATCTTGCTGCCCAACTCCCTACATAGTACCCCTGTAGCTTATGTCTCTGATAGTAGCCCCCTACATCAAAGTGGCGATTTGCCTTGTTTGGGGTGAAAATGTTATAAAAAAATATAATCCAAATTATCAATAATATCAAAATTTCTTAAACAACATTTCTCTTCTGTATTTTAACTTGATTGATTCTGCTTTCATGATGTCTTAAATGTCTTGAATGTGATAATTCTTTGCACAAAACAAAATGTTTGAACAACAATTATTTGGAAACAATTTAACAAAAATAAGGAAAATTGATAGTTTAAGGTCGCTTAAACTAAGCAATGTATTTCTTACATGACCGATACAGTTTTAATGGCTTTTGTTTTCCTCGGACGTCATGTGAAGAAATTTACGTCCGTTTATTTTTGCGTTGGTTGGGTTCCTTCCTTCCTCATTTTGAGGGTTAGAATGTGGAAGAAATGGATTTCAAAAAGCAAAATCAACAAGAAAACAACAACAAAACAAAAAAAAAATGAAACACAAATCTCAAGCAAATTCAATACAAGTTAGAAAAGCATTTCATCCAAGGCATGAAAATTGTTAAACAAAATGTTTTTACAATATATATACAATATTCAATTTGACATTTATTTATCTTTAAAGTGCACTTTTATAAATTTTACAAAGTAAGGTATAAATATTTAATTTAAATTGAATCAAAAAATTACCTTGGATTTATTTTATGTAATGTACATTTTATTGAAATTTTTATATCTATATCATTAATTGCTAGATGAAAGATAATGTTTTTTAATTGCAACAAAATGTACATTACAAATGTTAACGTCTTACGATTTGTAAGAATTCAAGATGACGAAAAATGTTTCCTCTTTTCCTTCGTGGGGAAGGAGAGAGGGCCTCGTTTTCAGATTTGTTTTCGCGCACGTTTTTAAAAAAATAAAAAATAAAATACTCAACAGAATGGGAAAATGGTCAAAAACAAATATATAACATTTAAAATAGAAAAATAAATGAAAGACTTGTTCCCCGTAAGTTTCTTTTTTTTTGGGGGGGGGGAATGACGAGTCTCTCTCTCCCTCCCTCCCTCCCTCTCTCTCTCTCTCTCTCTCTCTCTCTCTATATATATATATATATATATATATATATATATATATACACACACACACACATATATATATATATATATATATATATATATATATATATATATATATATATATATATATATATTTATGTATATGTATATGTATATTTTTAGGGATAGGTATCTCAGAAAACTGATTTTGGGATGTTGGATATCTAACCTTTTCTGATACTAGTATGGAATAACACAAGAAGGTGCTTATGCAGAGAAATATCGTGCTATTGTTTTTTCAATTTTTTTCAGAATATTTGCGCGAATTTTCAAAGACGGTACCGTAATGAAAAGAATGAAGGAGAGCGGTGGGGCATTCCGTGAAAATCGAAAAACATAAGAAGAGGAAGCAAAAAAGAATAAAGGCGCGCTGTTGAAATTCATCGAAAAGACTTCTATGGCCGAAATGGCGGAAACGAATGGCGAAAATCGTGCTGAGACCGAAGAACAAGTTGATATTGATAACGTTGATACTCTTATTTCGGAAGTCGACATTGACAGCGTTTATACATCAAAAACTCTCAATGATGATGATGCGTGTGAAGTTGAAGAATTGGAAAGGCAATCACTAGTTGGCGCAAAAACATACATTTCAACCGATTTTACAGATGTTGGTCTATGGCCTGTTGCGATTAACCATGAAATTCGCGCTATGCTTGTTCGGCAGGGATCTGCTGCTGTGCAGTCTCGATCATGAATTAAAGGAAGTAGTGCGATCAGGAACAAAAACAAAAGGCGACGTTAGAAAGCTCACAAAAGACTGATTCTATCTGGTTTTGCGGAACGGTGAGAAAAGTTTGCAAACATGGATCGATTCTTCTTCTTCTTCTTCTTCTTCTTCTTCTTCTTCTTCTTCTATTATATTTGTTTGTGCAGCCAATTAATTTAAATTTAACAATTTTTTTATAATTTAAATTATGTTTTGTTTGGAAAAATATTTAGGTTCTTTTCTTTGCATATCCAGCCGTTATTTATTTTTTTACGTACCTAGTTAATTCAATTTAACAACTTTTTTTGAATAATTTGAATAATATGTTTTTCTTTTACCTTTGTTTTTCTTTGGCGACGACTGTATATGTATAGGAGTACTGAAAGATAGAAGCTTGGTTTTAGATGCATTAAAAGTAACACACCACCTCTTCCCTCATTGTACCATAGGCTCAAGATCAGAAGAGAGATAATCAGAAGGAACTTGGTTATTTACGGCCTTTGATGTGTTGTCATAGATGGTAGTGTCGTCAGCATAAATGTCAACGAATGATCTATGTGTTTTGGGAGATCATTGATGTAGATCAGGAAGACAGTTGGGCCCAGGATGGACCCCTGAGGGACTCCAGCATTAATACTGTGAGCTTCTGATTTTTGTCCATCAACCACTGTTCTTATATTATTGAATATGTTTCTTTTTTATTTTTAGATAATCATTTTTAAAAGGTTTAATATTGGCAGTTGCTTTGTTAGATCTAGTAGTTTTTTTGTTTTTACTAACTCGATTACAATGCCGAGAAACGGTTAAAGCGTGGATTAATTCAATTCAATTAAATTTATTTTGTAAACAAAGACAAATATACTTCAATTTCCATGTAGGGAAAGGGTGAGAGAAATTTACAGAGAAGAGGACACAGTAATCCGGTACTTATCCAAATTCACATGGAATAGTTGCGTTGTTGGCGCATTTATTATCTCATTTCGAAGTCTATTGCATTGATTGAGAAAGCGGCTCTCCTCCGGTTCAATCAAAATCAACCGGGAATTAGTTTCTCGTAGTGTCCGCGTAGACCACATTCTGGAATAGCAATGAACAATAGGTCCCGAGGTATATCATGATGACAACTGTAGGCAAATATGAGACTACCGCATAATCATACAACGTTCAAGAGAGAAACGGTTAAGTTTTTGTAGTTGACTTTCATGGGGCATAATCCTATAGACCTTAGATCATTTGAGTAGCTAGTTTTGAAACTTTTTCCAAATGCTGAATATCACGTGTTTTTTTTTTTTTTTTTTTTTTTACATTTTCACCCCAAACAAGGCAAATTGCCACTTTGGTGTAGGGGGCTACTATCAGGGGAAACAACTACTGGGGTACTATGTAGGGATTTGGGCAGCAAGGTGTCGGTTCACGTTACACTTGAACTTCTGCACGTCAGTACTGTTGGGGAAGCAGGGACCTGGAATGGAATTCCAGAGTCTTGCGGTTCTGGGGAAGAAAATATTGGAGTAAAAAGATCTTTTACATCTAGGGATCTCTACAGTGTGGGGGTGGGATCTAGTAGCCTGTCGGGTTTGTCGAGGGTGCTCGCGTCGTGGGGGCACAAGTGATTGCAGTTCGTCAGAGCATTCACCACTAAAATACTTGTAGAAAAGGCAGAGGGATGCAACATTTCGTCGATGGGACAGAGGCTGAAGCTTAGATGCCAGTTCAGGGCCTATCAGGTTTGCGACTCTCTTTCGAACCTTGTCAAGGAGCGAGAGACTAGTAGCAGATGCACCAGCCCAGATGTGGCAGCAATACTCCATACATGGGCGAATGGTGGCCTTATAGAGGTACAGGATACTTTCGGGTGTTAGTAGTTTTCTAGCACGGTAGAGAGAGCCTACCTTTCTTGCAGCGGCCCTAGCAATGCCTTCAATGTAATTGTTCCAACTCATGTTTCCTGTGAACGTTAGGCCAAGGAGTTTGAAAGATGGACTCTCAGATAAAGAGTCGTTGGCCATTGCTATGGGTGGTAGAGAGGGTTTCTTGTAATTATTGAATGAAACTAGTTTAGTCTTGGCAGCATTGAACGCGACCAACCACTTTTGTCCCCATTCCACTACAGATTGGAGGTCTTCCTCTAGTGTTTCTGCCATTTCTTTAGAAATGTGTTCATTCGTCTTCCTGTCGTGTCTGCCATAGAGTGTAGTGTCATCAGCATATATACCCATCTCAGAGGCAATGTTGTCGGGGAGGTGTTAGATATGGAACAGAGGCCTGGACACCCTACTACTCTAACAGTAGTCCGAAGCGAGAAACATAAATTAGGATTAATATTTTAGAAGTGAGTTTGCAGGAAGAACATTAAATACAAAATAGAGTGTCCTTTGCTTTATTTGCAACTTGAATGCAATGTTTCCATGGCTTAAAGAACGATTTATTTAAATATAACAACACACTTAGCTTAACCCTTTACCGCCAAATTGTACTTTCAAGTCGCCTTTCAAAAAAAGAAAAAGAAAAGAAAACCACCTATATAGGAAATATTTCTTACTCTAATGGCTTTTCAGCCCAACTGGTCTTCAAAGTACAAGTCTATGCATGGTTCAACATTTTGGTGATTTTTTTTTCCTTTTTCCCATTCCCTTGAGTCAAGAAGATCATACGTTTATGGTTAAGAAAATTTTTTTATTGCATAAAAATATCTGGCGGTAAAGGGTTAATATTATATTGTATTATATTGCTATTAACATGGCCCAACAATAACAAATGAAAATTGGTTAATCAGAAGCAAAATTTGATTTGTCAACTTAAATGCTGTTTGGGTCTGATTTTGAAAAATCCAACAAAAAATAATTTTATGTTTGTTTAAAATAAATCAGAAGTTAACTGCTAATACAAGTTTTCAAGATGTACACAACACATTTAAATCTAAAAAAAAAAAAAAGATTTAAATCAATGTGTTATATATTTTGCAAATTACAAATTATTTTTCGGTTTTGTGACTGTTAGAGACTGATATGGCATCTTCACTCGAAGCAACTGTAGGAGACAAGTAAATCGCATGGAACAATGAATAATATCGATAAGAGTTAAGGGTGAAGTGGGAATTTAAAAAAAATGGATTGATGTAGCAAAATTTTAGCAGCGGCCACCCGGGGTGATCAATCAGCAACGACGCCTGTCGGACACCCGATACAAATTAATTAACAACTACGGAACCCGAGTCGGAGCAACGACATGCCAGCACAGACCTCCACTAGACAAAATGCTGCACACACAATACGAGAAGTGACGAGAAAACGGGACATTGTACGAGATTTGACAGGCCTTTTCATCCGAGCCACAATGACGTCTTTGTTTGGCGATCGTACAAATGCTGAAAGTTTGACGTCAAGCGGACGAGTTACTTTAGCCTACTTAAATCAGAACATCGAACTTAATCTGCCGCCAACGTCAGCGGCGGCTTGTTGACGTCATGCAAAGCTTATTTTGTGTCATCCATTGTCCATTAGTGGAGGGTGAGGAGGAGGGAGAATGGAACAGGAATAAGAAGTAAAGGAGAAGGAGGAGAAGAAGAAGAAAAGGGGAGGAGCAGAAGAAGTCGAAGAAAGGGAAGAAGAAAGAGGAGAAAAAGAAAATGTAGTAGTAGAAGAAGGCGGAGGAAAAGAAGAAGAAAAAGAAAGGGAGAAGAAAAGAAGAAAAAGAATAATAATAAGAAGAAGTAAAGGAGAAGATGAAGGAGAAGAGAAAGAGAAAGAAGAAGGGGGAAGAAGGGTGGAGCGGAAAAGCGGCAGAAGAGGGAGAAGAAAAGGAAGAGGAGGAGGAGAATGAGGAGAAAAAGTAGTAGAAGCAGGTGAAGGAGAAAAAAAAGAGAAGAGGGAGGGGAGTAGAAAAACAAGGATGAGGAGGAAAAGTAGAACAACAAAGAGAAGGAGGAAGAGGAGAAGAAGAAAAAGAAAAAGAAGAAAAACAAGAGAAAGATGAAAGGGGATAAAAAAATAGTAGCAGTAGAAGAAGAAGAAGAAGAAGAAGAAGAAGAAGAAGAAGAAGAAGAAGAAGAAGAAGAAGAAAGTGACAAGAGCCTTCATTATACCTTCTTTTGTCTACGATGTCACCCATCTTCTCCTTCTTCTCCCTAACCCGCCTTACCTTTCGGGTTAATAGGCCTATAATTGACTGGGCTGGATTGTGTTACCTGTTGATGGAGCATCGTGCCACTCGGAAAAACAGGCTTGTCTGTCGAGCAGTTAAGCATCTGTTGGCGTTGTTTGTTTGAGTCGTTCGAGTTGATGTGCCGGGCAAATCTGCAGCCATGTTTGGAGAAAACACACACCCCAGACGGGTATCCTACCTTCGCCTCTAGCCTTCCCCCATCCTTTGAAAAAAAGAAAACTTGTTTCGAATTCTTGTACCACTCAGCCAACGCACCTAGCCCTAGCCCATTCATAGAGAAACCGACTCGGTTGGGGAAAATGGCCGGACGACGTTTCAACGCGTTTCACTTAAAAACAAAAGAAGAATATTCTAGAGAAAAGAAAATGTCCGCCAGGCATGGACCGACATGACGTGTCGTCGTTGGTCGAAAAGGATTAACTGAATAAAAGTTGGTCGAACAAAAACAGAATTGACGTGAAACGCAATGCGTAATGTCGATCTGTCAAAATTAGATTCTTTGTTTTTAACTTATATGGAGTTTAAAAATTGTTTAAAATGTAAAAACGACATAAAATCGCCGAAAAGATAAACGACTCTACGGTTCGCTTAATCTTTTAGAGATAAACAAATAGAAACAAATCATTCTTAAACGTTTTTTTTCTTGGTCATGATATTAATTATTCTAGTTTGTATAAAATATAATTTTCTTATTCTTCTTCCTGAAGATCAGTTATACCTTGAAAACTTCGGAACTTAACACCACGATACAATCCTGGTTCGATGCCTTATGTTAGTAAATAAATATTTTATAATTGAAAATTACTGAAGTCCATCAATATTGTCATTATTCGTTTTACCTACCCTGTTTTCTACAAGACTGCATTGTCACACCCTTCAAACAGCTCCTTTCACACTACACATAATACGTTAAGCAACGCTGGGCCCAACCCTCTTCCTGATCTTCATCAATGATCTCCCAAACCACATTCTTAGATCATTCGTTGACATTTGTGCTCTTTTCTCTTCCTTGCAACCTCTTTCCCACGGAAGAGATGCTGCGAGCCTGCCTTTGCTCTATCGCTATTTTCATGGCAAGCGCTCGATTCAACTCCGATCTTTGACCCCCACCTGCCAATCTTTCACAAAAACACTTGACTAGCTACAACCATTATGTATAATTTCCTCCACTCTCTTTCGCAATGAAATATTCATCGTGCCTCTTTTGCATAAAAATTTCAATTAGTATAACCTAAAACTGTTCTACAGTTGCTATGAAAACCTAGAAATGGTGATTAAAACACAATACTCTTCCATGCATAATACGGGATGCATAAAGATTAGGTGAAGTTGAAAACATTCATAGCTTGCCAACGTTTCGGTTTTTGAAACCCCGGTAAACGAACTCGACTGATCGGAAATTGAATCTGCCGAGAAATGATTAGAAGTGAAAGTCAGTGTCACATTATATCTCAAACTAAGCAAATATATTTTACGCTGCATCACATGCAAATAGTTTTTTTATCGAGGAAGTGATCAGGAGGGCGGCCATGTTTGTTTTATACTGTCGTCTAAAATTAATTGAATTAAACTGTATCATTTTATATTGTCGTCTAAAATTAATTGAATTGTGCCATTAATTAAACTGTGTTATTTTGTATTGTCGTCTAAAATTAATTAAATTGTGCCATTGTGAATTCAATGTTTTTTGTGGATGGTGGTTGGAAGTTTGTGTATAAAATAAATGATGAATGATAAAGTTTATGTATGGAGCGTATGTCTGTCAAAAATAGGTCTTTTTTCTCCATATTTTATCTGATACTATGATCCAAAAGAGAGGAAAATGGTGACATAATAATAGCCCAGGAGAGAAGGAGGCAGTAGTAGCCCATAAGAGGAAGTGGTGGAGGAAGAGGATAAAGGAGATTGAGATGAGAGGAGAAGAGAGAGGGGGTGAAAACTTTTTTAGGAATCATGACAAATTTAATTCTTTAAGAACTCATTTTTGTAAATGTCTTTCACCATTTTCTCCTATCTTCTTTCACTTATGACTTTCTCTCTGCATAACTTCAGCTTCTCTCTCTCTCTCTCATCCGCACCCTCTCTCTCACCTCTTCTCTTTCTCTCTCTCTCTTCTCTCACTATATATATATATATATATATATATATATATATATATATATATATATATATATATATATTCATTATTTTTCTTCCTTTGAAGATTGTAATGCCGGGTATGGGGCAGCCAAACCAGCTGCCAACATTGCCCTGCTTTTTTATTGAAACCAACCTAGAGCTCTTTTTAGTATCCTCACTGTTCCCTTAAGTGCAATTGTCTGAATCTCTTTTGCACTTGGTTCACCAGGAATATTAGTTAGGTAGGACTTCAGGTTCTTCTTCATAAGTCCTGTGGCACCTATGATAACTGGTATGATCGATATCCCCTTTAGGTTCCAGTTTCTTTTCATATCATACATGAGACCTTGGTATTTGGTCTGTTTCTCTCTTTCAGCTCTGTTAAGACCGCCATCATTAGGAACACTCACTTCAATCAAGGTTGCAACTCTCTCTGACTTATTCCATATAACTATGTTAGGTTTCACAGCAGCATTTTAAAGGTAGGTGGCTGTAGGGATTACATGGTCGTAATGTATGGTATATAAATCATTTCCAACTGTTTTTCAGGTTGATGTTCCCAGGACTTGCTGCTACACTGGATGTTTAATTTTTTACAGATGATCCAGTGGAGGTACTTGCATACTCCATCATGTCTCGCTGTATAGTAGCCGTCCCCTAGAAGAACTTTGCAACTTGATATCAGATGACCAACACTTTCCAATTCTGTGTGGCAGAATCTGCATTTATTGTCATTACTGATCCCTGCCATCTTCTTGAATGCATTGGTCATCAATCCCTGGTCTTGGGCAGCCATTATGACCCTTTCCTGATCGTGGTGGAGGGATCCTCTTTTGAGCTAGTCCAAAGAACCTTCTTTATCTATGTATTCCCGAGAAAGTTCCCCCAGAAAATACTTTGCACGCTGATGTTGTTCCCATTCTTTAAGGTTCATCTGTTGAAAGGTCTCGGTATATTTCTGCCGGCTCTTTCTTGCTATTTCTGTGGCACACTTGTTTGGTGTTTCGTCCTCATCTGAGAGACAACTCTGACCAAAATGTTTGGCCAGCTGGATGACTGATGTTGTTCTGCTGGCTCTTGTCTCTTGATGTTCATATACTATTGAGAAGGTGTCATTCTGGGAGCTTCTCAGATACTGGCCGGTGCTCACAATAGTTGCCCTATGTTGATGATTAATCTCTGAGAGTCCCAGACCTCCTTCTCCCCTGGGCACATACAGCCTTGGTAGACACTGATTTCTATATATTATTTTATGAAGCGTTAGTAGCTTCCGTGTCTTTACATCTAGCCGGTTGATGTATTTTTGTGGCCAGTCAATGATACCAAAGCTGTATGTTATTACTGGCATAGCAAACTGGTTTATGGCAGTAATTTTATTTTTATTGGTGAGCTGGGTTTTGCATATTTTCCTCACCCGGCGTACATATTCTTTACTAATCTTCTCCCTCATCTTGGCATGTTGTATGTTCTCGTTTTCCTCAATGCCAAGGTACTTGTAAGGCTCATGCTCTTCTAGATCCCTGATGTCGATGTTTTCATTAAGCTGCATATTTTCTGTGTGGGTCTTCTTCCCAGCTCTGAGTGTACATTTGGCACATTTATCCAGGACAAACTTCATTCCGATGTCACTGGAGAATGTGTGTACTACCTGCAGAAGGTGGTGCAGATCGGTGTCAGAGCTAGCATACAGCTTAAGATCATCCATGAAGAGCAGATGGTTTATTCTCTTGCTTGGATCTCGATGGCGTCCCTGACTCAAATTGTAGGCGCTCTGATTTTTATTCAGGAGCTTGCTTAGTGGGTCTATTGCCATACAGAAGAGTAAGGGAGATAAGCTATCACCTTGGAATATTCCCCTTTTGATTTTTACTTCAGGGATGATGGTTTTTCCTCCATTGTGATTTAATGATATTGTAGTTTTCCACATCTGAAGGTGAGCAGCCATTGTTTTCCTAACTACCGGGTGGACTTTGTATAACTCAAGGCACCGAAGTATCCATGAGTGTGGCACACTGTCAAATGCCTTCTGGTAATCAATCCAGCACTTTCCCAGAGAATTAAAAATCAGGAGAACAAGATCAACTCCCAGATTCAAAATAGGCAGTTTAAAACAAACCAAAGGACTTTTTACAGGCAGCTGATAAGGGACACCATTACTGTAGATAGTCCACCTGCAGAGGAAGCCCTGGAAAACTACTGGAGACCTCTATTTGAAACAGAAGGTAAATATAATCAAGAGGCCCAGTGGATTGAAGATATTATTAGGCTCAATGAAACCAAGCCTCAGATGCCAGAACCAGTCATAACTCCTGGTATGATAACAAGAAAACTGGCACAATTATCCAACCACAAAGCACCTGGCATCGACAATGTCCAAAACTTTTGGCTGAAGTAATTGACTGCACTCCACCCCCACTACAGTGATTGCTTCAGCAGGATGCTAAGAGATGAAGAAGCAACACCACCCTGGCTGACAGAGGGGGACACCAGCCTCATACCCAAGACCAAGGAGACACAACGGCCAAATAAATACAGGCCAATATGCTGCCTTACAACTACCTACAAGATTTTCACTGGTCTGATAGCCGATGGTATATATGACCATCTATCTTCTGGGACCTACCTTGAAAAAGAGCAGACAGGGTGCAGAAGAAAATGCCTCGGTACCAAAGACCAGCTATTAATCAACAAGACCGTCCTAGAAGACTGTAGGAAGAGACACAAAAACCTGAGCATGGCATGGATTGATTACCAGAAGGTATATATATGTGTGTGTGTGTGTGTAATTCTTTAATAACATAAAACCGAGATATTTTACTTTATGATTCTTTTTTATTTTGTCGATTTTCAGTATATATTTTTTTATATCAAAATCGAAAATATTGATGAAAGTTCCATAGTTATCACGAGCGCTTTCGATTCGACTTCGAATCATATATATATATATTCTATTTTCTTATATTAATTTATGTGATTAAATGAAATAGCCATATATATATATATATATATATATATATATATATAT